>NW_027271069.1:1407500-1925000 GCF_040938485.1 Diadema antillarum | reverse complement strand
TCATAAGAATCCATGCATAAAAACGGAAACACACAAACATACACGCATACATAACGAAAGAAAAATATGTATAAACAGATGGAGAGAGATGTACAGATGGTCAGACAGACTAGAGATAGATATTGATAGATAATAATAGATAGAGAAATGAAAGATAGGTAGATAGATAAAGAAATGAATAGAGAGATGGAAGATAGATAGATTTAATAGATAGAGAGATGAAAGATAGATAGATAAAGATGAAAGATAGATAGATAGATAAATAATAGCTCTCAATACATTGCTATTAATACTTGTGTATGCATTTAATGACAAGATCCGGTAGCACACGGAAAATGAAAAGAGTATAGGACAGGGTTAGACAGAAAGAAAGAGAGAGATACAGTGAGAGAGAGAGAGAGAGAGAGAGAGAGAGAGGGAGAGACAGGCTGAGGATCTAAGGGAGATGGTTTTATTGACTAATTCTCAGCGGAGTTATAGATGCGCGTGTTTGTGATTCAGAGCAAGTCATTCATTATCATAATTCATCTGCGTGCTCGTGTGGAGGAAGGTAGCGCACGGAGCCAGGCGTGTGCAGCCAGCCCACACAGTATAACATACATTCTTGGCTGGGATAACCAACTCAACGGGAACAAGGTGAAGAGACATGTCGCTAAATTATACCCAGAGTAACGCGCACACACTCTCACAGCAATCACACAAGTGGTGCTAGTGATGTTAACCAGGCATGCGCGTGTACTGTGCAATCGCGAAGACGCGCTCTTGGTTGCGATGTGTACAGCGAGAGCCATAGCGAACATCTCAAAGCACAGACAATGTCTCGGATGTCGTCCTGTTTTGCTCAGGTGCGACATCGCCAACAAGCGCCTACCTTGTAGCACGGAGACACGTATTGTTGGGGATCATCTCATCAAACACGTCTCAGATCCAAAGTGGATTTATTACCTATTTGCTCGCTCGCATATCGTCATAAAGACCCTTCTCCATCGCCAAGGACGATCACATTGCGGTAAGTCTTTACCAAATGCCCATTCTCATCCATGACAAGCATCCGATTATATACGATATGCCAGTGTTTCCTTTTATTTTATCATCCGTGTTGACAGTTCTGTTGTAGCATGCACGTATGTCGCCAGTCAGTATGCAGTCGGTGGTGGTTACTGAGTAAAAGGAACCTTGCTGAGCAGAACGTTCGCGCCATTGGAATCCTTTTTTAGCTGTCTGGCATGTGTCCCTGGGTGCGCAGAACGGTTCAAGGAAACATTAATTGCATTTTCATTTGGCGAGTTAAAAGCGAATTAGCGATAGGGTATTGATAGAGCTGCTAGAGTACAGACACGGGATGGCAGGGGCTGGGGGCGAGGGGGAGGGGTTGATACAGAGGGATGGTCAAAGGAAGCTTGAAATCGTTGAGATAAAACAGCCATACTTTGATTTCAGAGGGACTAACACGAAGGATTCTCCCAGCTTACTACGCTATCATACACCAGGCTAATTCCTTCGCCCTGTATAGACAAGCCAATCCGAATGCATACGTGTCAGGGACTCAATGCACGAGATTACACGAACCAGCAGGCCCTTAATCACTTGCCTGCTATATCCTAACACTGATCAGACTGCAAATTCCTAATCATTATGGCTCATATCAGGTTTGATATTATTATTATTATTTTTTTATCCGGACCAAGCAAGGTACGGACGGATAGATTATTATCATTCAGTGAGATAATAATGAAGCTGATTAATGCATTGTACTGTAACTCCCATGGTTCTTTGGCACCTCATAACGAGCCACTGTGGCATATTATTATAAACTCAGAAAATGAAAAGATAGATCCATCCTCATCGATTGGCCTACACTTTGTACAGCGTTGTCTGCATGAAGTAGGTTTAATAAACTAATTTACTTTAATGCGTAGGTAATCGATAGTATATTACCCGTGGCATGATATCATTGGGGAACATCAGTGATTCCACTCTATCTCTATGGCATACGCTGTTCGCATCCATCATTGCGGAGTGCCTTATTTTGTATAAGGTCTTGGAATTGCATTTCCCTTTTGTCAATCGTGTTTCATGTCTGTCTGTTTGTGTGTGTATGTGTGTGTGGGTGTGTGTGTGTGTGTCTTTGTGTGGAATGATACAGTTTGTATGTCAAGAGTTGCTGCTCGTAGCACTAAGGCGTAGCTGTACGAGGCAAATGAGGTTATGTTTTGTTAATTCATATTGTTGAGCAATTTGAAAAAAAAAAATACACCAGTCATAAAATAATATACAAAATATATGGTATGGGCATATTATATTCAGTTATAACCCTATAATGGCAAAATATCGAACAACACATTTAAGCAACCAGAGCTAATCATGAGGGACACAAACATAGATAGATAGATAGATAGATATATAGATAGATAAATGGATAGACAGATAGATGGATAGATAGATGGACAGACAGATAGGTAGATGGATAGATAGATAGATGGATAGATAGGTAGATAGAAAGATAGGTTGATAGATAGTTAGGTAGATAGATAGATATAGATAAACAGATAGATAGATAGATAGAGATAGATAGATAGATAGAGAGAAGGAGAGAGAGATGCTCGTATAATCAACAGCCCAGAACAATTACGCAAGTGTGCCAATTAATCTACTCATTGTCTGAAGCCACCTTGACTGATGTGTGTTCAGCAATAAAAAGGGGAACCTTTTCATGACTGTGGTGGTGCCATCTGGTGAAACGTCACGCTAATCCCATTATGACGCAGCGTCCTCACGCAAGCTCCAACAGCAATACATTTTCACGACGGTGGCGCTGGCGCGCACAGTCATCTACTCAAGATGTGGAATAATTATGATTTTACGTGATTACGTAACGGTTCGATGGGTACGATTGGTCAATGGCGGCGCACCATAATCTAGCGGCATGAGAATGCACACCCAATGAAAGCACTATATATGTTTGCGAACATGCTTTTTGTGACTCACCGATTTTTCTAGCTAATGAATCACTGTATATTACGCTTAGAGGCATCAGGAATCCGAAGACAAAAATAATGATGTCATTAGGCGACATTTACACATTAATGCCAGAGGATTTGACGAGAAATACACGTGATACCCATGTGCTAAATCGACCGGAAAATGTACTTGTTCAATGATGCGGAAATCCAGTAATGTCTTTATTACATCCCTCGATCGTGTCGATACCATAATATTTATGATTACTGCCATGTTGAAACAAACAAAGTTTGTCCCGTTGTACTTTCGTGTGCATGAAGGTTGTATACATAACTTAATTGTGCATTGCAAATGTATATATATATATATATATATATATATATATATATCCATCCAAAGGCCTTAGATATTATTATATAGATACAAATGCCTATATCGTGAGGACAGTGGATTTAGTTATATCCCAATATCTCGTCGATTACTTTGTTGCGATAGATATGGAATAAAGTCAAGAACAACGATGAATAGTGATAAAGAAAGTAAAAGCCGGTAACTTGTGAAAGATAAGAAGGAGACTAACTTGACAGCAGATATCAATTTCTTTTTTCTCTGTATGTCTCTATATGCCTCTCGCTATCTCTCAATATTTTTCTTTACTTATCTGTCTATATATATAGATATGATATATATATCTGTCTTTCTCTCTGCATCTTTCTATGTATCTCTATCTCTCTTTACACTCTTTGTCTCTCTATACCTCGTGTATATTTCAATATTTTTCTCCCCTTATCTCTCTATCCATATATCTCTATAATGAGTATTATTGTCTCTCTCTTTATCTTTCTATCTATATCACTCGCCATCTCTATATATTATCATATTCCCTATCTCTCTATGCATCTACCTTCTTATCTATATACATTTATATCCACCTTTCCTCTCCATTTGACTCTACCTATATCTCTCTGCTCCTCTCTGTATATGTATATATATATATATATATATGTAATATATATATATATTATATATATATATATATATATATATCATAAATAGATATGTGACAGATTTTTGTCAATATAATGATGGCATAGATACATATATATAGACATATCACTTAAGCCAATGTATTGTTGTTGGTATACACTAGTATTATTCAAATATCTCATCTATTACTCTGAATATGAGAAAATACATTGTGAGTAAAATTGGCAACGTGTGAAAAATGAGAAAAAGATTAACTTGACAACAGACACGATTAATTGCCTCTTCCCCTTCTCCTCTTCCCCTTAACTCTCCATCTCTATCGCTATCTCTCCCTGCTCCTTTATATTGTGGTTGAAATCTAAAAATACCAATGTGAAAGCCATGTCCTTAAAGCCCGTCAAAGACGTAGTTTGGTAATGAAACATTGCAGCTTGAAGCATGGAATCGAAACAGTTTCATGAGGTTGACGTAATGAGAGCCGGCGGATAAATTATTTTTTTTTTCTATGTATATATCGTGAAATGACGAAAGTATAAAGAGGAGTTCAAGAGAGATTGATATGCCATGGCAGAGTTGAATCATGATAATTACATGGACAGTTAATGCACGCCGCTGCAGCATCATTTATCATTTTCGGTCTAAAAGGCAAACCAGACTGGTTACGCCCCATACGTACGCACATTGGCGACATTATGAGCTGCATTATCCCGTCTTTCTCGTATACTATATCTGTCTTTATATGTATCTATCTGTCTATCTATCTATATATATCTGTCTCTATCTATCTATCTATCGATATCTGTCTCTATCTATCTATCTATAAATCTATCTATCTATCTATCTATCTATCTATTTATCTATCTATCTTTTTATCTGTCTATCTATCCATCTGTCCGGTATATCTATCTATTTATCTATCTATCTGCCTGTTTGTCTGTCTGTTTATCTATCTATCTATCTGTCTATCTATCTATCTATCTATCTACCTATCTGTCTGTCTATCTATCTATCTATCTATCTATCTGTCTATATGTCTATCTATCTATCTGTCTATATATCTATCTATCTCCTTCCTTGAGATCCCAGTCCGCTTCCGCCTTCCTTTCCTCATCGTTTCCTTCTCACATCTTTAACGTCTAATCATCACCGCCATCACCATTACTATTATCAGCATCACCAGCGTCATCATTCTCTATGAGAACTATGATCATCACTTTACCATAATAGTTTAATATCGTCATCAAGATCGCCATCTCACAATACCATCACTATCACCATCACCATCATCATTATCGTCACCATCATCACCGTTAGTCATTAATTCTTCACAGCGAGCCTCTTCCCAAGAGAACAGATAAGAAACACACAAACAAATTATTATGCAACAAACGCACATTCATACACACACACACACACTCACACTCTTAATATCCCAGACGCTTCGAAATTCAATAAGTAGGATCGATGTAAGAAAGATTATGCAGAAGTGGTTTTTGTGGCAAAGCACAGCTGCGTTGTGTCAACGACTTCCTTCGTTGTTTTTCTTTTCGGCTTTTTTTTTTTCGCCCAGACTCCAGAAGGACATGATCAATAGGTAGAAGGGAAATGAAAGAAATGAAATACACCATGTCTATGATTATACATTCATGGAGGACAACATGGCGTTTTCTTTACCAATAATTTTGTACAATGTATCGCATTGTATAGTAACGAGTCAGCTGCACTTATTACCAAATCCTGCTTTATTTACTAGTACCTAAAAATAGATATATTGCGAGAAATTGTATTTGTATGGTCTTAACTAGGACAGTTTTATGTCGTTGCTTGGGGGGGGGGGGGGAGAGGGTTCGAGCAAGGGCAGCCAATATTCTCCAGATATTGATCGCAAACTTCCAGCTTTTCGTAACTCTCCACAAAAAAGTCTTTGGGGGAAGCAGTTGCAGCCGAACAAAACGAAAGACAAGACACAAATAAACAGCCATCAAACCAGCATGTGGCACATTTGTTTTCATTGTGATAGTGGTCAAAACCACATACTGTGTATTGATGTGGCAAGGTAGCCTGCCATGTCCTCATAATACATCATTGGCTTGTATGCAAAAAATGAATGAATGAATAAATGAATAATTAATCATATCTCTCTCTCTCTCTCTCTCTCTCTCTCTCTATATATATATATATATATATATATATATATATATTTATATATATGAATAAATGAGTAAATAAACAATTAAATAAATGAATAGATGAATAAATAGATAGATAAATAAATAAATAAATAAATAAATGAATAAATAAATCAGTGCAGTAATAAATCCATCATTTTTGACCGGTATTTCAATGCGTCCCCCGAAAGGTCATTATACTGTTAGATTATATACACCATACATAACAATTAATAATCTATTGTAGTGGATTATAAATGTGTCTTCTGACGTCAAAAGGAATCTGGTGAAAATCTATGGACATTTTTGTCGGAGAGTCGTGTGAGTTCATTTATTCATCGCAACATCAACTTTGCACAGAGAGTATAACAGGTTGATATGAATATCACAATTTCGTGAAAACATACGCTTCGTGAAACATACATGTCGTGAAAGAGTGACTTTAAAGGGATTGTATAGTTTTGGTTGAGACCTAATTTCAGGTTTCTAACATTTTTTGGTGAGATAATAAGAAACCTCTTATAAAATATGAAAGAGCATGTAATTCTATGAGGAATTCAACGTTTATTTGATGACAATTGGTTTTGGAATGGCTGAGATATCCAAAAAAGAGCGATTCTAATATAGTGTGGGTCCCACACTTTATTACGATCGCTTTGTTTTACTTTGTTTTTGGATGTTTCAGTTATTCCAAACCCGATTTTCATCAAATAAACTTTGAATTCCTCTTAAACTGGTATGCTCTGTACTATATAATAAGTGTTTTCTTGGTATCTTGCAAAAAGTTAAAAGCCCAATTCTCATCTCCACCAATACTGTACTATCCCTTTAAGATGAAATGCCACAACTTTCTTATTTTCATGGCCCTCTTATCATATCCGTTGAAAGGCTATCATAATTAATGTTTGAATGATTTTATTCTATCAATTATATCAAAACGCTATACGATGTATTAGTAAAACAATATCTTCTATTCCCACACCACCCTTTCCCTCGATCCTCAATCCTCGATCCTCAACCCTCGATCCTCGATCCCACCCTAGGCATTCCAGTCGCAGGCACTCTATACCACCTTCATCACAATACGTCATGCCATGAACCCGACGCTCACATTTCTGCCTTTCCCGTCCAGGGGTTTTCCAGTCCCTTTTTTTCACCAGGTAGCAAGAAAGGACGAGAGGGAGGGAGGGAGGGAGGGAGGGAGAGCGGGAAGGAGATCGAAATACGCTTCGGTAACAGACATGGCAATCCCTTTGCCATTTTCCCTTCCCCGCGCGGATTAGGGTTGCCAGCATTGGTCGCCGGACAAGATCTTTTTCCTTCTGTTTTTCCCGCGAAAACACCGCCGGTAGTAGGCGGGGAGGGGGGGGGGGGGGGTGGTGGGGGTCAATTGCTTCGGAATGTTTTGATTGTGTGTTGTTGTTGTTGTTCTTATTTCTGTTGAGTCATGTCTGCCAAGTTGTCATCGTGAAACGGAAAAAAGAACAGAATGTGCTCGATGAAAATGCCTAGACTATGCTCAAGCTGTCACTGAATGAGCCGGGAATCAATTGAATTTGGGGAGGAATTGAATAAGAGTGGGATTACTTTGACAATTCATAAAAAAGAAAAGAAAAGAAAAGAAACTTAGAAACCACCGCATGTGACGTGGATGTCTGCATTCATGCATCCGGGCATTTACAAAATTGGTACCCCAGCATCCCATCCTCCCGCCCCGCCCTTTCCGGGCCCCTCCTGGCCCCACCACCATGACCACTCCATAATAATGATCGTGCACAATGCTTGCACTTCTCTTTATTCCAGAATCAGCATCGTCTAAGATCACGATTCTGAAATAATGTAGCAGAAAATGTGTGCGTTTGTCTGCATGATAGTAACAAAACCATCCACATATAGGACCTATATAATAACATGATATAAAATGATAACATATCAACGTTACTCATGTCACTTGCATTCCTTTTAATCTTTCACTTTTAATGATTGCCCTCTTTTTTCGATAATGTTGTCTCTTTACCTGATTCAACGCCTTAAAATTCTTACCTATAAGATCATGACGCGTGTAGGAGGTTGTCTGCAATACTGAAGTAGGCCCTAATTTTGCCCTTGGCGCAAAGGCTCAAAGCCTGCAAGGTTAGAGAATATTTACCAATCGTAAGATGAATACCCTAACAAAGGAGCGCGGCTTTGAGAAATACGTGCACTTTTTATCAATCTATTATGAGCGCACGGAACAACAAAGCAGACAACGCGGCGGTATAAACCATAACATGCGACACTGTATGTAGATGCTCATTAAATGCAAAATGGCAAAGAGCTTTGGATCTGGTTTTGTCCTCGTCCTTTTTACAAGGCTGTCTGGCTGGGCCAGTAAGTGGTAAACAGACACGTGTCTTTATCAAGTATAATCGATCACAGGCGGTAGCAGAGTGGAGGTTTATAATACAGGGAATTTCATTGCTTACACGTCTGTTTGTGTGTGTATGCAACGGTTTTCATGTCTAAGAAGTATGTGTGTGCGTGTACATGTTTGGCAGGCACATGAGTCTCCCTGTCGAACGTATATATCTCGATTGGTGATGTGACGAGCTTTTGATCACGTGGTGTTATGTTTGTCTCGCTCCGCCGACCGGGATGATTACGTCCGTGTTGACATCACTGCCAAGGTTGTTGATTTTGCTCGACGTTCGATGTGCGCTGCAGTCTCCACTTCATTACAAGTGACCATGAAGAGTTTAACGGCCCAGAAAGCTAGATTGCGATATAGGAGAAGAATGTCGTGCATTATTGTGTTTGTGTTCTGTGTGTCTCTATGTGGACGGCATGGTCGAACGTTCAGGCTGACGTCAGACATGATGAGGCAAACTTGCTTGGGCGTTGATCTATGATGCATGAATGAGTTTCTAAATTTTCATACCCAGTGTGTTCTTATCTAGATATCATGTATGGTATATACAGCATGGCCTATTGGTTCAAGATGCCGTAAGCATAATTCATTGGGTTGTTCGTTTGTTTGCTTTAGAGTGTAGACACCAGTGTGGGGCCCTTTAACAATAAGAAAGTGAAATGGCATTCTTTAGGTCAATTGATTGTATACGTAATGTACGAATTTATGTATCATTATGTGTCTTTGTCCGCTAAAAGGAGAAAGATGCAGTTGAAGATTAAACGAAAACAAGGTGAAACATTAACAATAGATTTACGCTCTACGTTGTTTTGGTTCTGTATACTTGGCCACAATGCTTGAATATTGACAAAAGATTTAGAAGCTATCGGGTAGGAGTAGCAGGACTTCAAATCATACCTTCCAAGTTATGACATTAATTGTTGTGGTAATCCAGCGTTATTTATAAGCCCTTGCCAAAATACAAAGCATAATACAACGCCATGGCCCACATCTGTCGACAAGTGTGCAGTTGTTATCAATCTTCACCCAAGGCCTGTAGGGTTACAAGCTCATGTCTACCCCCCCCCCCCTTTCTTTTTTGATAGGGCTTTCTCCTGGATCTATCACGCGGCTTCTCTCAATGACCACAAGAATTAATCTACAGTGAGGGCGCACTAACTTTTATATCACCGGAAGACGCGCTGCCCATTTTCAATTTATTATTTCAACCCGATAATGTCTTACCGTGGATTTTACAAGCCTTTTCGGCATAATCATTGTCACAAATTACACGTTACTATGAAAAAAAGAGGAATTTTGTCTTAACTCGTCCTGGGGAGTGCGTTTCTCAAGATAGCTATAGAAGAAAACAAGGAGTCAGGTATACTTAAAGGATCCCATTACACACTGAATCCTCCCGCACCCAAGCCCATCATCATACGGTCATCTCTTTACGCGCGCGCTCTTTCTCTTCTCTCTCTTAATTCTGTCACACACACCCACACACACACACAAGTACCTCTTCACCAGAATCTGAGATGTCTATCTCGGGACAGGTATTGGGTCAAGTCTCGCCCCTCGAGAATATTGAAAGTATCAATAAGGTACCGTGATACGCATACGGACTTTACGATTAACATTTAGCGCCACCAAAGCGGAATGGCGCAATGAGCTTTTATTGTTACCGTTGAGACCACATGCACACACACACACACACACACACACACACACATGATGCACACACACACACACACACACACACACACTCTCTCTCTCTCTCTCTCTTTACTTTCTCCTATCGCAATATCGGCATAGACGTATTGGCACCAACTTTGCATTCATTTGAAATAGTTATAAATGCGGTATTTTACCATCTTCCGTAGATAACACTATCAGTGATATTTGCGTAGCGTGTTTACGCGCAGAGGATTTCGTATGCATTATTTTAACTGCTCATTATTCGTGTTTGCTTAAATCGCGCATTGCTTGAAACCGTTGTTTTCTTACCGGTTTTTTATCCGACGGCAGTAAATACTTTAAAAATAGTTTGTATTTATATCCGAATCATATAAAAACACATATAAAAATAGGTAAAATATCAGGATCACGTACATCAAAATTAGATATGGAGGATGGCCCAATTTCAGTGATATTATTAGAATACGACCTCTCTTCCTTGGCGTCCTTCGATTAGTTCAGTTTAACAACAACAACAACAACAACAACAACAACAACAAACAACAACAAAGGCATACTTCTGACCTAGCAGAAAACATAAAACATAAAACAGGAACAAATACACACACGAAAACAGCAACAGAAAGCAAGCAAGCAAACAAACAAGAACAAACAAAACGGTGCGTGCGCGTAAACATGCACCGACGCAAATATCACTGATGGACTGTTATCTACGGGAAAAAAAAATATTAAGGCATGTTCTCCTTCTTGTGATTATAAATCAACAGTGCCATTCATTTCCATTTTTGATCCATTTCATCTTACAATCTTATTTGAAAAAAAAAAAGAATAATCACGTTCATTTCCTTTAACTCATGGATGAGAACTAAAAAAAGTGGAAAAAGATTGCCCACTCGGCTTTACGCCAAGGAAGCATGCATGTTTTTAACCGACTTAAATTGCGAGTATAATCCTGTCATTTCCCTTCCATTTCTGGAGCATCTACGTCAGACTCAAGACAAGCTAATCCCTTCTCATTATACCACTCGTAAAAGCTTCCAAAGTCACTACACATGGCCTCCTGGGATAACAACGGCATTCAAGGGTCTGAGTGGCATCCCCCCCCCCCCGCCCCCATCCCCACCAAGCGGTATAGAATTTAACACCTTTGTCTGGTAATTTGACGCATACCTTTTGATAGAAGTATAGATTGCAATCATTATCAATATAAAGGGTATATTCATTTGATTGTTGCCATCATTAAAACAATGACAATAATACTTATAGTAATGATAATTATCATGATAATGATAATAATGATTATTATTATTATAATACTATCATCATAAACAGACAAAGAAGGGAAAAGCGTGGATATAGTATACATGTATTATGTGTGGAATGATCGGTGGACAAAATTAGAATCCTTGTCCTCTAATCCGCTGAAAGATTGTGAAACTATTATGGAATGTAATCAGACTCAGAGCTTGGTGGCTTACATCGTTGACTGTCGTTATTCATTACAATCATACGACATGTTGGGTTGCATGAGCCAGATTTTTTTTTTTCTAAGTATACACATTCGTTGAAACGCGCACGGAGTAAGTGACGTACTCAGTGCAGATGTTAGCCATCATACAAAACAATGTAAGTGGCAACCAAGACGAGACTAAAAACAAAAGGAGATGAAAATGATAAGAGAATGGAGTGATGGCGACCGCACAAAATCACGGGTGGTTCTCAGCGTATCAAGGGCGCCATCGTATTATTATAAAGGTCGACTCTGAAAGACAGTATCCGGATTTCTTTTTCCAGCAGGAGGAGGAGGAGGAGGAGGAGGAGGAGAAGGAAGGGTGGAGGGGGAGGAGGAGGGTGTGTGATGATGCCAATAAAGAGTACATGTCACCTATAAAAAGAGTGATTGTGAATTATTTTTTTTATTATTTTTATTTTCCATACTTCTCATTTATGGACATTATAACAGAAATCAAACAAGTTCTTTCACCTTGTAAACAATGTGCAAAACACAGCAATATACATGGTGATAACACAGTAATTATATGTAATAACTGGTCAAAGTCGAAATCGAGATGGGGTTGATCAAAGAAAAGTATGACGGGACCTACATGAAAGCAAGCTTGTTTGGCTGTAAGCCCCAAGTAATCAGTGTTTGTGAAAAAGAAACGGAGAACGGATAGTAGATAAGACCAGATGATGTAAGGGTGCCGAATAAGAGAAAAAAAGTACTAAAATGTGAACTATTACTGTGACCGAGCTATCATTGGTTTCAGGAGTACAACATGATTTGCATAATCATAAAGCCTACTTTGGTATATACACTATAAACTGTTGTTGCATTAAAGCTATCGCCAGGATATGATCAGTAAGACACAAGAAGTAACATGTACAGCTATCAAGCCACTTGGTGCCCGCCGTCAATTAAAGATGATTATCACAATGGCATTACGATAAAAACAAATTAATGCCTAATGAGTGTTATCTTATCTAACTATCAAGAATGACGTTAAGATAAGAAAATTGAAATAAAGGAATACAATACTGAAATTCATAATAGACAAAGAAGGGCAATGCTATACGGTGTGGTAGTTATGCCATAAAGCGGGGTAATGCCAAATCTGGCCACTATATGCATGATCATATAAGTAGGTCTGTATCACTTGTATACAACTGCGTCTAAATTATTTATAGTAGGGCGGTATAGTCACAGGCATGACATAATTAATGTGCATATGTGTTGTTGTTGTTGTTGTTGTTATTGTTGTTGTTGTTTTGTTTTTAGTATGATGTATAATGGAGAGTCACTAAGCATACACGTCAAAGCGTGAGAGGCCCTCATTAATTTTAACGCCGTGCTAATACAGAACAGATGGATTTTCAACACAATATACTTCATGATAGATTAGACTATAGTTGTTTTTACAAAAATATATATATATTTTTTATTCAAGAATAACAACCCGACACTGACGTGATTACATGAGTGTGGGGATGTAGATTGTACAAATTTCTGATTTGATCTTTAATGTTTGACTTAATTCATCGCAATTTGCGGCACCATATTATGATCATGTCTGATTATTGTTTTTAAAGTGATCATGGTTATGATACAGGTAACAGGACTGCAGCAAGATTTGAATTATGAACCAGCACAAATCAAATCTGAAATTGGCGAACAATGCATGTCATATTCGGGTAGCATGATTTGAAGAGGTTTCCCAAATGATCTAAAAAAATAAATTCACATAACACTTTTTGTAAATCATTTGGAAAGCATCTCTTTATATCGAACAACGTTTGAGTGATCCCCTATAAAAACCTGTGAATGTATACATATCATAATGTTACTTCTGGAAATCTTACAAGATTATACGTAATATGATTTGTATTGTGAAAGGACTGGCCTCGTCTATAGCTTATTTACTATTCCAGGATCTTTTTTTACCAACCGACAATGTTCTTCAACCCTTGATTATTTCATGTCTGTTATCACTGTTATTGTTTGGAAAATTAGTTTCATGTCATTTAAAAAACAAACAAACAAACAAACAAACAAACAGACAGACATACAAACTCATAATCCGTTTCCCACGTGGCCATGTATAGTCTGGAGCGACTAATGGAAAGAGCAGTGTGTGATTGATTAGTATGCGCAGTCTCCTTTAATCTTGACAACGGTTTACATTTCCACCTGGTCGGACAATTTCCTACCCCCGATTTTTGCAGCGATATGTCGCTATCGAATTTCCGAACCATCCATATTCTGTCGCCTTTCATTTAATCGGATGGATAACATGTTCAAGTCTACAGGGAGTTATCCTCTCGTAATTAAGGTTTAATCTGCAACGGAAATTATATGACAATCTTGACTGTCGTAGCAAACAAAGCCATTTCCGTTTATGTAATCAACAACGCTATAGACAATGGCATCCTTTATCATACCATACTCTATAAATTATCCAGTTGATAAAGTCGGTAATAAGATAATTTATATCTCTTTGAACAAGGTATAATAGAAACCGACATTGAACAAATCAGAGTTGCAGGGTGATGTGAGGAAAACACGCATTATTGTCACCGCTCTTGCATTAATAGCTAAATGACTTTGGCGACATTCATTAGCAATTCAGCAATTTCAAACATTGCGTTCGCGATAGCGTGAGCTCATCGATGTACTTCGGTCTTTGCTAAGAGACAGCATAAATAGATTTCTCCTCACAGTTATTAAGTAACGGGTATTCTCCCGGAGCCTGTGGTATATAGCATATAATCACATGCGTAAACATTGTGCTGCGCCGCTTGTTGATATCACTTTGATATGCACCCATGCAATTGTTTTATGAATGTGTATGTGTGTATATAATATGTGTGTGTGTGTGTGTGTGTGTGTGTGTGTGTGTGTGTGTGTGTGTGTGTGTGTGTAGTGTGTGAATGTGTGTGTGTTTGTGTGTGTGCGGGGGTGGGTTTGGGTGAGTGTGTTTGCGTGTGTGTGCTTTGGGGAATTGCATTCACTGCTGAGCAACAAAGACTTACCACTAACGTACACAAAATTGAAGGCAGAGGGTTTTTTTTTCCCTCTTCATTTAAAACGTAATGAAATTTAGCATGCAGGAAAACAGCATGCAAGGGGAGGGATGGATTATACATGTCGCATTTTAATCAGTTTCATTCGATTTTCACTGTGCTGATAGAGCGTGCTGTTTGGTTGTTGTTTTTTCCTCTCTATCATTATACCACGGGTGTGGAAAGTTGAGGAGTTTAAAAACAACGCTACATTTTTGCATATAGGCTAGCTTTATTACCATTGCTGTGAAAACGGCACGTTTGTTGGATGTCTTTTCCGATTTTTTGACATTATGAGAAAGCTCATCAAATCAAACAGCAAACGTTTTTACACAATCTTAGCATAATCCCACCACACGTGTGTTTTTTTTTTTTTCCGTCTGCTCTTTTGCATTGTACCTATAACTGTTACGTAACAACAAATCCCCACATACGGGGTTCCCTATATCGACTGTTCGTAGCCGAGAGATAATAGATGGGTGTGATCTTTGTAAGGACGTATGGTTCACTATGAAAGCTCCCATCTTTTCAAGGCTCATCACACTTTGCTGAAATCAACACAAAACAACACAAAATGTTATGCACAAAACGTGAAAATAAAATATAAAAAACCCACCTTCCGGGAGAGAACAAGACATGTCAGAATCTAAGATGGTAGCAATTGCTCACGAGAGCGTCAGCTCTATTTCAGGATCGCAAGGGAAGGTGTCATCGTCCGCCGAGCTGGTCCGGGTCTCCTAGGGGTGTTAATCGCGCCACGGTAGACGTGTTACTGGTTTACAGCTCGCCTTACCAGACGCGACTACGGAGTGGAAAGCGAAACCATGCATGACCTTTAGTAGTTTATCATCCGACGATGCAAAGTAAAGTTTAATGGTAATATAGGGTAACAGTCCTCCTGGACGAATGCACTATCGTCGATATGACTATAGCAGCATCCTGGAAATCATTATCTGATTTTGTCGACGTAAAAATCCTCATTTACGATTTGCTTCAGATTTTATTGATATCAGTCGTGAAATTGTTATTTTACCGTTATTTCTATGTAGGGTCATGGTGGTTTCATGTTGATAGAACAATTATCTTGAATATATACCTTCACCATCATTAAAGGAACACTCACAATGAAAGTAAATTGTATTGAATGGCATCCGCGTGAATCATTGAAGAGCCAAGTGAATAATGTCTTTGGCAACTTGGACAACAACAATTTACGGCAGCTCAAATTTTCAGTTATATATAGTTGCTGTAACCCCCCCCCCCCGCAAAATAGAAGAAGATACTTACTACATGGATAAAAAATAATGATAATAATCCCTAGGTCATGAGAGGTCGTGCGCGTAAAGTCGCTAACGCATTAAAGTTTCCATTGCTCTATTCCTCAAGTTTCCACACACATACACGTACTCACTACAATATCGCATCGTCTGGGCTCATGTACCATGCATTCATCCAAAGGTCATAGGTGATAAGTATACCCCCATTGATATGTAAATGTATTACATCTTCTCGTCATGCCAACCTTACTCCCACCATTATTTCTTCCCAAGATGATGATAGATGTGTCGCAATCATATCTTCCGTCTCACTATCAAATGCACTCTTTTTGAATGTGTAAAAGATCATAACATGAATAATGAATAGTTTTTTTTCTGCCTTGTCTTATCAACGAGTACTAGTATATACCTGACAGAGGGAATCGATCGCGCATGCCCACATGATAACGGTATAGAAAAGACGGTACTGAGGGAAATAGACAATATATGACAGCAACAATCGTTTTATGTATAACTCTCGCTGCCACATAAAGTGCGTGTGTGACAGTGCCAGCAGTGTGCATGTTCGACAGCCCGTGATGGACCGATCCATATTTCCTTTCTTTTTTCATGTTTTTGTTGTCAGGGCCACAAGGCCATTAGTCCTCATGCAAGCCGAAGGGTTGATTTTCGAAATGTCAATTTGGATGTTGCGAACAGGACGAAAGGTAAGGGAAGCAACTGACACATCTCCTTAACAAACTGCAAAGCATTCATGATATATTGTCATGATTGTTGTCGGTTTCTAGTGAAATACCCATTCACTGTAGATTATTGTGTAATCGGGACTGGAAATGTAACTAGTGAACTATGATATGAGGTGTATGATTAATTTATGAAGAAAGATATATGTGCGTGTGAACGGCGGCTCCTTAAAAGGCGCGGACTGATGGAAGAGGGGAAAAGAGAATATGATCAGTATGATCAATCACATAGCGATACCACAGCAAGTGTCTGGCTGATATATTATCTATCATTTCATAAACACATGCCAAATTGTAATTTTTTGTAACAGAAGTAGCTGCATCAAACAGCAAAATTAGTTCATATTCGCAACTCTTTTTTGTTAGGTACTTAACTTTTCCTGATGCTGTTTTCTGTTTTTAACGTTGTCGATGTTTTCTTTGTTGTCGCTAACTCCTTTCATGAATATCACTATCATACACTATACACTGCTATATGTACAAAATCTCCGAGCAGCTGTGGCGCCTCATACGTCTTGGGTTTTTCTAGTTAAGTCACGTGACCTCCAAGACCCGGGTATCGAGATAATGCATTTTGCATTTGCTATTCAATCATGCACACCGCCAAATGAATGCCGATGGTGTTGACAAAGATAAAAATGGGAAAGCCATCACTCTATGTTTGTAAGGACCGCTAGAAATATGGATGTGGATAAAAAGCGAAAGGACCCAGAGTACCCATGCATGCAGTATATATCGAAATGTCATGGGAAGAATATGAGTGCATTTTGTTATTGTGTGCGAATAAAAAGAAATTGAGAGAGGATAAAAGTGCTGGCCAATGATATTGCATATGTAAAAGTAGGTGTGTATGTGTGTATGTACAATGTATGTATGTATGTATGAAACATAAATAGCCCTATACTATATGTGTTTGTAAGCATGCAATCATTATTTTATTCATTGAGCTAATTATATTATTTCCTGCTTTTTCTCCGTTTCACGTATACCTTTTTAGTATTTTTTTTCAGAATGTGTATACTGAAACAATACCATGGAAACAGCTATAAGACATATTTTGGGAAATGTTCAGCAGTGGAAATTGAGCAGTTCAGCACAGTCCTTATAGTCAAATTTCATATTGTTACTGTTGTTATGAGAGTTATAATCGGAGTTATAGATTCAGTGATATGGGTGTAAGGCTCGACAGCAAGCAAAAACTAATATTTCAGCAGAATGTATATAGGCCTATGTTTCGCGTAAGTGCTTATCCCTACTCAAGCAAAGAAATATAAACACACACAAGCACACAAGCGGTGATTTGGCTCAGTTGGTATCACGTCTGCCTCCAGATCAAACGCACCCGGGTTCGATTCCCGAGTCTATACGGAGCAGTGCTGTGTGTAACTATACAATTCCCTTTACTGATTAAGAGGCAAAACAATCTGTCACTTGGATAGGACATAAAATGGGTTAAAGCTCGTTATTCCGAAGGTTCGTTATTCCGAAGGCTCTTTAATCCGAAGATTCATTATTCCGAAGGTTCATTTTTCCGAATTTCATTTTCGGGTTAACGAATCTTCGGAATAACGAACCTTTGGAATAACCCCACAAATTTTCGGATTAACGAACCCTTTTTCATTTTCGGATAAACGAACCTCTAGGTATAGGGAATTGTGTGTTTCGGATTAACGACCCTTCGGAATAACGACCCTTCGGAATAGCGAACCTTTGGAATAACGAACAGCACCCCATAAAGAATGGAGGTCCCGCGTGTGAGAGTCGCGACTTATGCACGTCAAAGATCCCGCTTCATATAGTGCATAACTCGGTGAAGTAGTCCCGCTTCATACTGGACTCCATGAAAGATCATGGAATACCAGCTAGTGCAGCTGAATGTGGGTTATCCATGCAGCCAGCTTCTCAAAATTAATGAAAAATGAAATAAACAAGCGGAGAAACTACTTATAAGCAAACAAATAAACACATACACTCACTCCTATACAAACACAAGAATGCAACTTTGTAATCTGTATTAGGGCCTATGACAAGTTTTCCTATAAAGCTTATTGACTGTGCACGTCGTGATAATGCAATGATTAACAGCGTGAATTTCGATTGCATTATTATAGGCTGGACTTAATCCGAATTAAGACTGGAAGCAAACAAATTCCCCTCGACACCTTTCTTCGCTTTCGCCTCTTACGCATCCATCTAGTAGGACCCCCTGCAGTGCGCAGCGAAGCATGGACCTGGCGGTAATATAGTTCAGGGTTACTATATAGTATATGGAGCGAAAGTCAACATCGTATTATCATTACGTGGACATCTTCGGGAGTACGGCCAGGCGCACTTTGGGGGTTGAGGCAAAGAAGGGGGGGGGGGGGGGAGGAGGGGCGAAACCAGGAAACGATGCCCACACGTCGGACAACATCGATAGTGCGTTTGCACCCAGACTCCCCCCTCCACCACCCCAGTCTAATGGTAGTAGCCTTTCAAGCTGTCTCAACCAATCAAATCACACGGAAATCAGACGGCCAGCCAACCAAGAGATTTCTATAATCCTCAACCATGCTCTGAGAAACAAGAGAAGAGGACGGCTAATCAAAATCGAGTTGCATGCATATATACTACTAGCAGACAAAACAAATCATGGGATTAACTTTAAACATGATCCGTTATAATGGATGGACCGGTACATCTTAACTGTAGATACAATAGATCAACTACAAACAGTAAATAACATAAAGCATTGATGTTGTAAAGCACGAGATCTATCTTTTTAGCAATGTCTTTCGTATTCATTAATCGTAACTCAAAGGAACATCATGCTACTCGATCATTGAAATTTGGGAATATCCATCACACAGTGTCAAATCGACGGATTTTGAGACTACATTGCAGTGCCTCGCTATAGAATAGATGAACAATCGCTATTATTGAGGACTGGTATGCATAGAACTTTAGCTATAATAAATGATATTCAAATCAAATCTCATGTCGGTATAATGGGATGTTGTGTTATCATGGCACGGGTCAATCGTACAGGCAGCCGAACGCAATAATGCCATTTCGGAGCGCTGCGCCGTCGGCGATGCGTAACAATGCTCAGGCTTGCCAATTACGCGATGGACCGTCAAGTCTAATTTTGTATACTACAGCATGAGAATTATGGATGTGCATTATATTATGTTGTATGTAGCATGCATTGAGACAACGGAAATATGGATTGACATTCACGGATATGTCATAAGTTTACATTGAAAAAAAAAAGGAAAGCAAAGATACAATCTTCCTTGTCTCTCTCCCTCTCTCATTCGCTTCTCCTTTATGCATCTACATAATACGCACATGCACACATGTAATTGATATGTACAAGTGTATACATTGTATATGTATGTAGGTATATGTAGGTACAGCTGTATATCCCTAGTTGGCACCTTAGGGAGACATATTGGGGGGAAGTGTCTTCATTAGGGAGACAACTGGTCATTAGGGAGACAATTTTCGTGTCTCCATTGCGTAAACTGCCATTGAACATGTATATAATAAATTTGCATATAAAACAAATGGAAATGTCTTCCAAATGACCCATCTAGGAGTATATATATATGTATATATATATATGTATATATATTTATATATATATATTTATATATATATATATATATATATATATATATATATATATATATATATAATACATACATATACATATGCTATTCCGAATATTCCATATATTTATTATTTCTTTGACAGAGGCCGTTCTTGGCCAACAGAGAGAAAGAAAACTGGTCTGATCTTGAATAAAAGTTATGGGGATTTGTCGTTTCATCTCGGAGGGCAATAGATATAGGTACGGACATGTGAATTGATATGAATAGACCTATATCCATACATTTGAATACATTAGTTAACTGGATAATTGCCTCATTGGCTTCTTGTCACAATGTGATTAATCAGCATTCATAGAGAAAGGGGCCAACGTTATTATAGTCCGTGCGGATTACGTGTGTTTAATAAGTACTGTTTGTAGAGTGTACGTGCAAGTGTGTGCCCGTGAGAATGATGATGGTGTGTGTTGGAGTGTGTTTGCGTGTATGTTTTATGAGTGCATCTGTACTATGATTATTTGCCTGTTTCGCATGTTGATGTCTCTTAAAAGTTATTTTCTTTTTCTTCAAACCTTTTTGCATCGACGCCTATCTCGAGCATAACACATATTGTATGAATGAATGAATGAATGAATGAATGAATGAATGAATGAATGAATGAATGAATGAATGAATGAATGAAAGTATAATCCCATACATGTACTGAAACCCCAGCATAGATCTAATGAGAACATAATGCCGCTCTGCGCACATTAACATAAAAAAACACGGTTTCAGTGAAGTTAAGAAGAAAACCATACGTAAATTGAGGGAACTGCACTCTACTCCCGTTAGATTTGTATCCAAGCATTAGGCATGCTCCTGAATACCACTAGGAGTGTAGAGCTAACTGATTTTAATGTCATCCATGAAGATTATGTTATGATTCGATCGAGTCCTTGAAATATGCTCTTTAATGTGAAATCAACAGAGTATTATTTCATGCGTGGATGCATGTTATGGCGTAAAGGCAATCTAGATTATCATTTGGTATAAAATCATGATGACATTTACCAAAGCCAAATGTTGTATTGACTGAGAATTAATATTAATTAGTTCTTCCGAGAATACAGCATGTGCCCGTGATTTTACCTTGTTGCGTATTATATTATAAAGCAGAATGTCGAACATCGTTTGCGGGGTGTTGTTTGTGTCGGTTCAACTTCACATGGCACGGGTGCTGACGTCACACAATGTGTCATGATTGATTCCTGGAAGTGACCTTTAAGTGGGACAGCGGGGTCAATGCGATGCTCGGTGTGAGATCATCCACTTCAGTGGCCAGGACTAGAGATAATTGGATGGTCACGGATTTAGATCACACCCATTATGACTCTCCCTCTCTCATATCTCCTCCTCCTCTCTCCCTCTCCATCTATCTCTCACTTTTTTTCTCTCTCTCTATCTCTTTTTCTCTCACTTTCCCTCTCCATCTCTTCCCTATCTCATTTCATCCTGTGCCGTATTCTAAATGCATTACTTCTGTCTCTCTCGTATTTCCCTTTCTCTTCTTTCTCCCTCTCTCCCCTTCCTTCACCCCATTTCTCTATCTATCTATCTATCTATCTATCTATCTATCTATCTATCTATCTATCTCTTCGTCTACAAGCATCTCTTATCTATCTCCCCCCTCTCTCTTCTCTCTCCCTCTCCCATTCTTCCATCCCCATCTCTCATTCAATCAATCTATCTATCTATCTATCTATCCGTCTATCTACACGAGGTCTATCTATCTTTCTACATATCCATCTATCTGCACGTGATCTATCTCTCCGTCTAATATAATATAGTGTCTCTTCTCGCTCCATCTCTCTCTCTCTTCTCACTCATTCCCGCCTGCATGCCGTAATCGAAATGTATGTTTCTTTCCCTCTCCTTCTCTCTCTCCCTCCTCTCCCTTCCTCCAATCCGCATCTCTCTCTATCTATTTATCTCTTTTTCTCTCTTCTCTTTTATTTACTCCGTACTGCCCTGACAGCTCCCCACCCTCCTCATCTCGTTAATCTTGCTATCTTGTTTAGATGTGAACACCGGTCAATGTTTTCACTCTCTCTTTCTCTGCCTTTCTTCATATCTCTCTTCTTGAATGTTTTCTCTCATGATTTCTTTCTTGATTTTGGATATTTTGGATATATATATATTTTTTGTCTCTTCATCTTCACCTCCCCTCATCTCTCTTTCTCTCTCTCTCTCTTATTTACTCTTATAATATTGCTCTGACATCTCCACATCATCCGCACCTCATCTTGTTTCGATACGAACACATTTCAAATTTCCTCTTCTCTGCTTCTCAACCTTGTTTTTTTTTTCATATCTTACTTCATGAATTTGTTGTTTCTGGTAATTGTTTTCTTGCTTTATTGAATTTGTGAATTCGTCTCGACTGCCCCCCCCCCCTCCTCCGCCTCTATCTCTCTCTTTCTACCCTTTCTCTCTCTGCCCGTGTTATATATTTATCTTTCTCTCATCTCCCTTCCGTCTATAATTATGTCCTTTCGTTATTTTTTGCATACTTCTTGTATTCTTATTTCCCATTTCTCTCATTGTGTTTTTTTTTTAAATCTTAATGTAGTTATTCCCCATTTCCCCACCTCATAAACTTCCTTCATGTTTTATGTTTTTTTTTTCTAGCGGCAATATTTCTTTTTTATTCTCCCTGTCTCTCTTTGTCACTCGTTTGTTCTTTAATATGATATCCTTTCTATTTTTTTTCTCTCTCCCTCATGATATCTATCTCTTTCTTATCAGTGCGTTTATTTCGTTACCTTTTTATCCTTCTTCTGTTCATATTAATTGTTTTGGTATCAAGATTTGCATGCCATAAAAGTTCAGTACATAATACGATGCGATCTCTCCTCTATACTTCTAAAATCTGCAATGCATTTTGTGGAGACACATTTACCACTAGCATGTGTCAGAGATGGCGGCCCTTTTTTTTTCTGGTCATACTATCTCAATGAGTCTTGTCAGGAGCAAATAGCTCTGATCACGGTGATTATTCATGTTGCTTGGTGGGGTCTTATTATAGGATGCGTGCCGAAATCGCGCTATGTACGGCTCGTATACAAGATTCGCTCCCATCACGGCTAATATGTCATCATTAATTGGTATTGCTCGTTGTCTGGAATACGTGGCGGCGTGAAAGAGGGAATGAAGAGAGTACTAGGGAGGGTGGGGGAGTGACAGAGGGGGAGAGAGAGAGATTTAAAAAAAATACAGGATTTGAACCGAAGCAGAAAAAAAAATCGAATCACATGCAAATTTTGGTTTTCACAAACTGAATGTCGCTGCAGATGGCTATCTTGCGAACATGGAATTTTTTTTTATTCCGTCTCGCTTTCTAGCAAGCTCCATTTCTTGATTTATAAACTTAACATGGGCTGCAGAAAGTTTTTGACTATATGCATGTGTGTGTGTGTGTGTGTGTGTGTGTGTGTGTGGAGGGGTGCTCGTGGTGGGGTCAAGGGGTTATTTTTCTTTTTATTCACATAATATCTGTTGTGTACTTTAGGTTGTCTTCATATTGTTATCTGAATATATTTGTTGCTCATAATGTAAACGAGCATATTCCAGTTTGGGTGCCAGTCACAAATTTGTCTTTTTAATTTGTCAATTCTCAACTTGTCAACGAGCACATCAATGTCGTATTTTGATTCACTAAATATGACGGATAAGAATTGAAATGTTCTTTCCCTTATTTATATTCGCTCACAGGAAAGCCTTGTGCAGAAATGGCGACGATCTCTTGAAGGACGTTGACACCTCACAACAATCAAGTCACATGAGCCGACGCTGGCAGCTGCTCCTGTGAATCGCACACACCGATGCTCCTTGGGAACTTTGCATTGATGATCTGGGCAGTGCAAAGCTTCTGGGCGACCTAGAAACAATGAGAATCAGACATTTCATGGATAACAAGCACAGTAGCCGAGAAGAGTGCATTCTCCGGGGAGGGGGAGGGTGCGAGCGCATTGATGGATTAGATATGTCACATTTCGCGCAGACGACAGAACCTAGTTTCGCACGGGAAAATCACTGCGGAACGGACGGCACCGACATGTCGCGTGAGGTTAACGCAAACGCAGTTCTTTCCACTGCTGACGTCGGAGAACCAACGCAACGGTACGCCGACAGTTTCGCAGAACACCTTCCCGCAGAGACAAGCGACAAAGCCGCCAAAGCGAGAGGAACAACCACGGTCAGCGAGGGAAGCGGTAGTGTTTTAACAAACGACGCCGAAATATCGTTTCACAGATTGGCTAAAATCGACGAGAATGACTCAGCTGGAGTTGTGTCCGACTCCGAGCCTTCGGGTAACGAGAAGGAGGACGTTTTGATGGCAGCCTGCAGTAGTAGTTGCAGTAGCATCAGCGACTGTGGCGCCGCTACCACCAGCGTCCTCTACACGGCTGGAAGTCGGCGAACTCTCAGCCAAATTCGAGAGAGTCTCGAGCAGAAGGTGAAGCGACTGCGCGCCGAGAAGGAGGCCGTGGACGAGAAGATCCGGCTGGCGCAAGAAGAGGAAGAGATTCGCGCGCGCGAACGTGTAAAAGTGCGCGGGAAAGTGATCATGCAGCGGAAGGACCGTCTGAAGAAGCTGGTGAACGACCTGAAATCACAGCTGGACCAACAGAGCCAAAGACTCCAGTGTGCGTACAGCACGCTCTTGCTCCTACAGCGGACTATCTTCAGGAGCAGAAGTTTCTGCAAGAGTCGGAGGATAAAAAACAGACCAGCAATTGCAGAGGCGCCATTTTGATTCTTCGTTCTTATATTGTATGATATGAGAGGTTGACGTTGATAAAGAAGCAATGCGAAATATACATTATGATATTTACAGAAGAGCAACGATGGTCAGATAGATTAATCTTTTGTAGACTTAGAAACAGTTGCTCATATTTAGATTTGCAAATCCTGTGCAGGTGGGGAGGGGTTATCGGACGGAGTAATGATAATGTTCCAGTTGCACCCACAGAACTGATGATTCATTGTAAGGGCATTGTTCGATTGGTATTCAATTTGTTTGTAGGGACGCAAGTGTTCAAGTGTGTGCAAAGCTGTAAAAGCGAATTCATATTTTCGGAACGAATTCTGTTATTGTGAAGAAAAACTGGATGAGATTTAGTGAAAGATTATGACAGGCGAGATCTTGATCGGAAAGTGGCAAATGACATTTCTCGATAAAGTAAAGGTTATAATATGCAAATAACGGGTACACCCTCCAGAAGGGGCAGGTCTTGGAATAGATGAATGAAAAGTTTCAACACGCATTACTCCGTATGACTAATCATTGAAAAGATTTTAAGAATTGTATATTAGCCGCTTTATGCATGTTATGCAACAGCTTACTGTCGATGCAATCTTTTGCCATCAGTTTCTCTACGGGACACCGCGTACGGTCATAAATACTGGCAAAGACCTTCTTCGGTGTTTATTCCCGTGGATGTCGCTAGCTGTCACTTTTTGTAAACAATGTCATTCTTAATATTGTAAGTATGAATATGGATGATGCTGATGGCACTTCGCTTCAGAATGATATCAAATTGTGTCCAGGGTCCTGCGTCGGCGCAGAAAGTGGTTGTGATATTTCGTTGTGGGTACAATAGCAACACTCCACCTATAGCAGAAGTTTTGACAATATCACATTCCATTGCAACATTTTTTTTTTCATTTTAGGCTTTCGTGGATATCAACGTTACGATAATAATAATTTTATTATTATCATCATCATCATAATCGTTATTGTCGTTTATCATCATCATCGTTACCGTCATCATTACTACTATCGTTATGATAATGATTATCATCATCATTATCAGTGCATCAGCAATAACAATTTGTATTAACATAGGATGATCCCCCCCCCCCCCCCCATCCTCCCCAACCATACCAACTGCAAACAACCTATTGCATTAACTCTTGTACACCCAGGTCAGGGAAGATCACGCTTTATCGTGACAGGAAGAGAAAAGTTTTGTGCCAGCCTTCTCTGATATCTTCTAAATTGATATCCTCAAACTTTAAACATCGAGATGTTTTACCGATCACAGCTCTTCTGAAATCCCAGCGAAGAAGTATTGTTTACATGAGGTAAAAACAAGCAATTCCATGATTTCTTGTAATATCAGTGTTAATGGTTCCATGACATTTGCTCCTGCGACTCTAATTGCTCCCATGAAATATCTGCATGCTAAGCCAAACATAATTAACACTCTACCCACAAACATAACCCTAACCCTTGTCCTAATCCTCACATCAAACTAAACCTGAAACCCTATCACATCCCTAACCCTAACCCTATAAATCCTCGTAGAAAATAAGACCGGAGCGATATTGTCGCAGGAGCAAATGTCGTGTAACCGTGGGTAATACGTGCTGTACTTTAACAATCGTGAAACACGGACGGTTGTACTCCCAATGACCCATATGAATTATGCCGTTTGACCTATATACATTAGGGCAGCTGAAAGTTATAGCACAATGTACGAGATTTTCTTATAATTTTAAGGACTCTTCACATCGAATGTAACCCTTTCAAATAACTCTGCGTGCTATGATAGAATTTGTGTCCAGCTCAGGTGGGTAGACTCTTAAAAAAGTCATGGAGAATTTTAAAATGTTTACAGACAGCTTTCATTGTTCGTAGCATAGCTTGACGCTGAGCATGTAAGGTAAAGTCTCAGCGAAGCTTTTGCACGTGTCGCTCTGCTATTGTTACCTTCAGTCTTACATGTACTTTGGCACAACTTTTTGAAGGAGTCAGTGCGAATCACAATTATTGCATTCACTTGACTCTCATATACGATTTCCTTTCCGACCTCCGACGAAATAAAAAAGAACAAAGGATGAAAGGTGATATGGGTATCTTTGTATAACGAATGTCTGTTATGCTTCCAAGTCGGTTCGTGATTGGCTTAATTGAAAAGGCAATCATCACACGGACCAATCAGCGCGATGTTTGTTAGTGAAGCGTCACTTCTTCCTTTATCTCTTTCCAAGGCCTCCTCTCTTTTATCGATTTCTCTTTATCTATCTATCTATCTATCTATCTATCTATCTATGTGTCTATCCATCCATCCATCTATCTATCTATCTATCTATCTATCTATCTATCTTTTATTCAATAATGTATAAAATGAGTGTCTATGCACTTCTGATCACTAAGTTTATTTTGTTTTCTATGCAAATATTGTTTGAAAGAATTAATGTGGGTTTCTTTGCGAGTGAAACTTATGCTATGCGTGTGTGCACAACAGATTTAAGCTATGCCGTATCGATGTCAACGCTAAAGCATTCGAGTTTGCAACTATTGAGACTTTAAGTCATCTTTTTTTAACTGCATTGAATAGATGTTAAGTCGTATACAATTCTATCCGTTTTTATGTATTTCTTGTAGGCGATGTTCTCCGTGAGTCTAAGACTACTATATTATAGTGAATTTGGAACTGATTTTCACCGTCACGTTTATTTTTTGCCCAATAGATTATATACAACCTGACTGTGTAAATTAAATCCTTATCTGATTTTCCGATGTACATACAATACGGTTATTATATTACTATTTGTTGAGATGAATTATTGTAGATGTACGGTATACTAAATCTTAAACATAAATGACTTAATTGATTACTAAATACACTATGTTAAATGTAATCTACTTTGTTATGTAAATAAATGAGAATGCTTTGTTCTATCCTCAATAATTACGTGTTAAGTTGTGTGCTTCATTGAGTGCGTATAAACATACACGCATGCACACGGCTACGGGTGCACATCAAAATCAGAGCCCGACACCCACCAGTCATGAGCCCACGAGTCATACAGCCCACGAGCTCAACACTAAGCAAATAAGGCCTATGAGTCCGACACTATAGGCAGACAAGGCCTGGGAGTCCAACACTACAAGCAAAACAACAACAACAACAACAAAATAATGCCCATGAGTGCGACACTGGGCAAACAAGGCCCACGAGTCCAACACTCATTACATCACGGGTCTCGTGAGCCATTTATGCCTATAGTGTTGGACACTAGGGCCTAAATTGTTTGCCCATAGTGTCGGACTCGGGGGCCTCTTTGCCTATAGTGTGGGACTCGTGGGCCTTGCAACGTAGCCTATTATACTGTCGGACTCAAGCTCATAGTGCCGAGCCCATGGGATGTGTCACTCATGGACATTTTTTTTTTTCATTGTCGGTCTCGTAGGCCGTATGACTCATGGGTGTCGGGCTTTTGGGATGACCCCACGGCAACATCACACATTACGAAGCAATAATTATTATTGTACCATCCTCTTTGTATCTACATGCATTGAAGATTTTGTGTCACTTACTGTCGTCCTACACGCCAAGGAGGTTATTTTTTTGCTAAAGTAATTTATTTGTTTGTTTATTTTGCTTGCCTGTTTGCAAATTCATTTTACTCAAAGAGTTACGAAAAGAGTTCAAAGAAAATTTCATGAAAATTTGATAATTACACAAAAAACATTATGATGACAAGTTTAGTAGTAATCGTTAAGACCGTCTGGATTCGGGTGTTGTTGTTTTTTTCTTTTCTTTTTATATTTTTGAAGAATTCTTTATCGTTGAAAAATATTGCCATTAGATTTTGGGAATATGTATTATACTAGCAATGATATCAATGTCATTCCAAATGCAAAAGGTATGTTTTGATGGTCCGGGAGTATATAAATAATGCAGATGATTATGAATATGGATATGCCTTTAATGTAAGGTGGAAATCACAATAATATGGGTAAAAATGAGCTGCTTGGCGGTCCCCAGGAGGTCTGAGCCTTCTAAATGCTTTTCTAGTGGATCTATCGTGACGCGTCACTATTCCCGAAAAACGTTCCATTCATTAATGGAGAGAAAAGTGGAAAATAAGATAATCACGATCTAAAGAAAAAAAAAGGTATGAACATTCTACAACAATCAAAGGCATAAGAGGGTCTTGACTACTTCCTTCCTGAAATTAACTTTAATCTAAAATACTATGAAGTCGAAACTTTTCGGTTTTCTATGAGGGCATTTCACGTTTCTATTTCTAATAAATGATATATCTGCGTTGGTACGCAGTCTGCTTCACGCTTGACTGGACTAAGATTTCGACGTTCGCTTTCTCAAAAGAAAAACTAATCAATCAATTGCCTAATGGTCATTGTTCACATTTGACTATATCTGTATCTCTATGATTACCTTACCTTCTCCTCTGGTGGCCGAAAGAAAAAAGATGTATAGTCCCGAAATAGAAGACAACATAAAAATCATTTTTTGAATCCTTAATAAGCTAGTTTCCCGATTGGGCAACCAAAAGATAACCGTTGACGATATAACCGCAAAAAAGTGTTGTGGAGCAATATCTAGAAATGCTTAAATGGGAAAGATTATTATCAGCAGCATCTCCGACATTTTCTATCTCACAGACTTCGTGTTTGATATACCAGCATGCAATGCAACCTATATAAGCCAGTTCGCAGTTCCACTTTGCGCATGAGCAGAAGAAAGGTCATTTGTACCAATAGGCATGTTCGATTTGAATTCACTGGGATAAGCAGCTGTGATGTCATGATTATTCATGTAATCCTTATAAATGCTGCTTGCCAGCACATCCACCTGACAGCAAAAGTGGTTTTGGCAATATCAATAGAAAGATATTGTTGATACATTAAATGCAAAATAATGAATTTAATGCCCTGTCACTGTACAGGCATGCTAACCTGGAAACATTAAACTGCACATTACTTGAATATGAGACCATTTTGAAGCATATCCTACCATATAAAATTTTTGTATTTAAGGCTAAAATATAAGGAGATAGCACTGTTTTTCTCATTAAATCGTAACTGTAGACGGTTTAGTCGAGAAAAAATTGTATTATAACTATTGTTCAAATTTTGTATATTAAACAATACTTAACATTGATTATACTTGTTAAGATTTTCACATTGGTTGTTTCTATTCCTAACTCAAATTTTAGAACTATTTTGAAGCACAAATGCTAGGTTTTTGTTTCATCTCGCTCTCAAATGAGTGTCGCTCTCAAACGTACGTAGACGGAAAATGCGAGTACAGTAAGTATAAGTGCGCCCTCTATTGGAAAATAACAAGCAGGTACATTCAAAGACAACATTAGTGCTCTTCTGTCCCGGTTGGCTACTCCGACTGAACCACTCGACGGACAATGGCCGAATCAAACCCAACCATCGAGATGACCAAACCAAGATAATGGATTTCTCATAACAATGACCGCACCACAAAAGTGATTATTGATACTGCTACAAGCACTACTACTACTACTACTATACTTCTTAACTATTACTATTACTACTATTACTACTACTACTACTACTACTACATGTACTACTAAACTATTACTATTACTACCACTACTACTACTACTACTGCTACTATTACTACTACTACTACTACTACTACTACTAGTACTACTACTACTTCTAGTACTACTACTACTACTACTACTATACTACCACGCTATTACTACTACTATAGTACTACATACTACTACTACTATGACAACTAAAGACAACATAAAGTGGTCAACCTGCCCAATGTGCTGTCTAACACTTCCGTGAAAATAATAACTATAATCTTCTGGCAAGTTTTGCGGAAGCAACTTAGCGACAATGTTATAGATATTCTAAGGTGTAACAGAAATCCACCCCCCCCCCCGAAAAAAAAAGAAAAAGAAAAAAAGTCTAAACAATCTTATCCCTTGCAGATTAATTCATTCTTTTTGCCGTAACCAAAGAGGATAATCCCCTGCGATACAACTAAAAGAACAAAATAATACAATGTCGGGTAAGGAAGCTCCTATTTATAATAATAATAATAATAATAATAATAATAATAATAATAATAATAATAATAATAATAATAATAATAATAGTGATAATGATAATAATAATAATAATAAGGTCATATTTACCCAGGGTAGCCTCTTCAGTGTTGCCACTGCTCTACCAGAGGGCCCTGCCATTATTATTACCCCAGAGTTGCCAGGTACCCATTTATACACCTGGGTCGAGAGGGACATGGTGGGTAAAACATCTTGTCTAAGGACATAAGCGCTGGGCGGGATTCGAACTCGGGTCCTCCGATCGGGAGTCGGGAGTCTTATCCACTATGCCACAGCGCCCCCCCCCCCCCCCCCCCCATAGTAGAGGCCTATTCCCACACGTGCCCCTTTGATTGCAGAAAGGGAGAAAGGGAGAAGATTATGAAAAGTGTTCGACAAAAGCGGATTGCCAGCAAGTGAAAAGGGTGAATTTGAACGGATAATAACTCATTCCATCTCTCGAAGGAAGATGTGGAAAAGAGTTTCGAATAAAAACATATCCGAGAAACCAAAAAGACAGTGAGAAGAGCAACGCACGCATTTTATATATAACATACTTTATTTCCTTTGCAAATTAAAGCATGATTGTGATGAATATTCCTATATAGGATACTATACCTGCCCACAGGCAGGTAAGCATAAGGAAAGAAATACAGTGGACCCGGTCCATCACACCACAATTGACAGTTACACAAATATATACATGTATACAAGTACATTTACACACAAACATGATACATGAACAGCTGTTTCAGGACGAGAAGAAAAAAAACACTAAAATGAACTTATATCAGCATACATTAACCTAAGAAACACACACACACAAATAACTCTAATCATTCGTTCAATTATACGAATCTACCGAAATTCACTTTAATTTGCAATTAAATTGCATTAAATCCACCCAACATAATCATAATTATTTCACACCCAATATTATAAAAAAGCAGGAAAATATACATAATGATAAATACATATGCTTTTGAAAATATAAATCCTGCAAATATACATAATTAACAATACAAAGAGGGAAAATCAAAATGGACATAACCGGCCCGTAAATAATTACTGTATATAAACATAATAACATGATTATACATAATCATAATATTCCTCTCACCTCTATGGTATAATTCATAGTGATGGCGATGATGATAGCGATGATAATGATGATGGTCTTATATGATGATGATGATGATCTTATACCTTGGAACGTTTGTCCCTTGCACTTCTCACAGTGAGTCATGTTCAGTAATCTGATCTAATCTCTGGGCAAGAAAGGTATGTCGCCCTCTATTGTCAATGATTTTATTTAAATTCCGTGCAAATCAACCACTATGACGTATATGACTAGTGTGTGTGGTTTGCCTATAGGGTCTTTGCCAACACACCATAGCACATATTATTAACGCAAGCTAGACTTACTCTTGGTCATGAGTATACGAAACCGGTCATATATTTATAATAATAAATCGTTCCAGAGGTTCATTAATAATAAATGAAGGCCAAGTTACTCTGGAGCATATCGAGTCAACGAATGCCCTACGAATCCGAAAATTAGAAGATACGTTTGCATTCGTTGCTAATAGCAGAATAGTTCGAGTCATCCATGTTTAACGGTGTTTTTTTTTTTTTTTTTTTTTTTTTTTTTTGGTATTCATAAGCTAACCGTATGGGGGTTGTAGAACGATTCCTGACGTTGTGTTGTAGGATCCACTTCTTGCGGTAAATTTACATGTCGCAGTCACTATCATGCTTTCAAAAACGAAAATATGATAATATTGTTCACAAAAAAAGAATCACTGATATCACTGAATCATCACTAAGCCTCTTTCTCAAATACCAAGCACCTGCTCGACTGATATAATTTCGTATACAATCATGGCCAAGTGCACAATACCGTATGTCCCCCCCCCCCAAAAAAAAAAAAAAAATACAACGGGACCTTCCGCAATGATATCTTCGAAAATAGTTAATCAATCCAAATACAAATTCAGGGTATGAAACTACATGTATAACTTACTGCCCACATCTGATACAGAAAACCCCATTCGATTTGCTTCAGTGATCAAAGAGAAATGAGGAATTTTGTAGAGGGTGACAGGAATCTCTTTCTTCACACATAAGAGCATCGAAGTGCTAAAATTAGAAGAATCAGACTCATGACATGCTTTACAACAAGACACATTTCTCTGTAACCGCGTAACCGAATTGAATGGGGTTTTCTGCAAAATAGAGCTAAGATGTTATATTTCAAGACCCTGAAGTAGCATTTAGACAGTTTAATCATATTGGGTATTATCAATGCAAAAATCTGATTGTATTTTTTTTTTTGGCCATACTGTATAGGGGAAGGTGGATTTAAGACGAACTCATAACTTCAGATGCACTTCATTTTCAACAACATTATCATGATTGAATAGAGGGATTTAGAGACATTATTGTTCTTTGGTGTATAATTTTGTGGCAGCACATATACACAGCGGTGCTGATTTAATCAGACAATATATTTTATCATGCAAATAAAACCCAGTATCTTTTTTTTTTCTTACTTTTGTGCGAAAACAAGTACACTGTATGTACATAAACAACACAACTTTAAACAAGAAAATGAATAAATATGACCTTAATGAATTGGAAATAGAAGGAAATACTGATCAGAACATATAGCTTGCTTTTACGTAGACCCGCATCATGATTATTTTCTCGTATTATGAGCGTAGCCCAATACAACTGTAAACAGATCCTTTTGTTTATGAGTATCAAAATTCACTTCCGGATTTATGCTTTGTAATTTCGGAATTGTATGTATTTTATGTGCATTTTTTCGTGAAAATATGAATACAGATTTATTTGAAATTGAAATATTATTAAAAATTGAATTTGATAATTAGCAGCACATGCAAAATTAATAATTGAGTATATGAATATAAGAACGACCCAAGTCCAATTTTTGGCCAAATTCAGTTTGACATGGGAAATTGTAGCTTATGCATAGACTCATCTTGTGTATAAATGATAAGTCCTAATTATCCCCGGAAGTGCCTGAAATAAATGAGTTAAATATTATATGAATGTAAGGATGAAGGACTTGGGTCATTCTTACATTCATATTATAGCGCCCTCTCTCGTCCTTCTCTCATCTCTATAGCAGAATATCATGTATATGAATCAAAGAACGACCCAAGTCCATATGAATCAAAGAACGACCCAAGTCCATCACACAAGATGGCCTCTCCACAATTAATGTTAATGTTAATTGTCATAATAATATATGTTCTAGTTTGTATATACAATGTTGCCATCCCATCACAGTTAAATAGAATATTATTGGACAAACAAAAAAGATATGAAGTTTTTTTTTTAGTTTACTCGAAATGGTCTTCCATGGACTTGGGTCGTTCTTATATTCATATACTCAATTGAGCAATTAGAAGTCGTACAGTCTTAAATACCCGTTCGCGGTGCTCTTCTTACCCCCACTTTCCCCATCACATGCAGGGATCGAGGTGTTATGACAATAAATTATCATACTCCGTAACCATTTATCACTTTAATTCTCCACCTTGAGTCCAGGTCCGTGTTCCATGATTTGCCCATGCAAACACATTACCATTCATCATTGACTCGATAACCCATACAAAGAATTTGTAAGTATCACGATCTCTTTGAAAAGATATAATAATGCTTCATAATATGAACATACAGTAACTGAACGGCGCATGTGACTATTAATGATTATGGCTATTATGTACGTATAAGAAATAGTATCGTATAGAGTATTGTGTTTGGTAAGTTGTAATTTTTGTTCTTATAGTTCGTGTTATGGTATAATTAAATTTTGTTTGTTAAGCGCATTGAAATTCTTTTCAAGTCTGAAATGCGCTATATAAGAATTTGTTATAATAATAATAATGATAATAATAATGATAATAATAATAATAATAATAATAATTATTATTATTATTATTATTATTATTAAGATATATTATTATTATTATCATTATTAGTATTAAGATAATACATTATTTTCAACGTAGCGAGATGTTAGTGAGTGCAAGCGCAAAGACTCTGAGCACACAGGCGCTAAAGTAACGAGATAGCATACTGAATGATTTCGAGGTAAAAAGATTTAATACATATTAAAGGTAAAAGATAACTGGGATCAGTGTTTCCCCAAATACCGCGCGAGAATAGAAAACGAATATATCTAATATTCCTATAGGCCTTACAGGAATTAGACCTATAAACAACTGTATGGATTATGATAATCACACTTTCGATCGTCGGTGTTGTCTACATTCAGCAACGAACTCGGATTTTTTTGCTTTTGTCAGGTACAGTTATGGAAAGGTGTCTCTTAATTTCCACCATGATCCTGCATGTATCTATCCCAGTTTGTTTGATTGTTTTTGTTTGTTTGTTTTTACCAAAACAGCCCTTAATACAGAGGTATATGCCTACATAGCTGTTTCCAGTTGGCCTGTCCATTTCCCCTATCAAATGTCTTTGCAGTATGCATATATTAGAATGAAATAACACTGATCAGTTCTGGTAAACTATCTAGACATTCTAGAGGTGGGAGTTCCGAAAAGCGCCAGGGTGAGTGTGAAAATGCACAGTGTAGGCCTATCACATGACTCCCTCATGGATACGTTGCGCTCCTTAGAAACCGTGACGGATCTCTTCCTTGTACCTACGACCTACAAAAAATGTAGGCCTTTCCAGCTGGAGCATTCTGCTCCATGAGGACGACCGGGGGGTCCCTTGATCATCCCAAGGAGGTACAGTACTAGGCGAGCATCCCAGCACCATGGCCATTGGGCAGTTGAGAGTCTTCCATGGATCTATCTATACCCGCGTGAGCTCTACCGCACGTGTTCGTCGGACAATGGACGGGATCAATAATCCCATTCTCATGGCGCGCTCCTACCCCAGCCTCCCCCGAGCAGCGATTTGACACACGATAGTTATTGTACATACACATAATGTATAGTAGCAATCACATACGAGTAGTCACACATTAGTACACACACCCTTCTTTATATTGTTCCTGGAAATGCATTTGCTGATTATACTGTATAGTGCTAGTAATTGCGATCTAATATGGAAACCACAATCTCAACAATAATGCAAATTGATCAGGAATGGGAAATAATGATTGCGGAGAAAGCGGGACGAAATAATTAACTGGAAAGAGACTCGACTATATATCTGATATTGTTGAGTTGACTTTGATTGACAAACTTATGTCTAGCAGAATCTATACCAGTGAATAGATGAAAGTTATATTTGAAATCATTATACCCATGAAGACAAACATGCCACAATAAAGATGATTTATAATGAATGTTACCACCAAACAGTGATTGCATCATATAGACAAGGAAACATGAACAGCGGGCTCTATCACTGGAACCTCCTATTTGATTCTTTGTCACCCGACAGTTAAATTCAATGTATTTTTGTTTTCGTCTCATTTCAATGTACATGGATAACACAAGCGTCAAAATAATGATATTATTTCTTTATATAACATCACATGAACAGTAGGAATTGAATGCATTACGATTTCATTAAAGACTCGATGGAAATGGAAATTGATTATTGAAGACGACTTCTATTATTGGAGACGTCTCGAATTGGAAATAATTTGGTAAGATATCTATTATCTTAGGTGTGGTAGGCCAGTATAGATTTGGTTGAGATGGAGATTTAGGTTTTAGCTTTTTGCGAGATCATTAGAAATCACTTGTATGAGATTAAAGAGCATACAATAATTATAAGAGGATTTTTTGTTTGTTTATTTGATGAGAATCGGTTCTGAAATAGCTGAGATATATAAAAACGAAGAAAAACAAAGCGATTCTATCAAGGTGGGTCCAATACCCTTTAGGGTTGCTTTGTTATAGATCTTAGTCATTTCAAAGCCAGTATTTTCTTCAAATAAACCTTGAATTCCTCATCAAAACTTTAATCATCCTCATTCATATTTCAGAAGAAGTTTCTCATCATCTCATCCCCCCCCCCAAAAAGAAAATAAAATGAAACAAAATGAAAAATTTTGGAAACCTGAAGCTCCATCTCAACCAAATTATAGATTTCTTAAATAACTCTGTAGATGACAAAGTGTATGCTAACTATTTATTATACCCATCAGGGTGGGCAGCATTTTTCTGCAACTGTATACAAGGTAAAACAGTCTCCTTTTGGGAAGATTTTTTTTGGCGTTTTTCACTCTCTGATGACTTTCTACTCTGTAAATGTAAGCGAGCTAAATTTTCACTCTTTTTCTCGACCTAAATGCGATTAGCTCGAAAAAGACTGTAAATTCAGTCTTTTTAGACGGTATGTATACCTTTTCGCTCCCACCATCGAGGGAAACTTTTCTTCCGATTTCGAGCGAAACGTGTACGAGTGATATTCCACTCTTTTTAGAGCTAATGCCGGGTCCCTGGGGTCTTCCACGAGCTGACTTGTACCATGAAATTCTTTTCGCTCTTTGAAAAGGAGCTGTTTGTTGTGACGTTTCTCTGATGAGAATTCTCATTTCACTCGGTCTGGAGAGTGAATAATGGAGCATGCGCGTATCGCACAGGTTGACGGGTTTCTCACTTTGATTTTGTATCGATGTCGCCAGCAACTCCTTGCGACATACCTTCGTACACGTAATTACAGTGTATGTACTGTACGTAAACAGTGCAGTGCCGTCCGTCACAATAACGTACAACATATCGCCATCATGCACGTCTGGCCGGCATAGGAGAGGACGACTCGGTTCAATCAAGATATGGGAGCAACGAACAAAACTAAGCCATATAAGGTATTCATAATTCTGTAAGAAATTTCTGTGCCAGCTCAGACGAGCGCTGGACTACACTAGACCAATATTTCTAGTCTATTCTAACTCTAAATCGCAATAAAGTCTGCGTAGTACCGTACTTTATCCCTACAGCCGGCTACGTGGGCCTGTCATGATCCTGGACGCGATTGATAGACCCATGCTAGTAACATGTAGTATGATGTACTCTATCTACCGCCAGTACCGGAATATGGTAATTCAAAACAGACTGTGGGCTTTTTCAGAGGGATAGAATAGACCCCATGTGGGATAGACGAAGCTTTCAAGAATACAGGGGTAGGGTCTAGGGCCATAGGCCTACAGTTGAGTGTCTTGTCTCAGTAGTTTTCAAGGGGACTACCTTACCGGACCTATGGCCTAAGGGCCCAGGACGGGCTCCCGCGTGCATATTTTACATTCTAGGTAGCTGTATGTAGGCCTATCTGTGGATGCATGGAACGGGTAACCGGGGTAGGCCTACTGTAGGCTTCCGCTTGTGTGTGAAGCTGCTGTGTGTGTATGTGTGTGTGTGTGTGTGTGTGTGTGTCAATGTGCTCGTGTGTTCAAAACATTTTAGTTTTTTTTGTATTGTTTTGTTGGCCATTTCTTGGCAAATTTGGTTCTGACTGCTCTGATACAGATCTAGATAATCTATAACGTTAGACATATCATCTAGAGGGTAAGTTGTTAATTATACAGGTATGTCAATTATCAGATGCTTATTGGAATACGGTACATTTTCTGATTGCATATGATACAGAATATAGGATACTTTTATGCTTTCAAGTAATTTTCGTTTTACAGGAGGCCCTTATTTTTAGAAAATCACTATACTCGGTACTCTATCGTTTTATCATTATTAGATCTAGTTGCTATTGCATAATGCTTTCTCGTCATATAATTATCTTTGTATTTATTTTGTATTATTCTATGACTTTACTTGTATTTTCAAATTTTTCAACAGTATGAATTGAATTATTTGTGTATTTATTTCGTATTATGTTTTATGACTTTACTTATATTTTCAATTTGTTCAACAGTATGAATTGACAAAATACTCTGTATGATGTGCTACTTTTTTTTTGATGAAAATAAAGTATAATTGGAATTGAAAATGAAGGAGGAATAATGCAAACTCCTAGACAAAACACCCACTTTTCCCAATTTTGTCTCACTGACTGAATCCGTATTGCTGATTGAAACCATTTGACAACCCACTTCATTTAGGGTAGTGATGTACAATAAAGACTGATTTAATATATTCTCATGTTTCACCTCAGCTTTGATTTCATACAGGTCTACTGACGTGCCGCAACACAGATCAGTATGGAGTTTGAATTGATCAATCCTGGAAATGGCTCAAAATTCCTTTCAAGCTGGGGATCTGACATTGCTGAAGAATCTTCCACAGCAGGTAGCCCAGTCTGGATGAGGGCCTCATCTAGCTGATTATGCCATGGATCTAGGTGAGTGTAGCCTCATAGCAAATTAAAATGATATGATTTAGTCACTAACATCACAACAAAAACAACTAAGATATTGGACCACTTTCACTTAACAAGAGAAAGAGGATTCTGAAAATCAGTTTCCCACCCTTACCCATATATAAGATTCTACTTGTTCTTCTCTTGCAGAATGTGACCTGAGCTGTTCAACTTCTATCTATTCTGTTGGATGAAGCACATGATATTCATCTGGGTTCATGTACATGAAAAAATGCTCTTAACAAGAAATGTGCACAAAAACAGAGAATACCCCACATGATTTAATTACAAGGAACACTGTACACTGACCCTGTTGCCTATCTGTCCTTTCTACTGTACTAATTCTGTTCATGTGCAGATTAGTAATTTCGTCCATTGGCCATGTTAATGATCTTATGAATGCCTTTCTTTCCATCTCTCTCTCTCAAATTATTGTGCTTCCGAGATTGACTGTTGCCCATTACAATAGAATGTTTGGCAGGCTTTGAAAGCATTTGAATTTTATGTGAATTTTAGGAGACCAAGGAGCCTCGGTGCTGTTGACAAATCTTCTACCAACATCCTGCATCAAGACGGGGAGGAAAGAGTAAGGAGCCAACAACTGACAGTGCTCTCCTGCATCTCTTTAAAGAAAGATTTGTGAGTTCATTTACTGTCTTCCCTGTGACATTAATACCTGTTAAATTTAACCTGTTGATCTAAGTAATAAGAAACGTATGGTTCTTTAACAATATCCAATCATTTTTATAGATGTTTTGAAGTATACTGTCTCAAAGGCACATTGATGACTGTACATCGTTAGCACATTCTTTATTTTTACAATTATGTTCTAGTCACACCTTTCTATGCCTTGAAATCATGGCATCATACGTCAGAGTGTAAATGCATCTTTATTTATACATTTTTTTGGTGGTGGTGGTAGAGACGATTATAATATTCAAAGTTTGTTTTTAAGACATGGGAATATGTCCATTAAATTTCCCAGACTGTGTTTCAAATTTAGATTACACAAGTAATGTTTATTATCATCCAGCAATGTACGCTTTCTTGTGATGATCCTCTGTCATACACTTAGACGAGAAAGAGAAAAAATACATTTCAAAACTCTGGAGTTGCACATTCACATGTTTTCATTTATATTATTGTACTCTATTATTTACTTTGGTACAGATAATGATGCAGCAGCACAAGAAGAGGACCAAGAGTTTAGCCAGCCCTTCTTGCTGTTTTTTTGCTGGTCAAGTATGGGCGGGAGCACCAACGGTATTTAATTTTTGTTGATGATACGACCCTTCTTGGAGAGGAAGACATATTTCAAGCATTGGATCACCTGTTCACAAAGTCTTGTTCACTTTCATTATGGAATTCCCAACAATAGACTTGTCGATCACAGACTCTTGACATTTTTACATCCTTAATCTATGAATCCCTGCTGATATCAAGCCACCGGTGAGAACGTGCCTCTGCTAGATCGGCCAGATAATGGAGGTCAACAAAGGCACGTATCATGTATGTCTTGTGAATTTGTTACTTGGATTTTCTCTTTTCCAGTTGTCTTGACAATTCACAAAATGTGTGATGACAAACATGTATTTGAATGTATCAGAATATGTATTCTGAAAGTGGTTTTCAATCTTGATCACTGAATGTTTGGATAGATGATCTCAATGCTTTACAAAATGTACAATTTTGATACACTTGTACAGTATGCTGTTGTATTTTTGTACACATGAATTTTAGGATATTGCATTCTTTGAATAATGTTCACATATGGATTTATATGTTATTAGCAATTCAAAATCTAACGTTTCCTTCATATAACCTACTCAGACATTCAGATTTCCTTTGCAAATTCCAGCAAATTGGCAAAGTTCTTCAAGTAGGATGATATGATTGACTTGGGCAAATGATTTTTTGTATACAAGGGGGAAAAAGGAATATTCATGTACTCTTTGCCGTAGGATAATCATACAAAATAATGGTTCAATAAATTTAGACAGTCACTGGTAACTTTCTAGACAAGAACTAATAAAATTCTCAATTCTGTATTTCCCACTAAGCTAACCAAAGAAAAATGAAATAGATGAATAAAAATAAAATAAAACAGTTTAAAAAGTTCAAAAACCTGTACATTGTGTACATGAATTATTCTAATTGCTAAGTTCAAAGATGATATAGCCCTATGCTTCAATGGAGGAATGGTGGCAATTTGACACGTTACTGTTGCTGTAAAATTAATTGTCTTGTTCGTGAATGTGCATTTTATGCAATTCAGTCGTGTCTATCAGAGAGATAGTATGATCCAAAACATACACATATTTCAGCTCTTTCAAATCAGGGGTTGCATGAGGCTTTTGAAACACCCGCCAAATTTTAGTGTCTGTACACCACCCCCCATTATAATTAGAGTTTTTGCTAACTATTGTATCATTGTCAGGAAGAAATTTACCCATGTCTCTTCGACAGTTGTCTCTATTTCTCAGCGACTCATTCATGTGTACATGCACTTGTATTCCAAGTTGGGTTTTCAATACTGCACATGTATAGACAAAATTGATCTGCTTTTAAGTGTGTTCATAAATATACCGCATCCTATTTGCATTTCAGGTTTTAATGTCATCAGATCTGATTTGTTATTCTCTTAGTTTGGAATTGCTCTCAAAAACAGAATGTTATTAATTTTTTAAAATATTGTACAATATTTCACATGTTCAATTGTCTAATATTTGGCGAAATTAGATGAAATACATGTAGTTACATATTTGTTCAAAAGGCCACTTTTGGAAATATATTCACATTGTTTATGGATGTTTTATTTTCAGGAACTTATAGGAACTGTAAATGCTTGAAGCCACTCTGCATAATACATAATTAGTATTTGTTGTTAACAATATCCCTGACATACCAACAAGTTGTCGTACAAGCGTCAGACAAGCTTTAACTATATCAGTTTGTCAAGATTAAACTTTGTTAAAATGATATGCTTAGAATCCTGAATATGTAAAAAAAAAAGCAAAAAAAAATAAAAAAAATACACACACACGAAAAAATGGATGCGAAACAGTACATGCAGTGTATTATTCATGTACATGTGCTTAGAATCCTGAATATGTAAAAACAAAAAAGCAAAAAAAAAATACACATACACGAAATAATGGATGCGAAATAGTACATGCAGTGTATTATTCATGTACATGACTGTGTTCGTGACAGAGTGTATGTATATTTGCATGTACAGTACCTGTACGTTGGAATATATGCATATGTGTGTGTGTGTGTGTGTGTGTGAATGCGTGTATGTGTGTGTGTGTGTGCGTGTGTGTGTGTGTGTGAATGCGTGTATGTGTGTGTGTGTGTGTGTGCGTGTGTGTGTGTGTGTGTGCACGCTTGGACGTATGTAAATACCAGTGCAACAAATAAAAACAAAAATCCCCTGGAACCAAGACTAGTATCCCTCTTTCAAAGAGCGAAAATTCACTCTGAAAAGAGTGAGGATTTCCCCTGTAAATCAAAATGATTTCCCTACCCCTGGAACCAAGACTAGCACCCGTCGCTCGAAGAGCTAAAATTCACTCTGAAAAGAGTGAGGATTTCCACCTGTAAATCGGAATCATTTCACTCGAATGAGGAGCTAAAAGTCACTCTTAAAAGATGTAGATTTCGCTCTTAAAAGACGAAATATTTTCACTCTCTGGTAGAGTGAAAATTTTTCGCTCCAAATTTCACTCCAAATGGACTGGTCCCTAATCACGCTCCCCAAGGAGCGGAAAAGAGAGCTAAAATTAGCTCCGTAGCATTTACAGAGTACGTTAGAAATGCAGCTGTACTGCGATGCGGCAACTGCATGCTTGCATGTTTGGTAATTTTCTATCGAAAAAAAAGATAGTGGATCGAGAGGGGGGGGGGGGGGGGGATCCGAGGAGTGTGTAAAAAGGCACTGGGATTTCTTGAGGTCAGCGCATAGGACTTTCATTTCGTTTATTTCATTTCCAACAATGCAAAACATTTTCATATATACAAGAAATAACATAATATCAATACAATGTAATAACAAAGAAAAATACACGAAGTTAACAATATATACGACTTAAAGGGATGATGTGCAGTTTTGGCTTCGCGTTTCCATTTTTTTTTTTGTGAGATAATGAGAAACCTTTAATGAAATATGAAAGAGCATACAATTTATTTCAAGAGGAATTCACAGTATATTTGCTGAAAAATCGGTTTTGAAATGGCTGAGATATCGAGAAACAATTTTTAGTCCTACGGATATAAAAGAAGTGGCAGACACTTGTTGTTATTAACACCCCAGTGTGTCACTTTGATTCTTGGATATCAGCCGATTCAAAACCGATTTTCATCGAAAAGATTTTTGAAATCCTATAGTATTGTATGCTCTTTAATATTTCACATGTGGTTTCCAACTATTGCCAAAAGTTAAACTATGAATAACCAGGCACCTCAACCAAATCAAAATTATAGGCCTATATTATACCCATCCCTTTAACTGGGTTCATGAGGACCATCTCTTCTCTTTAACAGCAACAAAATCAACAATAACAATAACAGCAACGAATGAGTTTATTATCAATCTTATCGACAAAATTAAAAAGAAAATCTTTGCTCAACATGTTTATAGGGTATGTAGTTCTGGTCGAGGTGAGGATTTAGCTTTTAACATTTTGCGAGATATTCTGAAACCACTCTATGAGATTGATGTCAACGAGCATGCAATTCAAGGGGTATTAAAAATCTATCTGATGAAAATCAGTTTTGAAATAGCTAAGATATCCAAAAACGAGGTAAAACAACGAGAGCTTAATAAAAGGCGTGGCCTGTAGTCTTTTATATGATCACGTTTTGGGATATCTCAGCCATTTGAAAACCAATTTTCATCAAATAAACGTTGAATCCTTCTTAAAATTACATGCTCTTTCATATATTTCATAAGAATGTAAAAAACATGAATCCCCACCTCAACCAGTACTGTACAACCCCTTTAAACTCGAGCATTATGTGAAGGTCATGCTTTGGCCTTTCTTTTTTTTTCTCATTTTCTTAAAGGGGGAATACCTATCATGGCCAATGAAAAGTCAGTGTGAAAAAAAATAGATATTTTTAGGGTCCTATCATGCCTATAGCAACCCTTGCACAGCAATGGAAATTTTGTCAAAATTGGATGAAAACTAAGGAAGTTAATGATATTGTGAAGTTTCTGTATCTTTTTTTTTTTTTTTTTTTTTTTTTTTTGCAAAACAATAATCACTGTTCTTAGACAAAATGCAAATGAGTGAGTTACCGGGGTACTGATGTCATCCCCTCACAATTTTCCATACAGTTTGTAGGCCTACATAAAATTTTGAAATTTCCATTTTGTGTGTGTGTGTGTGTGTGTGTGTGTGTGTTCAGACGGAATTTTGTCCCATTAAATCCTGATTATACACTGTGTCTGACTTATTGTGATTTTGAAGAAATAATAGTCAGCCAAGAATAAAGTTCCACATTGGAGTAGAAAATGACCTTTCGTCATTGACTGTATGGCAATGTGAGGGGATGACATTATCAGCTATGAGGCCTATACATGATTTATAGCTCACTCATCCATAATCATATTGACTGTTCAGAACCAACTGTTTCATAAAAGTTAGTGAAACTTCAAAATTGATTTCATAACTTCCCTATCTTTCAATTGAGCTTTCATTTTGCTTGTTTGTTTACCCTTGCAGAAGATTACTAAAAATCTTGATTAGGCCCATCACAACCATTTTGATGGAGTATGGGCCAGGAGAGATTCAATGAGGTATAAAGTGCTTGGTGTCAAACCATCATAGACCTGTAACAACCGCCTTACGGGTTGTATTAGGTCCGTGATTTAAGCATGACAAAAATTTAATATGAATGAATATTATATCCAACGTAAATTACAATAGGAAAATTGCTGCAAACGTATAACAGATATTTCTGGCTTACACAATATTCACTTAGAATGAATAAAATAACAAAACAACACCACACCCCGGCAACACACACACGCACACACTACACAGACTGCAAAGGCCTACTCACAGAGACTCCAACTCTCCCACTTTCGACGGGAGATCTCCCGCCGAAAGCCCATTTTTGCACAATCTCCCGTTCTCCCGCTTGAAATGATTTCTTACTTAATTTCATTGTATAATTATGTTGAAAAATAAGCCTTAGAGAGGGCGAGAGAGCATCTAGAACCCGAGACCGCAAGACACTTTGTGATGTGCGCTTCGCGCACAGCAAGTACTCAGTAGGCCCTACCAGTTGGAGTCTCCTGTTTGCTAGGGGTTTCAAGGCAGGAGAAGGTGCTTGGGGTTGGAGTCTCTGTACTCACTGTGCGACCTATCGTCAAGACCGATTATTGCATTACAAAAAAAAAACAAAAACAAAAAATAACTAGAGATTGTAATTTGTCATCACTGACAAATTAAGGTGATCCGATTTTTTTTTTAATCAATGATTCGAGTCCTGATCGTAATAGGCATGACAATACAAGTTTCATCTGTGTTTAGAGACATTGGCCGTGTGAGGTTTGGATTCTCATTTAGAAAAGGGAGTCATATCTGCCATCTTTGGTACCAATTCTGTATACACTGAATAACGAAGATACAGCAACGAATACATATGACCTTTGACCCACCTTTACACTCCCAAGATGGCATCTGAGGAAAAAGTGGTTATTTTGTGAAATGATTCTTGCGACATCGTCTATATTCGTGTGCAAAATATGGCAAAGATAGGACAGGTGTTCACCAAGATGCAAAATGCAAAGTCTTAGGTACAACATAAAATCTGGGAGAAATTCACCGAAGGGTAAGTGAGAGCTAGTGCTCGATAAAGAAAAGCATGTCGATTTTCACATTAAAAAAAAATCCCTCCCATAGAGATAACACGTCATAACGAAAATACAGAAAGAAGTACATATGACCTTTGACCTCACTTTGCACACCCAAGATGGCGTCTGAGCAAAATGTGGTTATTTTGTGAAATGATCCTTGTTACATGGTCTTTGTGTGTGCAAAATATGGGAAAGATAGGACATGTATTCACCAAGATACAGGATGAAACATTTATGACCTTTGACCCTAATTTACATACCCAAGATGGTGTCTGATCAAGTAGTTGTTATTTTATGAAATAATGTACGTGACATGAACTAAACATGTGCAAAATATGGGATTGATAGCCATTGTTGTTGTTCATCTATTGCACAGAAAGTAGTAGAAAGAAAGAAAAATAAAGAAAAAAATATGTTATTTTATAGAAATTTGAAGGAGAAGCATAAAAAAATCAGAAAAAGATAAAGTTAGGAAGGGAGATTAAGACTAACTAAAGAAAAAGAAGAAAAAAAGTGTTTAAAAAAATGAAAAAAAAATATTGGCAGGGGTGAGCCTCGAACCAGGGACCTTAGGATTACGAGTCGGATGCGCTATGCAATGACCTATTTCATGCTCCATAGGCCCTGTGTATTAAGCAAAATGACGCTGCATCGAAGCCACGTGCCATTTTCAACCAAGTTTTTCGACGTGATGCCGACGTCGTATGAAAAAATGAAGGGCACAGTTACGATAGCCCAAAGTCTCAGCTACAACATACTAAAATCTGGGAAAAATTCACCGAAGCATAAGTGAGCTAGTGCTCGAAAAAGAGAGTCATGTCAATTTTCACTGCCAGAAAAACTGCTCTCCCATAGAGATAACACGTAAACTGGTCAAATTCTACAAGGATACATTCAATCCATTTTTACGAGGCGATGACGTCATCCAATCAAAATGTTGTTTTCACATTAATGAAAGAACATTTCATAAGCTACAACATACTGAAATATGGGAGAAAATTGGCAGAGGATAAGTGAGATACGCTCGAGTAAACTTGTAATTTGATGACGTCATTTTGAAAATTTACTTTTTTTACTTTATTAAGAAATTTGATATCTTTTAATCATTTTGTCAGCATTGCCTACCCATGAAATGACATGTACAACTCATCAGCTTTCAATATATGTAAAGAAAATGGGGGGTCACCGTCCATCCTGACGAGTAAAATCGGATTTAAAATTGGCAGTTTTTTGGCATAGTTACACTGTATATCGCCATTGACGCGCGCGCGGAATTTCAACTTTGACGGCCCCGTATGACGTCATATTGAGTCGGATTGACTTGAAACGTGGTATAAATATTCCTTGACATTTCAGACATGCGATCAAAGTGAAAAAACTGGAAATTTCAATTGCATATGAGCTGTGCGTGCGTATATGCGCGCGCGCGTACGCGTCCGTCCGATTTTTTCAATTTTTCAAAAAATGCTCCAAATGGTCTGAAACGTGTGCAAAAAAATTTTGAGCTCGATTGGAGCATACAAATATTTCAACGCGCGCGTACGCGCACGTTTTAAGAGAAAATATGAATTTTGAGAACATGAGTAGAATGCGCATAACTTTAAATATATGTGACGTAAATTTCATTGAAAAATTCTATTTTATTAATGAGATATGATTGAGAATGTGTTTTCATATAATGACGTCATAGTGACGTCACGGTCGACTGATCACAATGATACATTAGATTTGCCGTCTTTGGGACATGATGCATACATGATATAATTTTGAAATTGACAGGCAGCGGACTTTCTGAGCTAACCTCTGCACAACTTTTGAGGAGAAATAAAGAAGAAGAAAAACAAAGAATCCGTACAGATACAGAAGGTGATCCGAGAGGATACTCGGATCACCTAACAACATGGGCAAGGTTGGTACAATTGTACGGGTATTATGAGGATTGTAACCATGTACTCTTTCTTGTTCGCGCGCTGGCCTTGAATTACTAGTACATAGTACCAGTAACTTGCGAAGTCAGACCAGGGAGGTGGACCTCCCTGGGCAGATCATGTGGGTTAGTAGCTCCATGGTCAGACCATAGAGTTACAGAGAGCTCCGTGGTCAGACCGTTCGGTCGACGGTACAACATACAGTACTAGACAGCAGACTAGGCGAACAGCTCTCCTCTGCGAAAAGTAAAGCCCGCGGCCGCCCTCTGGAGCTAGCTAGCTCCGATCGATTGTAACACTAGCATAGCACTACAGCTAGCAAGTGTCGATTCAAGAGGACAGTACATGAGTATGAGTTCGTTTACAACTGCGTGCCAGTGCTATCCCTATGCTGCTGAATTCTACAGAAAGCAAGTATAAACAAAGCTGGTAAATATTCAGTGGTAGAAAGTTGACAGCGGACGTGACAGCGGTGTTAGTATTAGTTGGCGACAGATTTCTAGAATCCTACACTCATCTCGTCGGTCGTAGTAATTTCCTGATTTCTTAATACCAAACTGTACATTGTTGACGGCCGAGGGCGAGGGTAGGGTGGTGTCCGCGGCTTTCCGGCCCCATCGCAAGATTATCAGGAGAGAAGCCATATATCGAGCTAGCCGGCCGGCTTCACGTGAATGAACGCAAGACCTGCCCGCGCTTCGCTGTATGAAGAAGAACTCCTTCTATCGCCATCGCTAGAGCAGAAAGAGACCTGTCTGCATCGCGTTTATCTGGCCGACAACTGACGATATTAAACGGAAACGGGTAAGTTCCAGTTCCAGTGTTTTTTAATGAATGCCTATAACGTTAGGTATGGGTACAAGTTATGTATCATCTCATTTGATACGTAACAGTTAGACATCATGCCTGGTGTTGCGTTTTTGCGACCCTTGATTATTTTGTTCTGCACATCGTCTGACTTGCTTTCACAAGATGCAATTTACTAGTATAGGTTTGATTTTGATATTGATTATTTATCACACGCTAGAATTCTAGATGTTCAAAACCACAACTCACATTGTCATTAGCACGTTAGAACTCGTAGAAGCAGACGCCGACATTCTCACCAGTTTGAAGTACCAATTGATACCATCCTCCATACAGTGACTCCAGACTGGATTGTTGTAGTGGAAGTCCACAGGAATTCGTTCTTTCCCGCACAATGAAAGCATGGAATGAACTCCCCCTTCTGAATTCTGTAATCACACAAACTGATCCAGCTAAAATCACTTTTAAAGAGATGTTACTCAATGAAATCATTCAACATCCACCCTATGGCACCTCCAGTTTAAACTCCAGTGGGAGTATTCAGGATGAAGGAGGATCTCAACCGAAAAGGAAGAGTTGTACAGAACTTGTATCAGACAGTAGATCCTAACAAAAACCCTGGAGTCAGTGGGGTACTGGTGCGAGTGGTGGTACTAGATCCATTAAAACGTTAATCATGTCAGTAAAGACGATATACAAATTACAATCAAGAATGCAAAGGATCCAAGAAGCTAAAAAGCGGCTGGTAGATCTAGTTTCGGTTGAGATGATGGGGCTCAGCAGGTTCCCCAATGTTTTTTTATTATGACTTTTTACTAACATTTGAAATATATGAGACAGCTCTTAGGGAGTCTTATGAAATATGAAAATATTGTAACGCTATCAAATAGTGTCTACTCTACAGTATATTCTAACATTAGGCCTACACTAACCAGTTTATTTGGTGAAAATTAGTTTCGAAATGGCGGATCCTGAGATATTAAAAATTAAGTGATCATGATAAAACTATAATAAATGGTGGAACCCATCTTTTTTAGGATCACTTTGTTCTTGGATATTTCAGCCATTTCAAAACTGATTTTTCATGAAATAAACGTTGAATTCCTCTTAGAATTGTTGTACACGTTCTTCGACATTTCATAAAGTTGTTCTACATACTGCAAATGTCTTGCAAAAAGTTAAAAGCTAAATCCTCATCACGACCAATTGTAAGTACTACAACCATCCCTGCTACAGACAGCAGCAGGTAAGTCCTACACAATGTAAATTTTAGTTTCACTGCAAACTACTGTCTGTAACGGCCTGATGTGGTGAGTGTCAAGAAACCAGAAACCAATAATTCTGTGATAACTAAAAATGGGGACAGACAGTTTAAGTTAAATACAATTTCACAGTGTGAAAAACGATCTTGGTCGACAGGGAACCACAAATGGGTTTTATCACTAAATTGCAGCCCCCAGTTCTTCCTTTCAAAAGCGACCACAATCAACTTGTTGATTTACTTGTATTCTTTTACTCTTGTCTTGTTTAGTTTCATTTGTACTGCACCAACGGCCGCTGGCACTGTTGGGCTATAGACATGCAGTCCCTCATGCATGTTACATAGTTGCAGAACTTAAAAGCTAAATCCTCACCTCAAGTCTCAACCAGAACTGTACACACCCTTTAAAAATCCAATTTATTTTAGTGTTAGAAGTAACAGTATTGAGATTAGTCACAAATTTTGTTTCTGCTGGCAGTGTGTTCACTAGATTGGGATTGTTCTTGGGTAAAAGTGAATGATGATTTACAATCCTTTGGTCTGAATGATCTTGTGATTTAAGGGTTGGTTTACCGGTAGTCTGGTTACTGATCCACTTTTAGCATTCCGTAAATATGATGATTTTTATTTGACAGGATGAAAGAATGAGTTTCTTTGTAGATTACAGTGTAGATTCAGAGAGGGCTACGTTGTATGTGATGTTTTGTTCAAAAAGTTCTAGTAGTTGCAGAATCATTCGTATCATATGGTTTGGATAATCCGATAGCATGAAACTGACCAAGTGAGGAATGGAAAAAAAGAGTAATTGACTTCGAATTTCATAGGGATTAGTAAATAGTATCTTGGTCTCAATATCTCATTTCAGTACTTTGGAAATTTTCTTCATGTTGAAATTTTCCCGCATTTTGTGCAACCAGAAACTAGTGCAAAAATAAAAGCATATGAATATTTTTGCTCACTGTATGTTTCTGTAGTTTAAATATCTTGATTCCGCGGAATTAAAAACATGCGGAAATTATCATACCCGGCCGAGTGTGAAAAATTACTCAGTCACTCATTTTCTTGAGATGTGCAAAGTTCAAGAATTGATTTATTAACCCACATCACATGACTGCTTGCAGTCAAATTTGGAAGGACTATAAACTTTATCTCATTGAGGATGAACTGATTTTGCTACAACATCAATTTCTCATAGACGCTTGCCTGAGTATACTCGGGACTTGTCGTCAACGAGTTAAGAAAGAAACATATTGGGCCTACCTACTGTATGCCATGATTAATAGGACTATCCAATTATGTAGTTATCACTCACAGTGTCACTACTGGCTAGTTTAAATTTTGGGTGGCACTGGCTCATGTGTACATTACAATGTGAAAATAAAACTACTGCACTTAAATAACCTAATTAAAAAAAGTCAGAGCTTATTCATGCAGAGGCTCCTCCAAAAATAATTGTAATATTTCCAGAATTAAGACTGAAAAGAAGTAATACCGTCATCGAAGTATACTTGCATGTACATGTGTACACAGTATCCTTTCATCCTTGCAAATGTTGTGATCTGACTATTAAAAAATACGTAAGTAAACAACAAGCACATTGAAAATAGTACTACGGATGGGAAATATTGTAATTTTTCTCATCAAGATAATGATTTCTTAAATTATTATTTGGTCATTATGGTTTTAATTGCACATTCAACCACTGGCAATGTTTTCTTTGCCGGAAAATCTGTCAATAAAGTACAACTATTGTACATTTATGCACTTACTAGTGAAGCAGGAAATTGCTATGATGATGTTTTGTTATTGTAATCTGCCAAATGATACACTTGTGTATTACAGTACAATATCTACCTAACTACAACTGTACATACTGTAAAACATGATATATTCGCGGCATGAAATTTTCGCGAATTGGAGCCGACGGCCTTTTTCGTGGCATGAAATTTTCGCGAAGTGCCACTGGCGTTCGATGCATATAGTGTAAACAAGAACTTTAGCGTGCATTTTAATTTCGCGAATCTTGGCGCTCGCGAAATTCGTGAAATTAAAGTGCACGCGAAAATTTCTCGTTTTACAGTATATCTGTTCAAACAAAAAGTGCACTTTTTGCATTGTGGAATCACACTTTGAACTGTGTCTACAATAAGTTCGTGCAGATCTTGTCAACTGTTAATAAATGTTGATACTCAGTAGTTCACAATGGACCCATGTTTTCGTCATGGAGCGTCGCAGTATTTACACAAAATTCTGCCGAGCAGGAATGGAGAACCTTTGCTTTTATTGATGTGGCTCAGTGCCAGTACATCATATGCAACTGCATCAAAGGCACGTTTTCTACTCACGTGCAGCCTGCATAATGGTGCATAGTAGCGCCATACCCAAAGTCCAGTGATTCCTAATGGCATTCTGTGTGAGAGGTCACACATGGTGGGCAGTGCCTGTTTCCCGCCATCTGATTGGCTGTGCATTGGTGGGCCCACCACTACTCCAGAGAAGAGCTTCATGAACACACCCATCACAACAAACAGGATTACAATGATAATAGCTTTGTACGTCAAGGGGGGGGGGGGGGGGGGGATCTACTATCAGTTGAATACCTGCATTGTCATGGAATTTAGCAGGGTTTCACACACAGTCTACTGTCAGGTCTTGTGTTGTATACATGTGTAAAAGCCTGTGGAAATAATCTGGGAGAAGCAAGGGGATTGTGCTGTGTGTAGATGCTGGTTGGTCATCACTATACACTGTAGGTTAAATACGGCATGGAGCTGTACATATCCATGAGTACAGTAATCAATACATGTAGTAGGCCTACATCTTGTAAACATTTGTTTACAATTTTGTAATGTTCAGATTATGTCTTTTTTGTCTGTCTAAAAAAACACACACACACAAAAGGAAAACAGAATGTAGAGTGTGATATTCCTTGTGCTACAATTGTAGGCACCAATTTTAATGAATTTCAGACTGACACCATCATCTCCATTTATTTCACACCTGACATCATTCATGAAAGTTCTCTTTTTTTCTGTTCAGGTTTTAGTAGGATGTTCATGTTTTTGATGGTAATGGACAGTTAAAAGTATTTCTGGAAGCTTAGGCCCTATATAATACACAAAATAAGATCTGTGATCGAGTATAAGCCATCAATTGTCTGGAAACTTTCAAATCAACCAGTACGGTATTACTGCGATAGAAAGATCAATGCTACCCATAAGCCAATTATGCCCCCATTAGAAACACCTGTGGAGGAAACTTGTGTATCAATTCAAAATCAGGTTGTATGACCACACCAGAAAGGGATTTGAGTGGGGAAAAAAGATTGAATTATGAGAAATGATACCAATACGCCAAAAATACAAGTATCATGTAGGACTGCAGAGATTTATGAGTTACAAGAAGTACAGTGTATTCACTCACACTGTTGATTTTTTTTTTTTGGATTTGATTTCATAACAAGGGCAGTCAATATTCCTTTGCTGATCTTCAAGAAATTTTACACAAATTTATTACATGGGGTGGTTTGAAAGGTAGCCACAATATCTCTGTGCAAAGAAAAATGTGAATACATATTTAGCGATCAATCTAAAATCGTACACATATTAATAGGACTACACCAGAATACATACGTGTAATACAATTGTACATCTTGTATTATTAGTGTGTGCTCACGTTTACTAACTTGTGCAGTGCCCTGATATTATGTACTGTATAGGGTGCATATAACAGTACAGTGATATGTATTGTCTACTTGATTCCATAGATAAAGAGATACGCTTATTGGACTGAGACCATCCTTTATTGTGACTATTGATTAGAATACCTGGGTACCTAGATGGGTCATTGAGGGGTTACAGTGAGCAGGCTGTTACATAATGTGGATAACCTGTGAATTTCCCACTTGATCTTTATCACAGGAAATGTAGGAAAGCATTTGATAGCTTGCTGCTTTTGTATAGTACATTGTTCGAGCCAGCAGGTTGGCCTATTTTAATATGTATCTTTAAAGGCAAAAGTATCGTAAACTAAAGGTATAATAGATATATACCTTGTAAAGTATAAAACGCTGTATGATACGCCATATATTTCGCGAGTCTAAATTTTTGAGAATCGGGAATTCCAGACGTTTTCGCAAATGGTTCGATTCGCGATCTTGGAGTCCTGTACTAAATGCAGAACTGTAGGCCCTACACGCGTACGTCATATTAATTCTGCCTGTTAATCATTTGAAACTTCTTGTATTAAATTGTGGGTCTTATACACTTCAAAAGCCAGGTTTGTTTGGGACTGTGAATTGGTAAACCTATAGGTTTCAAATAGCTATTAAAGGGACTGTACAGTACTGGTTGAGGTAGGGATTCATGTTTTGAACATTCCTAAGTGAGATAATGAAAAGCCTCAATATGAAATATGAAAGAGCATGTTTTAAGAAGGATTCAACGTTTATTTGATGAAAATTGGTTTTCAAATGGCTGAGATATCCAAAAAAGTGCTAATAATAAAAGGCGACATGCCCCAACTTTATTAGTATCTCTTTGTTTCACCTTGTTTTTGGATATCTCAGCCATTTCAAAACCGATTTTCGTCTAATAAACTTTTGATACCCCTTAGAACCGCATGCTCTGTGACATCTCATAGAGGGGTTTCTGAATATCTCACAAAACTTTAAACGCTAAATCTTCGCCTCGACCAGAACTGTACACACCCTTTAATGTTTAGATCTCATCAAACGTTCATGTGCTGATGAAACATCAAGCAGGATAGTGGTTATTCCACGATGCACTTCGTACTGTACTGCAAAATACTTAGTACAATGTATTTTGGGGACTCCCAAAAGCAAATCAATTTGATTAATATTTTTAAATCCTCTTCCCATGTTTTCAAAGGGTTTTCCCTCATTCCACAATTTTACTGACCATCATTCAATACGGCATCTTATTGATCATATCATCACCTTTGGCCAGTTGTTTACTTTTGAGTTTCTCAATCCATGGTTCATTCCATTGACTAATGAGAAGCTTTTCCATAGCTGTTATACCGGTCTTTTGCTGTGCATGTAGTCCTGTTTACATACAAATATTGTACATGACCAGTAGTAGAAGAAACCTTGAGTTTCGACTCAGACACAACAGTACGCATGCCAGTGGATAAAAGAGGGCTACACAATTACCACATACGGTGGTAATATGCGATCATTGTTTGACTAGTAGCTGTGTGGAGCTCCGCCAACATTCTATTGATTTTTCATTCTCAGTGAGCAAGTCATGTGACAGTGGTCACAGTGCTGTGAATGGAAATTCGAGGTCGGAATGCAGTGTAGGCAAGTATGAAGTAATCCAATAACGGTTACTGCCTGTAGTCCTTGTCATGAAAATATGCGTTGTAGGCCTAACTGGACTCCTTGCATTTACAAGCAGTGGTGTTCATGATCGGTTAAAATTTGAATCAAGTTTTACATTGTACTCACTGCACTTTAAAATATGGTGTTATAATCCCTCTCTATGATATGTGGAGTACACTAATGTATCTAATATACAGAAAGGACGTGAAGTTCAGTTTATACACAGCACATAACATGGACTTTCCTGAGTGTGATCTTTGCACCTGTTTTGTGCAAAGTGTGAACAAGGAAAAAAAAAGGTAAGTGTGTGTCAATGTGAGGTTAATGAATGTTAATACTATCTTGAGAGGTCAATCAGAAGATGTTTCCTGAAGTCTACAGTCTACATTTTATACTCTTGCAGAGATAATTCTTTTCTCTGTTAATTAGTATGCCAACTCAGTGCTTCTTGGAAAGTACACCTCTGAGAAAGTAAGATTTCCACAGATTTAATCATTGCTTTTACACCGGATTTGAACATATTCCAAGTTTCATAACATTCGTTAAATTCACAAACACTGTGAAAGCACCCATTGATATAACATGTATAGTCTTGTTGTTGTTGATGCTTTGCAATATATGTAAGCATCAGTTTCTAACAATTGTCCATCCTGTTTCATTTAGTGAAAGTGTTTGCATGGAAAATTGATCTTTGCATGGTGACCTACTCTTTATAGGGCCGTGTAATTTCATGCCAAGTTACTAATCCCGTGGATTTGTTTTTTATACTGGTATCAAGAATTGATTTCTTAGGGTAGTGAAACTACAGTTTTTGGCTTCTCCCGTAATATACTGTTTGTCTAGAGATAGTCCACCTCCATAAAAAAACAGGAACTTTGCAATTCTATATTCCCATACTATACAGGATAGCTCTTGCTTGGACCTGTTGAAGACTAGTCCCGAGTATACTCGGACAGGCGTCTATGGGAAATTGCGTATCGTAGCCAAATCAGCCCGTCTTCAACGGGTTAAATCACAAACGTGTAGACTTGAGAACAAGAACAGAAGTTCTTTCTGGGATGTAGTGGAAATTTTTTAAAGTTATTTTGGGAAGACTGTCTTGGCCAACTGCCAACACTGACTGAGTCAGTTGACATCCTTGTATAAGACTTTACTCATTGATGTCTGGTGAATATTGTAGGGTATTTTAAAAACAAAAGCAAGATCCAAAAGGGCACAGGGAACTATTGCTGTACAAACAAAGAGCATGGTTGAATTCTCAGTAAATGCTAAGGCATATAATGATTGACATTTTAGGGATGATTTTTTTTTTTCCCCCCACAAAACCATAATTTTGTTGCAGAACACACTACAGTCGTCCTTCAAATTCAGGGAGAGAAGGAACTCTGTGTTTATTTGTGTAGTAGTAATGTTTCAATTTTGCAAGTATGTAGGCCTACACTTGCAACTGTCTATGAATTCAAGCTTATCACAAATTTGTAAAACTCTTGGGGATGGGGATCCCCATGAATGAAATGTATATTAAATCACAAATGACATAACAGGATACATTTTCACTAGCATGTATACATGTAAATATCAAATACTTTGTTTATTTCTGCTCCTCGTAGTCTACGGTTTTACAAACATTTGGAATTGAGTAAAGAGGGACTGATTTGATTTCTTTTTACACGTGATGAGAGATGCCAAGTTCAAAAAACTTTTATGAGTGAGATTTTTATGACTCGGCGTCTTGGCGTTCGCGTGCATGCGCACGCGAACGAGGAAGGTGTCCCCCTCTCATGGTAGGGAGCTTTTTAGCTCACCTGAGCCGAAGGCTCAAGTGAGCTATAGCGATCGCTCTTCGTCCGGCGTCCGGCGTGCGTCGTGCGTCGTGCGTCGTCCGTCGTCCGTCGTGCGTCGTGCGTCGTCCGTCGTGCGTAAACTTTTTACATTTTCATCTTCTTCTTGAGAACCCCATGACCGATTTTCACCAAACTTGGCAGGTAGCATCCCTAGGGGGATAGGATCTCAATTTGTTCAAATGGGCACCATGGCCCACCTGGGGGGCCCCAGGGGGGCCCAAACACCCTAAAATTAAGGAATCTTTAAAAATCTTCTTCTCTAGAACCAGAAGTGATAGGACTTAATTGATACGTTGAGTAAGTACATTGATGACTGTAGTTTCAAGTTTGTTCATGGGGGAATCAGGGGTGCCCCCCTTGGGACCCAGGGGAGGGGGGTGGGGAGGGGTCCTAATGGGGCCTAAATTGTACATTTTCATCTTCACTTTGAGATCGCCATGTCTGATTTTCACCAAACTTGGTAGGTAGCATCCCTAGGGGGATAGGATCTCAATTTGTTCAAATGGGCACCATTGCCCACCTGGGGGGTCCCTAGGGGGCCAAACCCCCTAAACTTAAGGAACCTTTAAAAATCTTCTCTAGACCAGAAGTGATAGGGCTTAGATGATACTCTGATTAAGTACATTGTGACTGTAGTTTCAAGTTTGTTCATGGGGGAATCAGGGGTGCCCCCCCTTGGGACCCAGGGGAGGGGGTGGGGAGGGGTCCTAATGTGGCCTAAATTGTACATTTTCATCTTCACTTTGAGATCGCCATGTCTGATTTTCACCAAACTTGGTAGGTAGCATCCCTAGGGGGATAGGATCTCAGTTTGTTCAAATGGGCTCCATTGCCCACCTGGGGGGTCCCTAGGGGGCCAAACCCCCTAAAATTAAGGAACCTTTAAAAATCTTCTCTAGAACCAGAAGTGATAGGGCTTAGATGATACTATGAGTTAGTACATTGATGACTGTAGTTTCAAGTTTGTTCATGGGGTTGGCGGAATCAGGAGTGCCCCCCCCCCCCCCCCCCCCCCCCTTAGGACCCAGGAGAGGGCTGGGGAGAAGTCCTACAATACAGTTGTAATGGAGCCTGAATTGTACATGTTCATCTTCTTCTTGAAAACCTCAAGATGAATTTTGACCAAACTTAGCAGGTAGCATCCCTAGGGGGATAGAATCTCAATTCCTTCAAATGGGCACCATGTCCCTCTTTGGGGGGGGGGGGGGGGGGGGGGGGACTAGGGGGCCCACCCCCCCCCCCCCACATTAAGGAATATGTAAAATCTTCTGCTCTAGAACCAGAAATGATAAAGCAAAGTTAATACCATGAGTTTGTACATTGATGACTTTAGTTCCAAGTTTGTTAATTGCAGATTCAGATCCAGGACTGCCTGCCCCCCCTCCCGAGTTGAGGGGGGGGGGGGGGGAGGGATCCATATGCAGACCTAAAGTTTCCAATGTTCTCAGGTAAGAGTGTGCAAGAATGCATGGAAGGTGAAATTGCGATACTCAGGTGAGCGCGTGACCCGCGGGTCTCTTGTTTAAATTATTAGCTCTTAATGATGCGATCGGGTGCATACTTAAGTGACTATTTTTTACTAATTTTGAAAGGCAAAAGGGAAATATACCTTCAATTGCAACTATCACTTTAATCCTTTGAGCTACAGGTGTATGCTCCTTATTTTTGGCCCAAATTGCAGACTTCACCAGATGCGTGAGAAAAATGGGTGCCATGCCTGATATCGTGAGACAGACCCTAAATGCGTGAGACTTGGTAGCTCTGCGTGATAGACTAATTATGAGGACTGGTACAGCCATTGATGAAAGTCTGTGACGGCATTTGAAACAGGAATCCTAAAACATGCCTGCATTCCTTGTTTTTATCCAACCAAATACTACTCATGCATGCTAACGCTTGTGGGTTTCATGACACATTTGTATTGATCATTTGATTGCGATAGACTTACCACCAAACAATGTGTGTGTGTGGGGGGGGGGGAGGGGGGTAGGGGAGGAATGCAAATTCATCAAAGTGGGCAAGCAGCCAACAATATGTTTGTTTGGGTACGATTTTGAACTTTGCTGCTGATTTCCAGCGAACAAATCATGATCGCATGATCTTTTGCTGATAGCAACTCACAAGGAGATTATATAGGAGTGTACATTTAACCGCTATTGAAATATTTACCCTTTTAAACCGTCGTTGGCCGAATGTAGGTTTCATTATCACAGGTATTAAGTACCACTTGCTGCAACATGCTTTTGTCTTGTGATGCATCCCTTTTAAACTAGCAGTGAATAATTTCCCACTTTAGAGACAAATTACCTTGCATTTGTGAAACTTGAGCCAATATTTTGATGCAATTACAGTGCATGTATTACAAATATCAGTGACTTGCAAAATCCATCAAAACATATATAGATCTGCAGTAAACGACTGAAATGTTTGACATGCAGTGTACAGTAGTTTGCATTTATAGCCCATGCTGAATTGACATGAGTGATTGAAATTTATTTAGCTAGTAACTGAAATAAAGTGTTGAATGCTACACCTGTTATGATGGTTATGATTAAAAAAAAAAACAAACAAACAAAAAACTTTGTATATTATATAGGCCTACCTACATGTATATATGGGGGGGGGGGTCAATAGTTCCTAAAAGGTGTAAAGATCTGATATCAATTCAATTTTTCATATTTGAGTTGCCTTCAAATTTCAAAGAAGCTACAGGTAGTGTATCACTGATTTTAAGTCTTTGTCTACAAGTTACATCTTGTACATACTGACCGATAATAATAAAACAGTACATTTCTTGTGGGTATCCAATTGCAAACAATTACATTTAGAACTGAACTCAAATTGATTCAGATTACAACATAATTGTATGATATGCCAATATGGCAACTCTTTTGAATGGCATTTATTGTATGTTACACAGGATATTTCAAAATTTTGTTGCAGCCCACTAGCACTAATTCACATTTTCTTGCATTCCAGTTGTATGTTTGACACTACCAAACAATTATAAAGACTGCTGCCACCCCTGCATGCCAAATGAATCAATCCATTCTGTCACATGATGTTAGCATGGCTAATAAGTGAACTGCTTTGGGGCAGTCACAATAGTAGTCTAACCTCCAAGACTCTTATTTGGAAATGCTAATCCACCTGTTTCTACATGCAAAATTGTTGTGGGGAATCTGGGAAGTCAATGCAGCTGTACTACAGTAATATTATTTTGCTGATATGGTCTAAAGCATTGAAGGGAATTAAAAACAATTCTAAATGTAGAAATCTCCTCAGCTTACAAGTCAAAAAAAAAAAAAAGGATTATGACTATGTCTACTCATACTATAGTCTGTTAACAAAGACTACTATTGGCCTGCATAAATGATGATCAGCTGATGAAGCCAGAGTCGCACCACCATACAGAGTGGCCATAGTCATGCATATGTAGCAGCAGAGCGTAGTGTTTTGGTGAACTTTACAGCTCGGTTGATGGTGCATGTCACATGTAAATAGTAGGTTAGGCCGTGCGTTAGGCAGAGACGCGCTTGAGACGCTGAAAAGGATATTGGTACTGATCTAACGGTTGGACACATACATGTTATCAGTATGTATGTATGCTGATCTGATATTTAACTATCACATGACTACTACAAGGTAGCAATTGAAACTGTGTCACCTACATTGTACATACGACTCGCGGTAGTCCGAGATTGCAAAGATTGCTTTCATACAACATATATGTGGGTACAAGTTGGTGGAGTAGCAACCTGACTGCCACTGTCTGTGTGACTACCTGGTATATTCTGACTCTGCCCCGACCGTATTCTGTGTAAGTATCACTTGTCTCCCTTATGATTAGTCGGTAGCAAGGGTCGTAACCATCATCTTCAAAACCTTGTCACCACAGACTGCAAGGCCATGGATTTGGCAGAGTTCAAAGGGGGCACATTGCAGTTGAACTGACTTTATTGACGGATGTGGCAGTTCTTGCAATATATCCATCCACTTGTAAAGATTCAAACTTGTGAACTAGGCCCTATTTGAAATGTGAGAATCGGAATCAAACTGCAGGATGCTTCATTTTTGTGAGAGCCTTGCCAACTGTAGCATGTATTTAAATGAAAATGATGTTTCAATTGAGAGATGATATTGTCCCTCCCCCCTTTCCCTATTCTAAAAAGAAAAGAAAAGAAAAGATGTTACGTGTCGAGAGTGTCTTTGATAGAACCCAAGAAACATCTCATTTCACTAAGATTATGATTTCATGTCACCCTTTAGTAGAGAAACAACAGTCAAATCCAGTCTTCCTTTTACTTTCAGACCAAACTGTCTGCTCAAATCTTTGCCAATTTGTCTTACTTTTTTTACCGCAACATCTGTGTCAATTAATCTGTGGAATTATGTTAAGTCCTGTAGGCCTACTGTGTGTATTGCATATATGTTGTAAGTAACTAGTGGTAAAATGTAGAGTGGCAGTATTTGCATGATATCTAGTAGTGAAACACATTTGTTGCCCTTTTCAAAATTGCATTTGTAATATTTATTTCAACAGAACGTCTGAATGAACATCAGGCCTTGAAATAGGAATTTGGAGGGGCAAGGCCATTTAGAAAAGGGCACTTTTCCCAAGAGGCCAGCCATTAAAGGGCACTTTAATAGGTCAGTCAGAGGGGCACCAAAGCCACATTACAAGGGCATGTTGGATGTAAATACGTGATGTGAATGCCCCATAGAGCTGTATGCTATCGGCCGTGCTGCTACACTCCAGCAGCGCACGCACGCATAAGATCTCTCCGCAGCAGACGACGTTAGGCAGTAGACCATACCCAATACGATGTAGGTTCTGTAATACAGTACGTTCTCAACGCATACGCCACGCTCGCTTTGGAGCACTTCCGGCGCCATTTTGCTTTGAGCATGCGGGCATGAATGCAGAGCGAGAGAGATGGTAATGCTCGCAGCCGTCCGACAGGCCGGCATTTTTTAGCATGGCTTGCGACCACTTGCTCCGGCTCGCCGCTGCCTAAGCTAGTAACTCTATGGCCGCTGCGCTGCGGAGGCAGTCGGGACGGTAAAAGCTGGTCGGGCGTACATGTACGTACATGTCGTCTCGTATCTCGGAAAGATACTTTGAGTTTGAATCAGATATATTGGGACGCGAGTGAACTGAAGGTATGATATTTGAGATCAGGAAAGTTGTTCAAGCTTATTTAAAGTGTAGACTTTGAGAAAGGGCATATTATGCGTCATAAATAATAACTTTTATTCTAAAAGGGCACCACGGCCACAAGAAAAAGGGCACATTTTTTTTGGCCGTAACTTTGATCAAGGAAAAAAAGGCATTGCGGCCAACGAGAGGGGCACCGACAGCCATGGCCGTCGGTGGCCGTCGGTTAATTCGAGGCCTGGAACATGATTGTGTGTGCATCCTATGCAGGTGTTGGGGCAGTGATCCATTTTTATATTTAAAGGGGAAGGCTAGTAATTGATCAGTGGGAATCAGTGGAAATGCTGGGAGATGATTGTTCCAATCCTTATGGGATTCATTCAAGAGTTCATTGTATATCTATTGTTGTGTGAAAATGATTTGCTTCAGAATGGTCTCATATTCAAGTAATGTGCAGTTTAATGCTTCCAGGTTAGCGTCCCTGGTCAGTGACGGAGCATTAATCTGCACATTACTTGAATATGAGACCGTTCTGAAGCAAATCATTTTCACACAACAATAGATATACAATGAACTCTTGAATGAATCCCATAAGGATTGGAACAATCATCTCCAAGCATTTCCACTGATTCCCACTGATCAGTTACTAGCCTTCCCCTTTAAACTGTCTTGGATATTGCAAAATGATCTAGATGTACATAGTGGTCTCCACAATCAAAGGTGATAAAATCGCATTAGTACAGTATTTACATAGTCCTTTATATTTGTCTTTACCAAGGACTGACTCATGGCTGATGATAGTGGATATGCCATGAGAGATACATGTATGCTGAAAGGAGTAAAAAGAAATATTAGAGGTTAGATGTTAGAGGGTATACCCTCTATAAAATAAAGAAGAAATGCAAAAAGAGATGTTTTTAATGTGTATAGATTATTGTACACCATAGAAATACATAAAATTGCATTTTAAAGAGAGCAATATACATGTGTACATACCAGGACTGCAACAGCAATGTTCACATGTACATTGTAGGCCTACGTGGTAGTTGTGAGAAATTTGCAAGGTTCCTGATACATGTGTACTCTCAAAATGAACAGCATTCTGGTTATTTCCTACCATTAAACACAAATGTGAACACTTACACATTTATTTATTTATTAAGACTTTAACTCACTCTAAAAATGGCCCTACTCTGAAATTCATGTTGTGTCTACAGAAGCCTATTAAAGTTGTGTACCCTGATTATCTGTGACAGTGAGTTGTCTCTTGGCTTTGGTGTGTCCTTTACGAGCTGAGTTCAAAGGGGGGCTTTCTGTGTAGCCTCTCGACATGACATTCCCAAACAGGCAACATGTCACCTGCAATGATGCAAGTGATTAAGAAAGGCCTGAACTGTGACGTTCAAGTTGATACTGTTGGCATTCAGGAGTGTGGGAGTGCTGCAAACTGTTCAAGGGTGGGGAAAGTGTACATGTAAATGGCATAGACGTACCAGTAAAGTAGTACATGCATCATAGGCTGCATTTGTCAATTTTCCCATGTTTAAAACGTGTTTCAATACCTACTATCAAAACGCTTTTGCAAACGCCTTTTTGATCGCGTTTCTGGAGTTGTTGCATTTGTCTAGCTATCGTGAGTTGAGAGGGAGGTCTTGTCTCTGCACAGTTCCCATTGCGCAGTTTGACTCGCAGTGCAGATAGTTGCCAATGGTTGCATGGGCATGTCCGAGCTATTTCAAAATGACTTTGCATTTATCAACTCTACAGAAACACGTTTCTGATGCAAACGCGAAGAAACTTGCAATCACACTTTTTATGGTGTTTCAGAAATGCGTTTCTTATCCCATACTAGTAAATCAAAACAGCTTTGCGTTCATCAACTGCCTCCAACTCCCGGAAAGTTGTTTAGAAACCTTAACCCGTTTAGGACAAGTCCCGAATATATACTCGGGCAATCGTTTATGGGAATACGTGTTGTAGCAAAATCAAACCGTCCTCAACGGGTTAATGCTGCGGCCAGAAGTGAGTCAATAAATGCACCTTACAATGTACAATTGTAATATTCGATGTCCATAGCAGTGACCCAGATTAAGGGCAGTGGGAGTGGAGTGGGTAGGGCTGTTCGTGTGACCGTAGAGCTCCGAGTGGGTAGGGCTATTAGTGCGACCATGGAGCCCCAACAGGGCTCCTATGGTGTGACTATGCCAATGGTATGCACTACGCATTCGCCGCTGGCTTCATGCCAATGTTTATTGACAGCAGCAAGAGAGAGGGGGCGAGGGAGAGAGAGAAATCTGGTGTAGGGTTCATTCACAGTTGACTCGTCAGCTGTCTATACCCATCTCTGCTGTCACTTTAGACCGCAAAATGAAACATTGAGCTCTCCTTTTATAGCCACAGCTTCATACACTTGTATGTCAATGTAGGGGCAGTGATTTTCCGTTTCAAAAAATTGCCTTTTCCGTTTCAGAAAATCATGAATTCCGTTTCAACATGGTGAAAAAACGGAAATTCCGTTTTCCCATATGAATTGTACATACAAAAAATGCAAATTCCGTTTACATGTATTTGCATGCAAAAATGAACAAAAATTAAATGATTGCTATTTGAAGTTTGTGTACCTGTGTAATCGTGTATACATTCATACATGTTATGCATAGTGTATACCTGATGATTTCCAACCTCTGTACATACCACACACCCATGAAGACAAATGAAATGAAACATCAGTATGACAATTTATTTATTTCGACTGTCAAAACATGCACAGGGCTGTCACTTAACTTTTTTCCTTGGTTGCCAGCCGGGCAACCTATAGAGTTTTTTAGGTTGCCAAATGGCGGTTTAACAAATAGGTTGCCACAGTGATAATGTTCGAAGAGTATTGCATAATGTGTAAATCTGCAAGGTTAATTATGGCGATGATAAAGAGGGCTGTTTACACTGCTGTTTACACGACTGTTTACACTGCTGTCTACAAATGAGAAAAAAAAATATACAAAGTAAAATAAGTCTCTGAGTCTCAGCTAGTGACTTTATGCTAGTCAAGTGTTTTTATTCCTTTGATTAGAAGCTGCAAACAGAAAAAATGATAATCAGTTTAATAAGCAGTGTTGATAAAAACTTCAGCACTAAAAGAACGATCAATCTACCTGAATCTTTCTTCAGTCAATACATTGTAATCCAGTTAATCATGCCGTGGGACAGTATAGTCAGGTATCCTATTACCGAACGGTATCCTATTACCGAACGCGTACTTTGTCAATGGAGCGCGTACAACAACTCGAATAGGCATTCATTGCACTACGCGCTGTTATCTCACAGGGGAAGCCAGTGCCGAAAATTGCTAAACTGCAGCAAAAAACAAAACAAAACTGTAATTTACCTCAAATTTACGTAATAATTGCTAAAATTTCGATGTTCGTTGTCCTGCGTTAATAAACATTGACCGAAAATGCAATGTACTATTTTCCCCATACAGAGGGCGCACGTTCGGTAATACAATACGATTTGCGTCGGTAAAAAGAGACAACTTTTGTGGAAGGGTTATTTGAAATACGGATTTTTTCTAGAAGTTGGCTTATTTTTCAAGTATTTTCGTTACAGCTAAAGTCATCAGCATTTCAATTATCTATAAGGATATTTTTGGCTGAATTATTGCATAATGTTGCCCGTTTGGAGCAATAAAACAAAAATCGTTCGGTAATAGGATACACCTCCATACATATTTGTGTATCACTATCAAAGCCTGGCCTGCAGTATCAACAACTATCATTATGAATGTCCTCTTTCTTGACTTGCTAGTCAAGTGACTTACAGTGTACTACTGTCTAGTCAAGTCTTTATATTCCTTCAGAAGGTCTAAACAGATGAAAAATTTCAGCACTAAAGGAACAATCAATTTATCTTTCTTCAGTCAATTATCCAGACAAGAAACTAGCACTCATTTCACTCTGATCTTTCCCCATTCTGGCCTCGGTCCCCCCCCCCCCCCCCTCCCCCCCGAAAAAAAAAAAAAAAAAAAAAAACGAGGAAAACACACACACATTGCAACACAACAAAAACCTCTCCCCTACCCTACACCTTCCCGATTTCCGTGTTTCTGTCAGGTGAAACGACATGTTCAAATACAAAAATAAAACAACAGTAGATATTGATTGAAACTCAACACCCATTCATGCCAGCCAGGCCAGATTGAAACTCAACACCCATTCATGCCAGCCAGGCCAGGCTGCCATAAACTTCAAAGCACATTCCGACAGCTGGCTGGTTGGCCGAAGAATTTGCGCGCGCGTGTCAATTTCTTGACTGGAGAGAGGGCCTGGGAACAGCCCCTTTCCCTGTTCATCTCCAACACCCCAGACAGTTCATGACCTCCAAGAATGCGCCAGTACGCGCGGTTTCTTCTGTTGATTGGTCTCTCTCTCTCCACCCCACCCATGCCAGTCTGGCATGGCACCTTGGCATCGTGGGATTTTTCTTTTTTCTGCGTGAACTTGGACTTCGATCACTCTTCTCTCCTGAATCATGCATTGTGCGCTGTGCTCTACACACGACATAGCAGGCAGGCATAGCAAGTCACCACTCCACTCACCTGCTGACAGCTTACCGCGAGCAGAAAACAGACAGTTTCTTCTGTTGCCGCTACTTTTACTGCCAAAATACTGGCTTTATCATCACACATTATGTTGTGTTTTGGAATATAAATGGACTTTCTTCTATGGTTATGATTGTTGGTGTTGGATCAAACTGAGTAAGTGTTCAACAGTTATTGAAATCGTGACATCGCTAGATCTAACGCCGTTAGACATCGCTAGAACTTGCAACTAACACAACTTGGCTTAGAAACTCAGTTTCCGCAGTCTGTGAATATCGTGGACATGTAATAATGATTAATTCACAGCTTCTGTTGGATCTATTTTTACTTTCATGTGTTTTATTTTGTTAAAAAGTGATTTTCCGTGTGGAATATTTTTTCCGTTTCAAAAGGCCGTTTCCGCGTTTTCCGTCCGTTTTCCGCGATCGCGGAAAATCACTGTCCCTATCAATGTCTGTATTATTGCCAAGTACTTGGACACTAGCAGTGCAGAAGGATTATAGGATCATGGAACTACACATAAAGCTCCAAATGTTGTGTGCTGTTTGTTTGTGTGGTAATGTTAACGGATGTTTTAATGTCAGTGATTGGTACGAATGGGACATTGACATATTGTCTTCATTACAAATTTTAATGGAATTATGGACAACAGGCATTTGAAATAAATTGTATCATGTCATCAATTTTAGAACATTACTGTTGAGCATTACATTGTATTTTTTTAGGTGAACTACAGGACATGAGAAAACCAAATTCACTGAAAACAAACATTTTCACCATTAATGTTTAACATCTGTTCCTTTGAATTGAAAGAGGTGTGAAATAATTGTTTTAATGTCCTCTTTGTTTCTCTGCTTTTCCATTTTAGGTTATCTAGCTCCAAGAGGATGAGTTGCTAGATTTAAAGGGTGAGATCTCACCACCACTTACACCATCACCATGAATTACGTGGGTCGCTTCTTCTCCAGCGTCAAGACCTTCTACAGCGAGATCAACCCGGCAACGCTGACCGGTGCTATCGACGTCATCGTGGTGAAACAGCCGGATGGCTCCCTCGTGTGTTCGCCTTTCCACGTCCGCTTCGGCAAGATGGGGGTTCTGCGGAGCAGGGAGAAAGTGGTGAGGAGCAGGGTCAAGGGTCTTTAACCCGTTGAGGACGGACTCATTTTGCTACAACACGCATTTCCCATAGACGCCTGCCCGAGTATACTCGGGACTCGTCCTCAACAGGTTAAGGGGTTTACAGATTCCTTTGCTCTCCAGAGATATGTCATTTTGGAGGCAGATTAAAAGGGTGGTATGATATTCCCAAGTTTTGAGAGAGGTTTGAATATTATGTCATGATGTAGTGTATAGATAGTATGCATGTATGCATGCAACTTTGTAATAGGTTTTTTAAGCCGTTCCTCCCGCAATTCTCCGAGCGCTTTCAATGTCCCCAAACAAGATTCTTTTAGCCCACAGCGAATGGACAGGTTGGTAATCCACCTGTGCGAAAGCAGTCAAGCGGTACATGGTGCCCCCTTTCCATGGTCAACTACATGTGCCATCAAACAATGGAAATGTCGATTGGGTGCAAGGTATGAATAGAGCGTGCGCTGATGGGTTCACAGACTCTTTTGTTACACACAAAAGATGCTCCTGAATGGGGTCAACAAAATCAAATATCTACAAAGCTCAACCTTGATCGCTCTGTACATCTTCATACAAGTTTTACAGCAAAACAAATGCACACTACATTGGAGAGAAGGCAAATAATACTGCGATACACACAGTTTTCATACCGAAGGAGTATGGAAGCAGATGTTGATTGAAGAAACTCTAATCTTTCTATTGAAGGCATTTTCGTGGTAGCGTAGCGAAAATCAACATGAATTTAGGCCACAAATGTAGGCACTCCAGTCTACATTTTGGGAACCTGGTATACCTGGTTTCCATATTAAGTTGACGCCACGGCAACCTGGTACAGTGTATGCCAGATTCCCTTAAGGAACAGGTTAATACATACTAATCATTGCCATTTTAGACTGTATTACATCATTCACATAGATATATCTGTGACTTCACTTTTGACTAATTGTACATTTTTATGCCTCCGCCACGAAGTGGTGCCGGAGGCATTATGTTTTCGGGTTGTCCGTCCGTCCGTCCGTCCTTCCGTCCGTCCGTCCGTCCGTCCGTCCTTCCGTCCGTCTTTCCGTCCGTCCGTAATGAATTTTGTGGACAAGGTAACTATCAAAAGCTGTTGAGGTATCCTGATGAAACTTGGCATGTATGTGTATTAGGGGGTGAAGTTGTGCCTATCAACTTTTGGGTGCATGTGCTCAAGGTCAAAGGTCAAAAGGTCAAGGTCAAATACATAAAATTTCACTATTTCCACCATATCTATGCAATGCCAGAAGATATTTTCTTGAAACTTAGTGTATACATGTATTACCCAATTTAGATTCTCTGGTGAAAGTTTGGGTCATGAGGTCAAAGGTCAAAGGTCAAAAGGTCGAGTAAAAGTATTAAAACTTCTTTTTTTTCTCTGTAAATTGGAAAATTGTTCAAGGTATCTTCATGGAACATAGTATATATACATGTACTGACTGGCAGTGATTATCTAGAGAATGTAGGGTTCATGGGGTCAAAGGTCAGGGGTCAAAGGTCAAGTGCAACACTTCAAAATTTTACTATTTCCCTCATGTTCATGCAATGCCAGCAGGATTAGTATTTTTTTTTTTTACACTTGGTGTATGCATGTGTAACCTAATAGAAATTCTCTGGAGAGTTTTTTTTCTTTTTCTTTTTTTATTGCCTCAAAGGTCAAAAGGTCAAAGATCAAGTGAAAGTGCTGAACTAACTTTTTCCTCCATATCTCGGAAGTGGCTCAATTTATCGTGAAACCTACTGCATATCTATGCATGTTCTACCTGAAAGTGATTATCTTATGAATTTTAGGGTCTAAGGCCAGATGAACATGGTAACAATTTACTATTCAGTACAGAAATTGCACTTTTTCTCCATACCGGTACCATGAAAATTAGTCAATGCATAAATGTATGAATGGGTCAAAGTCAAGTTAAAGTCCTTAAATCCCCAAATACATGCTCTCCTATTCATCCAATTAAACCAAGTTCAAGGAAGGTGAACATTTAACACATTTCTGACAAACTTGTCATTTCAATATTTTGCCAGTTTTGTGAAAATGTAATCACACATTGTCCACATGGACTATCTAGACCTATTAGGAGAATCATGCATTATGGCGGAGGCATACCAGTCGCCATAGCGACATTTCTAGTCTTTTGTGCATTAAATCAGAAGATATCACTTTCTCACTGCTGTGGCTTTCTGCCGTTGTTTCGCCAAACTCTACTAGGTCATGTTTATTGCCATGATTATGATGTCACGCAGTCAACTCTGTTGCTGTATTATAAGGTCTTATCCCTACATTGTTCTGGTTGCTTCCTGTCACCATCTGCTTTCAAATATCGGTTCTTGCGCATCATTTCCTTTCATTTTGAGGTGTGCTGGCTATTTTTATTTCTTTTCTCAAAGATATCTGTCAAATGAGACCTGTAATAGCAAACAATGGTGTTTCCCCACAAACTCTTGCAACACTTGATGCAACTCTCAATGATTATCTCTTTTTTCAATATATGACCATTTGTGACTGTGCATCACAAAACCAACAAAAAGTCACACACCCCGGTTTTATGTGAATACTCTAATAACTTTTGAAAGAATGACGCCACTGCTTTGAAAATTGGTATCAGTTGTAGATAAAACGTATAAATAGAGCATGCTCAATTTCAACCTAATCTGCTGATCCCCTCAATGTTGTTATGGAGTTTTACTTCCTGTTTTTTTGTTTTTTTTTGTTTGTCCCATTCATTGCGTAGAGCGCAGCTTGGTATATGATGAAGCACTTGAATCATTATGAATAAACCCTGTACTTCAGAGTCTCTTTTCTTGTAGTAGGGCCAACAAACTTTTCCAAAGTGTGTGCTTTCTTTCCAGTATTTGGATAGGTTAGCAGAGTCCATTTGAATTGAGTTATACATCATTTTAAAGCTTATAATCCGCTTTTTCAGGATTTGCCCTGATGCAGCGTCACATTTACAAAGTAGAAGGAGTGATGATGTTGATGACAGACTATGGCAACGACAATAGTGATAGTTGATAAATAGTATTGATTGTAGTGATCGTAATAATGATGATGCGGCAAAAAGATGATGCTGATAATAACACTACATGATACAAAGAAAGACAACATAAACCCACTACCTAGTGAAGATTAGAGCATTATCTTTGAAATGTTGATGGATATGTGGATGTGTAGAGATGATTAAATACAAATGCAATGATTTCTTCCCTCCAGGTCGACATCCAGATCAATGGGGAGCCGGTCGACCTGTTCATGAAGCTAGGGGAGAGCGGAGAGGCCTTCTTTGTAGAGGAACTAGAGGAAGAGGTAATTACTGACGGCCACTGCCCAATGTCCACTCTTGATGGGCAACCTGAGCCCTAACATCTCCCTCCACTCTTGGTGCTATGTTGAATTACCAAAGTATCTGTGATCTAGCCCTAGTAAATATAGAGTGCAGAAAATATGTGACCACAAATAGCTTCTTTTTTTTTTTGTTCAATGTTAATGGGTCTGTACTAGTCGTTTTCAGGGAAATGACCTTTAAGAGGAAACAGAAAACAGCATAATGAGCTGTCTTGTGGGATGACCTCGTTATAAATACTGTGACTTGTAATCTGATGACACAGCGGGGAGGGTAATTCAAAGGGAAGGAAAAAAGTGAAATACATGCGAAGAGCGTGAAAGGATACGTTGACCATCATTAACGGCATGATATGAGTGCGACAATGACCATGATAGGTTACAATAACAGCTGTGGCATGAAATTAATGAGGAAGTTCTATTTTTATGCGTTCACCCGCTGTCTTCACTTTGTATTGTATGTTGAGTTTTTGTAACGCGCAAACAAAAATCATATATGGATAGATATCACTAGAGCATATTGTTACATGCTCGGCAGAAGGCCATAGCATGAAACTTCACCACAAAATTGAAGTTTTGTCCGTGACATAGTTTGACAGAGTTTTGAAGGCTCCTTCATATGATGCAACGATCGTTTTTGTGATTTTTCGAGCCCGCAAGCCGGAGGGTTGTTGTGCTGGGCATTCAGCAAATTATCTTTGGCTGGAGATATAGGGGGGAGGGGGGAAGGGGGAAGGGGAGGGGGGGGGGGGGGCGAGAGGGAGAGGGGAGAGGGAGAGGAAAGGAGATTGTGAGGTGAGATCACAGAAAAATGTGTTACAGAGGTAATGAGGTGAGTTAAAAACAACAAACAGGTCAGTATGAATACGCAGGGTATATGTGTCATTGTTGTGATAACAATGTCCTCGTCACCTAAGTGCAGATAGGAAGTATACTGTGAGTATGGACAGCATACCGAATTTAAAGGGGGGGGGGGGGGAGTATCGAGGATGTGTGTAATATTATGCCTGACAGGAGGTGATTGTTCCGTTTGATGCCGTCAACTGAAGCAAAGACCCTTCTATTCATATGAAGCCACTGTGACAGTTAGATAGGAAGTCACGCTTGGTGGTTGGCTTAGTGCCAAGAGCCGGAATCCTGTAACTAGGGAATAGATGCCCTTCTTTCATGCATATATATCCTGGTGTAGTATAAATGAAAAGAGGCAGAAAACAACAACAGAATGAAGATACCAAAACAAACTCTACTGTATCTATTTCATTTCAGCTTCCGTTGAACTTGAAAGTAGTGTATATGTATAGGTATTTGCCAGTGGTGTGTTGGGAGTAGGGTTGGATGAGCATCCAACAAACTCAAAGCACACTAATTCTAATAGAGTATCTTGAATACAGAGAACTGGCTGTTTTAATGAGCTGAATACTCAAGGAAATCTGGGCTGGGCTTTTCTAAAGGGAAGTTGCCATGATACAGCAGTTCTCCGTAAATGGCAGTCAGTTCCGTGTATGGGAGTCCTTCATTAGCAAATAGTTAATAGCATGAATTAATGATAGGAAAGTTAAAATGAAGGTCACCTTTTAATTGGTCTACCTTCCTTGATGTTGCTTACTTCCTGTTAACAAAAATGTCTCTGGGCATTGCAAGGCAAAAGTTGTGGGAGATTATTTAACAATTTGATCAAAATTTTCGTCCCAAGTTCTGTCTCATTCCATTGGACTAAAGAGAGAGAGACAGAAACAGAGACAGACAAAAAAAAGAAAAAAAGAAAATTGAAAGAGGACCAGAAAAAAGTATACTAACAACATGTATGAGATGTCTTTTTTCTGTGTTTTTTTTTTTTTTCATTTTGGCATTCTTATGAGCAAGACAAACTTTTTACATAGTTTGGTTTCATTCTTTTGACTTGTAAAATTTGTTTATTTTTTTTTTGTCCTTATGTATATAGTCATGGACAAAGATTACAGCAGAATTATGGTTGTCATTTGGTATTAGACAAAACTAGCGTATGACATTGCTGTATGGTATTAACATGTGGCTTATGTGGTGTGATGATGATTTATTGATAATCAGGCAGTGAGCAGTTCAAATTTATTTTATGAATTAGCATGTGACAGAACTGCCATCTTTAAGCCAAGTCTGACAAAACAAAACAAAACAAAACAAAACAAAATAAACACACACATATTCCACAGAGACTTCAGTGTCTTGTAGATAATTTCTCTTTCACAAAACTTGTAAAGCCCAGTTCATACTGAAATTAAAGAATAGGTTGTTCCTCACTCTGACACCAATGTAAGGCCAGTAGTGGACAGAAGGGTTTGTCAAATTGTAGGGTAGCCTTGAAGGGGGACTTGGCTTGCTATGAACTTGCACCACTGTGGTCGCATCGAGAACAGGAAAAACCAGGCAGGATGTGCCGTTGGCTGTGTACGAGACCGCAGCGGGGGGTGAGAGAATGTCGAAACTCGTGACGAAGAGACTGGATCATTTCCTCTGCTGTCGCAATTACCAGCGAAGATCCCCCAACATGGAACTTTCACAATCTCAGAAAACTTGAATCACAGTGCATGTGACTCAGTATTCAGGGTCATGGTGCACAATGTTATGGCTGTGCTGGTGCAAAGTCCAGGGAACATCATTGCATGGTTCTCATACACAGAGTTATTTTGTCCCATGAGGGACCACAGCGTCAAGAGAAAGTATGCAAAACTTCAGCTGCAAAAACAAACATACATACAAACAAGATTAAACAAAAACAGGCAAACAAATAAAATCAAGGGAATTTATGTTTTCGAGATATATGTCATATTTTCCATTTCAAGGGGACCGTGGAATGCCATATTATATGACTTTCTTATTAAAACATGTACAGATTATGTTGACCGCTCTAGCTCATCTAGGTATACAGATATGTTCATGCTGTGTACACAACCTGTATTCATGCAAATTTGTTCCTCAACACATTGGTCCTACCTGTTTGAACTATCAACCTTTTGGACACATTTCACAAGGATTGTCTCATCAGTTTCTAAAAACATGAAAACACTTTTCAAGAACAACAACAACAAAACACACATGAAGTACAGTTAGACACCATACACAAACACCACAAGACAACTAATGCAGAACAATGTATGCAGTGTGTTATCAGGTCATTAATCACATAATAAGTAACTAAATGCACACATCCTCTGTAGACATGCTACATATAAAAGGAAAAGGCTTGTCAACTCTGCAAACAAGGCTCCTATCTAAGCCATGACTTGTGAAATGACAGTTCAGGGTAGACCCAAAGCCTCCGTAGGCTGCCTGTAATCCATGGCCTTCGTCCTTCTGGTCCAGGAATTACTGTAAACCTCACTCTAGTTTGTCAACGGCCCAGATGCTGTATCAGCCCAGCCACTAGCAATTCTACCCCGTTGAGGGCGGGCTGGTTGTGCTATAAGACACATTTCCCATAGACACCTGCCCGAGTGTACTTGGGGACTAGCCTTCAATGAGTGAATGTGCCTCTCACCCACTTTTCCAACTGCTGAAAATGCAGAGAAAAAATGAGAAATATATAATATGTGTTGCATTTGTCTTGGGTGGGAAGAGGGGGATATAAAACAAAATATATAACAAAAAAGGATCCATTTTTAGATGATGTTATGGTTTAAACTTTTAAGTGCAAATATGTACAAATGTTCAGTATGCAAATGATGACTCTAGTGCATGTGGGATGGCATTGCGATTTTCACAAGCAAGGTGAAGAGTGCGAGTAACATTGACCCGGAATCTTTGCTGCTTAAGCTATGAAAGTATTCAACATGACAAGCTCTTGTGACATAGTAAGAGATGTTAATACTGTGATGACAGTAGAATAGTGATTACTTGTAAGCTATTTGAGAGTTCACTGGGTATCAGGAAAACCTTTTAATAAAATGTTTTTCAGGAGACCCAGCTGTATAACTTCCTTTGCCAGCAAGTATGCTTTACTTCCAGGCTGAGGTGATGATAGTGCATTATTCAGCTCATTCCCAACAGGTTCAGCTCTGTAGAAAGTGTAGTGCTTGAGTAGTTAATTTTGAATAATTGTTCATTACTTGCTATACAGTGCAGGAAAATATGGTTGTCATAGGGTTACATGAAATTAATCTGTTCAGGACAGTTTGATTTTGCTACAGCATGCATTTCCCATAGACACCTGCCCAAGTATACTCGGGACTCATCCTCAACGGGTTAATGTTTGATTTGGCAGTGCAATACCATGATTTATATTAAACTTTGTTTCCTTTTTGTGTTTATCTCTTTGATTCTCCCATTAGGATGTTGTTCCAGAGCATCTTGCCACGTCTCCAATCCCATCTGTCAACCACCTCTTTGAGGAAGGGATGAATGAGCTGCATGGGAAGCAGTCGCGGCACTCGCGCTCCGAGACGGAGAGCAGCCGCGAGTCGGAGAGCTACGATAAGACCATCAGCTCTGCCAACCTGCGGAAGGGCGTCGCCCCACCGCGCCCCCAGGATGTGACAGTTGACATGCAGTCAGTTGAGGAGAAGCTGGCCGACATTAGTCTGGAGAACCAAGGAGGAAAGGCTAAGGAGAAGAAGCTCACTAAGACCAAAAACACCCTGAAGACTCTTAAGGATGTTGAGGCAGGCTCTAGCCAGGAGGAGGACTCCTCACACATCTCTGAGCACCGGGCCAGCCCTGGTCCCAGCACCTCCCAGGGCACCAGCGCCATCTCCATCGATGAGACGGTGAGGGGGAGCAGCTCGCGGAGCCGGCTGCGCTCCAAGAGGAGGCGGCGGAAGAGCGGCAAGGCCGGCACGAGCAAGTCGGAGAAGTCGTTGCCGCAGAACATGAGCGTCCGGCGCATCGCGTCCATGTCGGAATCGAGCACGTCGTCGTCCCAGCACTCCGATGAAGAGCTGGAGGGCATCTTCCCCATCGACGATGTGAATGAGATCGATGCGGACGGGGGACGCACAGAGGAGGAGGAGGAGGAGGAGGGGAGTAGCCACATGAACCGACCGGTCAGCTTGCTAGGGACCGAGGACGACAGCCGAGAGCAGTGGTCAGAACTTGGGAAACCAACTCACAGACCTTTCCACGTTTTCTCCGACGGGGATTATACCCCGCTGGTGAGGTGAGGACAGAACTATTGTTTAATTAGACACAAAATCTTAAAACCAGTATTTTGCGTTGTGGGCACAACAACCAATATTTCGTGGCATATGATGTATGTCTTTCTTATCTGGCTTTGGACATCAAGATTCCAAGCTCAGGGGGAAAAATATGCACTTCTGTCTTCTTGGTAAATGTCTTTGTTCAATAGATTTTTCAGGTTGCTTCGTATCAGATGCAAATAATGTAGAAATCCTTATTCGTACAGCTTTATTTCACATAGAAATTTCAAATGAAACAGACAAGAAAGGGACTGGAATATCCAAGAAGCCAAGAGGAAAGATAAAATGTATTTTTCACCAACTTTGTATCATATTGTTTCAAATAAAAGAAGTAAAAGGGTGCGTTGAAAGCCAAAAGTCAGGATTGTCAATTTTTGCCTTGTTTTGACTGGAGGAGCAAAATTAATTGAAGTGATTTTTGTCTTTAATCCATAGTACAAACAGCAAAGTCAGTTGTCAGTATTAAGTGAATATATTTTCCATGGAGAATTTGATTGTTAGATCTTTCTTGTTAAAAGATTTGTCCACCTTCCCCTTATCCCATTTCCACCCTCGCATGATAATACTACAGCCCCCAGGCCACTCGCCCGTCCACACCCAAGAGTGACACGGAGGCGGACCACCAGAGGCAGACCAGCCTGAGGAGGGCCAACAAGGCTGCAGGGGCCGACAAGATCGAGTGGAACTGGGGCGAACTGCCCGAGGTTAGTCTCAGTCCCAGTCTGAAGTATTTTTGCAGTGGGAGCCCTCCCTCCCAGTTTGAATCCAAGGGATGTTTGTGAGGACTGTCACACTTAGGTGTAGTAGCTCTCGATTGCATAACAGTGAAACTGGTGATGGTTTCTTGTAAGTCAAAAAAAGAACAATCATCCTTATTGACTAGTGATGCTTAGAGGTCACAATATGCCATTCTTGATTCAGAAAGATGGATTACGCTTCGAAGTGTAATTTTGTTATTATTGTTGTTCAACCAAGATAATTTTTTGCTGTTACTTCTTTTCATTCAAGGATATTAAAAAAAAATAGTGTGCCATTCCTCACTATTCTCAGCCTGAAAGTTTCTTTGATTGGGATTTTAAGCGAGTCAGTCTAATATGGCAACTGCTGTCTCTTCAAAAAAGTGCATAAAATACAGAGCTCACTCAAAGCTAAAAAGTGCAAACAGAAAAACTGACCAGAAATGAATATTATTTATTAGTGGAAAATTGAGCAAAGAAAATGGGATTCCATTTGGAAAATGGAATCCCATTTTCTTTGCTCAATTTTCCACAATTTTTTGCTGTTACGCATAAATCCGTATTCTCTTGATGGATGATGTTACATTGATCACTTAAGATCATAAACCATGTGTTTGTTTTTTTTTTTTTTGTAAAGATACTTGAAATATTGTAGAATCCTATAGGTAGATGTCATTGTTGTTTTCTTGTTTTAATTTTTTCCATCTTTTTAAATTGAAAGGGCCACAGAATGAATTGTTTGCACTTTTGTGAGTGGGAATGTTTGGTATGTGTATGTTCAGGTTCATATTGTGTGTATGTGTGTGTGTTTTGGAGGGGTATGGTATGATGTGTGCTTTTGGTTTGTAAGGGGAATATTTTTCTGCACAAGTACATCTTCTTGTAAGAGTTTGCCCTAAGTCTGCCCTTAATCATACCATTGCAAAAAGCACAGTACAAGAAATATGTATAATGGGCCTGCATGATACAGTTTGGTATTAATCCATTCAATTTTTACTAACATACATTTTAGGTTATCCATAGCACATTTATCCTCTGCAGTTAGTAAAGAAAATAGCACACGCAATGAAGTAATGATTTGGGTTGTACCAGCAGATTGCTGAAACCAAAATTCCAATTCTACCTGCATGAATCTCACTGAAAGGTAAATGCCCCCATTTGTTTCATCAAGCGTACTCAAAATCTCAAAAATAGTAATGACAAATTGAGTGCTGAAAACTATAACATGTGTAGTAAACATGTTATATTTTAAGAATATCAGTGTATGTACCTAGGCTTTTGAATGAATTTGGGCATTATCATTTATATGGCACATGCAAGCCTGACCACTTGTAGCATTCTTGAGATGAATCATATGTTCACACCAAAACTCTCTAAAGCTGCTATTAAATACTAACAAATATGCTGCTATTACTGCTTATTTCATACATTAAGTATGCTCAAATGATATGACATTGTATAGATGATGTATGATGAAGAGATGCCAACTCTTTCCCTTTTTTCAGTATTTTGTGCCCTTTTATGACAAGAATACTGCAGTTTTTGTGGAAAATTCTTCTTTTTCCCAAATTGTGTTACTGCAGCATGTCCATTGCAGCAAATACATTTTTTTTTTCCCCACCTAAAATGCACCTTTTCGTTCATGAGAAAAAACTGAAATGCTATTTTAAAGTTGGCATCCCTGATGATGAGGTACATAGTATAGGGCAAGCTAGTTTGAGATGGCAATGACGGAGGCAGCAAGAAAGAGAGAGAGAGAGAGAGAGAGAGATACACGTAGTGTGTATGTGTGTGTGCGAGTGAGAGAGAGATGGAGTGCGTGTGTATGTTTGTGAGAGAAAGAGAGAGAGATATAAACTCAGATGTCTCCTCCAGACAATTTGACATGTGGCACTGCGTAACGTGTGTTGATGATTATCCCATTCCTCCATCGTAGCGAAGAATCTCACAGCCCACCATTAGCATACAGATCTCATCAGCCGAAAGCACATCTAAGGTACCTTTATTTTTTTTTGCCGCAGAACCCCTCTCTGTCTGCGTTCCTCCTTGTATCGCAACAAAGCCGTTGCCTGTACCTCAGTTTGATATTTCCACCCATATGGAAATGAGTTTGCCCTGTCCCAGTTGCTTAATGATTTTGAGGTTGCCTTGTTGTATATCAGCTTGAATTTTTTCAGTTTGGGTATGTTCGTATTTGTTTGAGCTTTTGTTCGAATGGAAGCAGTGTACATAGCATTTCATGCAGAGAATCCTTTGCTCTTCTAGCATATAGTTTTCTCTTTTAATTTTTATGATTTTTATGATTTTTTTTTTTACATATTTGAAATGTTGCAGTGAATGAATCTGTTTGTTTTTGTTTTGAATGCTTGTTTTAGTTTGTTTGTTTTATAGAAAATGCAGATGCTTGCTTGCCTTATGATTTTATATTTATTGCCTGACTTTATTTTGTTTCACTTTTTTTTTTCCTCCAGCCAAATACTGCATTGCAATTGCTTGCAAGGATTTGTTGCTTAATTGGATTAAGTTTTTATTGATTTGTGTTGTTTCTTTTAATCTGTACTGCTCACATGAAAGACAATATAAAAAATGTTTCTTCGTAGTCTGACTTTATTTTGACTCTCTGTATTGTAAATATTGCTGTATTATCATCCATGGCATGCATTTTACGTGGTAAATTATTCAGCAAATTTACAAGTTGTGGATTCTATGCACACTGTCATCATTCTCAAAGGGGACGCACATATTACATTTCGTGTATTTGCATGATTGTAAAATGTTGGCACAAAAACATTGATTATTAAACGCAATCTACTCCTGTGTATACACGCATTGTATGTACTGCACCAAAAATAAAAAGAAGAAAAAAATTGCACACCCAAAACAATGCCATAATCTTATTTTGAGTAAATTTTGTATATAATTTGCAATCAAAACACATCTGGCAGCAATGTCTTTCAGAAGAAATGTGTTGTTCATGTACTAGATAAATCATCAACCAAAAAATGACTTTTGCAATATATTTTCATAAAATAAACCATTGAGAATGTTGGGAGATGATGATATCTCAGTTTCTTCTAATATTATGTGTTTAATTGTGACCAGAGTTACCCTAAAGGAAATATGGTGAAACCTTGCAATTCCAGAACTTTCTCATTCTCAATGTGACAATTGTATTTGTTTTGAAACTGTCATTTCCATTTTCTTGTCGGATTCTCTGCAATTTGAATCAGTGCCAAATTCCACAAGCTTGTGAGCACCATATGTTGAGTTTCGTTATTCGGTCAAGAGTTCCAAAGATATCACAAGCACGATACATTTAAGATATGATCTATTGCAAGCCGTGCATGATTAGCATATTTATATGCCCCATAAACTGGGGTGTGAGAGAGAGAGAGAGAGAGAAAGATATAGCTGTGATACAGATCATCTTAAACCGTGCATGATTAATATATGCTCCATGAACTGGAGGTGACAGAGAGAAAGATATTACTGCGATAGAGATCATCTCAAAACCATCGCTGACTGATTTGTATTTGCTTGCCTCCTTGTCTGTAAAAGCAGCAGCCTGCCGAGAGCAAACGTGACCTGGATCCCCTCGCCTCCACCTCCTCCTCCCCGTCCCCCTCCCAGGGGGGCATCAAGGGGGAGGAGAGGAAGTCCATCTGGAGTAAGATCTGGAGCAAGAAGGAACAGGACCCCAAAGATGGTGGTGGGATGTACCTGCAGGACCTGGCCTCGGAGGAGATAGACCCCGAGGTTTACGCCCTGTACTTCCCAGACAGGTATGGTACAACAACTAACTATTCTGTTTAACCCATTGAGGACGTGGTCCCGAGTATACTCGGGCAGTGTCTATGGGGAATGTGTGTTGTAGGAAAATCAGCTCGTCCTCAACCGGTTAAGGGGGAGGGGGGGGGGTGTCTCACTGAGCAGCGAATGTTTGCAAACGTAGCCCATTTTATCAAAATGTTGGATCTTGTCAGGGTTCGTAAACAGTTGCAATCAAATTCGTTAGCAAATAGCTAGTTTTGATTGTTATACATTGTATCTAACACTACTATTTATGCCGAATATTTCGTAAGGTTTTTATTTTCATGAATTTTGCGAGTCAGGTGCCATTTGCAAGATTAAAGACACACAAAAATAATGACTCAGATCCCGATATGAATGAGACACACACATATACATTCTCCGTTCAGTACAGTACTCCACGATCGTGAGTTTAACTACTCGTGAAGTAGTTAGGAAGTCACGATTCATGAAAATTTAGAGTCCCCGAATGTTTAGCGCATACGATATTTGCCATTTTGATTCCACGGAAGTAAAAAAAAAAAAAATGTTGCGAAGAAGCTGCTGTAATCTTGCTAAAAGTCAAGTGAAATAGAAAGATTAAATGAGAACTTACCTGTTCGAAGCTTTAATCTCGATTCTATTAAGTAATAGGAGGGTGATATTACGTCAGGAGAGAGCCCGCCATGTGTGCATGCGCAGTAGAACCAATTTTCGAAGAGTGAAAAATGGATTGTCACTAGATGAAAGATAACGGGAACTTGCAATCCTGTTCGAAACAATGCCGACTTACACTCCTGTTAGAACCGCAGGGTGGGTGTGGAGGGGACGTAATATCACCCTCCTATTACTTAATAGAATCGAGATTAAAGCTTCGAACAGGTAAGTTCTCATTTAATCTTTCTATTCTATTGCGTAATACTCGTGAGATATTACGTCAGGAGACTTTAAAGCCTGTGACGATACATTTTTCCCCCAGACATAACATAAGTTATGTGAATAACTGAAGCACCTACCAAGAGGTCATTAGTATTCTGCTACACGAGTGACAGCCTGCGAAAAGCTCATTTTGGCGTCTTTTGGCTTATTGTAGAAACGTCGAAACGTTCGTTCGTTTGACCATCCGGCCTGTTCAAGTACTGCAGTCACTGGTACATCACCCCTGGTCGCGGCTGAAGTTGATGCTGCTCGAGTGCTATGCGCTTTGTACTTATCAGTGTTGATACCTGCTGATGTAAGCACTTCCTTCAGCCAACGAGCAATAGTTTGTGATGATACCCTTTTGTGGGGTTTCTTGTAGCTGATGAATAGCTGTCGTTCATCCCCCCTGAGCATACTTGTTCTCTCGATATACTCTCTGAGGTACCTTACTACGCACAGGCGTCTGTCTGGAGGATAAGATTCCAGGGTAACCGAAAACCCAACATTCCCTGGTCGGTTCTGTTTGATCAGTTTTTCAAAGTGAAAAGTAATTGAACTGTTTCTCAATTGTAAATGATCAAGATCCATGAATTTCAGAGACTGAATCCTTTGCGCTGAAGTCAAAGCAATGATCATGCACAGTTTTAATGTTAATTTCTTCAGAGACAGCGACTTTGCTGGTGACATAATACGCAACAATCTAAAAACAGGACCAACATCCCAGATTTCTTTGTATCTGGGCAAGGGAGTCCGTAGGTGAAAAACTCCTTTCAGGAACCGACAGACTAAGGGATGTGTACCAACTGTACACGAAGCGTCAGTTAGTGTCAAGAAAGATGATAAAGCACTGCGAGCTTGGTTTATGGTGCTGTAAGCTGCATGTTCCACATGATAGAGTTTACTGAGGAATTTGAGGACATCCGTAACATCTGCATAGTAGCAGTCGATATTGTTCTCACGGCAAAACTGGTACCATTTTTAATGTAGATATTGTATTGCGCCTTGGTGGAATCTCTCCAAGAAGCAGCCATGATGTTAATGATGTCCCTCGAAATTCCTTGGTGCTCTAGTGGTGTGCACATAGCCTGCAACAAATAAGATCAAGAGTTGCATGTAAGGGATGTGGTGTGTTCAAATTTGGGAGTGTTAGGAGTGTCTTGCTCCTGTGAAGCAACATAGGTTTCCCAATTGTCATTTCTCGCAAGAGGGGAAACCATGCTTGACTGGGCCAGTTGGGTACAATGATTATTCCATCTGCATTATCCTCCCTTATTTTTTGCAGGCATTTTGCAATCAGACAAAATGGGGGAAATGCGTAGAATTTCAATCCATTCCAATTGAGAGTGAATGCATCGACTGACACTGCTTCTGGGTCAGGTAACCATGAAACATAATTCTGTACTTGCTTATTCAGTCTAGATGCGAATAAATCAATTTCAGGTTCTCCAAATCTAGCAGTGATGGATTGAAAAATGTCCCTGTCAAGCATCCATTCTGTCCTGTCATCAAACTTTCTAGACAAGCGATCTGCTTCTTCGTTTAGTTTGCCTGGTAAATGTGATGCCGTTATCCACACATTGTGATCAATACACCACATCCAAATGTCTCTCGTAATGTTATTACATTCCACTGATTTCATTCCTCCCATGTTGTTTATGTAGGAAACTGCAGTGGTGTTATCCGTGCGGATGAGAATGTGCTCATCGTTAGCTCTACTACATAGTGATTGCAGCCCAAATTTTACGGCTAGTAGTTCAAGATAATTTATCTTACTGTCTTTGACATATCTTAACTCTTCTTCATTCCACCTACCCCCTGTGGAATTGTGTAGGTCAGTGGCACCCCAACCACTACCACTTGCGTCTGTACGAATTTCAACAGACGGATTGGGTCTTCTTAGTGGCATGAATGCCGACTGGACATTGGAAACCCACCAATTGAGTTCTTGTTTAGATTCATGTGATAACGACATTCTCCTGTCAAAGTGACCTCTGTGCAATCTTAAGGCAACAACTTTCTCTTTCTCTGTGGCCCTATAAAACAAAGGCCCATACTGGACTGCTGGCGAGGCTGCCACCAGCTTTCCGATCACTTTGGCAACTTGCCTAATTGTAGTGCTCGAGCTTAATCTGAGCTCTGAGCAGAGCATCTTAATTTCATGCATTTTTGCCTCTGGCAATCGAAGAGTCATGTCTTCCGAGTTCAAGATAAAGCCCAAAAATTGGATCACTTTTTGTGGCTGTAGTACAGACTTGTCTGGGTGTACTAGAAATCCTAGGCTTTCGAAGCCCTGAGTGACTGCTTTAACAGAGTTCTTTGTCTGTTCTACTGTGTCCCCAATAATGAGTGTATCATCTAGATAACAAACCACAGTGTGGCCTTGCTGCCTTAACATTGCCAAGAGAGGTTTCAACAATTTCGTGAATAATCGAGGAGCAGTGCTCAAGCCATTAGGCAGGGCCTTATATTGCCAATACTGGCCTTCCCAAATAAATTTGAAGAATTTTCTGTGAGATGGGTGGATTGGGACTGCATAATATGCATCCTGGAGGTCGACTGATGCCATGTAGGCATTTCTTGACAAGAGCTGTGAGGCAGTATGGATATTTTCCATTTTGAAATGTTGGTAAGGTAAATACTTATTCAGATCTGTTAAATCTAGTATGAGGCGTGTACCTCCATTTTTCTTAGGTCTTGAGAAAATATTAGAGACAAAGTCTCCTGTTTCTCTGGAGCATTTTTCAATGACCCCCTTTTCAGACAGTTTATTAATCTCAATAGATAGAGCTCTTCTATCAGTTTCAGAAAGCCTGTAGCTTCTTGGGGGTTTGTTTCTGGATGGTGGCAACGTGGCCGCAAATTCTAGTTTGTAACCATTTATGACCTCTAAAATAGATGGGTCAGATGTAACAGCTCGCCAATTATCCTGAAAGGCATACAGTCGACCTCCAACTTTGGGAGAATCATGTGGGGTTTCTAGAGTTATTTCATCTCTCACCTCTGTAAGGCTTAGCGTTTCCGTTGTGTGTGAGGCGCTGGAGGCAGTGGCTTCTTGTTGCCTTGTGCTTGGCTCTGGCGGTACTGCCTCGGGTTCCGCTCTAAAAAAGGCCGGTCACCAGTACCAGAAAAAGGCCGAGTCGCAGTGGCAGGGGCACGAGATCTGGACCAGCCTGCTTCCTTGTAGCTTCGGTGGGTAGCACTAGCGAACCCCGGCGAGGGCCTAAATCCCCTGTAGGGATGTGGGCTTGAGTAGCTCTTTCTTTGTCCCTTCATCACCCCTGACGTAACTTTCTGTTCTTCCATAAGGTCCTTAACCTTCTTGCTGAGGTTGTCGCCAAACAGTAGTTTGTTGGTAGTACCAACCATATTCTCTGGCTTGCACAGCCTGGCACATCTTGAGTCTAGGTCTGGTTTGATTAGCTCACGTCGTAAGCAATTCAACTCAAAAGAAGAACTGCAAAGTAGGGCCAGCGCATCTTGTTGTGGGTCCGTGATGTTGCCCGATGGAAGTGAACGGACAAAGGCATTAATGCCCTTTGTCATTGATTTCTGAATTTTTTGTAGTTTCAAGTCTCTTGACTTTGTATGTGTCGGAAGATTGTCCCAAATGAAGGGGTTCACTTTTGGGGAATCCATAGCTTGGCAGTTACTGGGCAGAGCATATTTAGCTGCTGTCTCCTCTAGTGCTTTGTTTTCCAGTTGATGTGTGAGCAAATATGTAGCTGACTGAGCAATTTCTTCCTCTATCGGTTCCCCGATATCTGCGTTCACTGCGAACTTCGCCGCAATATGTGGAACTTCGTCTGGCATGATTGGGTAGCATTCCTCGTCATCCGCGATTGAATGCGTTTGCCCCATACCGGCGCCCGTGTATTCACAATGCTCGCCACTGTATGGCTGCTGTGTACTCGTATGTGAATACGTATCATCGGTAGTGTGTGCAGCCCGTGGCTGCGGTGTAACTGCAGACGTATGCAATACTCCTGTAGAGTTTGCAGTACGATTTTCCGCCGGTAATCGCTGAATAACTGACTCCAGCAAGTCTTCCAATTTACTCAGTCTAGTGTTCACATCGGAGCTTGTCGATGACTGGGTTTTTGCCGGATTTGTAGGTTTGCTCTTCTTTACTTGCGCTGTGCGCTGAGCAGGTTTCGATTTCCCGCCATCTTGTGTAGCCGTAGGGGCACACAGCTCTGTGAGCTTCCCCTGTGCGGCGGCTGGTTGTCCGCCCGTGGCGGCGTGTGAAGCTGCCGTGGGCTCACGTGGAGCGGCAGCGCGAAATTTCTCTTTCACCGAGATCGGCGAAACCGATGAATCCATGATTTGATACTCGAAACTGCTTTCGATGCTCGAAAACTGTTTTGTCTGCCCAATAGCAGGGTACAGTTCTAGTGTCTTGGAGCAATTTTACCCCAAAACACATTCACTAGATGGGCAAAATCCGAAGAAAAATGCCAGAAAAAACGGAGGGATAAAATCCTCCGTCCGAATCTCAGCATGCACGATGACGTATTGGTTCTACTGCGCATGCACACATGGCGGGCTCTCTCCTGACGTAATATCTCACGAGTATTACGCAATAGAATTCATCTTACCCGGCAAAATGTTAAAAGTTGCTCCCACGAAAATTCCCACTTTTACAGTATTACTTTCTTCTATGAGCACTTATCTCTTTTACAGGTATCATGACTTTATACAATGCATTCAAACATAAGCAGCCCAGCCTGTAAATGCATAGGGGTAAATAACATACTACTTTTAGCTCAAGTTTACATTGTCCACTCTGTAATTCAAATGTCACTATCATTAGATTGAGATTCATCCGTACATTTCCTATTCCATGCAGTGCCACCCAAGTGCCACCGAATCGCATCCGTGCGATCCAGGAAGCCAAGGACGAGGACAAGTCGTCTGACCTGGGCAACTCGCTGCCCCAGTCGCCCAACACCGTGGTCACGCCGGTGGTCAGCGACTCCGAGTCGCACCACAGCACGGCCGACTCCCACTACAGTGCCTCGGACCTCCACCAGTCCAGCGGCAGCAACAGCCTGGTCTGCATACGGCAGGGATCGGAGGATGCCAGGTAAGAGAGGGAGGATGGAGGAAGAAGAGGAGGTTGGAGGTGGAGGAGGAGGAGGAGGTGGTGGAGGAGGGGGAGGAGAAGGAGGAGGAGGAGGAGTTGGACGGGGAGAAGGAGGAGGAGGAGTTGGAGGGCGAGGAGTTGTTGGAGAAGGAGGAGGAGTTGGAGGGGGAGGAGTTGTTGGAGAAGGAGGAGGAGGAAGAGTTGGAGGGGGAGGAGTTGTTGGAGAAAGAGGAGGAGGAGGAGTTGGAGGGGGAGGAGGAGTTGGAGGGGGAGGAGGAGTTGGAGGGGGAGGAGTAGTTGGAGGGGGAGGAGTAGTTGGATAAGGAGGAGGAGGAGTTGGAAAAGGAGTTGTAGAGGGAGTAGGAGTTGTTGGGGGGGGGAGGGTGGAGGAAGAAGAGGAAGTAGGAGGAAGAGGAGGAGGAGAAGGATATGGAGGAAGAGGAGTGGGAGGAGGAGGAGGAGGAAGAACAGGAGGTGGAGGAAGAGCAGGAGGAGAAGGGAGGAGGAGGATGATTATAAAGTGAGGAGGAAGTTGGAGGAGGAGAAACAGACAGACAATATGCAGTTAAAACGGAGAGATAGAGAGATTGACAGGTTGATTGATGATGGATGGAAAGATGAATGGATTGATGAAGAAAGAGATCAATCTTTAAGCAAGACTTTCTTGGCCCTCAGAATGTTATTACTGTGTATCAGTATGTCTATGGAATTAGGCAGCTGTGAGAGAAATAGAAAAAGATGATATTGGAAAACTGATTGTTGTGTTTCTATCTCTTTATTTTAGTGATAACCTGCGAGGCATGCAACTCTCTCTCTGTGGTGGCCTTAAGGAAGATGAAGATACAATACCCATGGGTGAGTGTCAAAAGTCAAAGGTCAAAGATCAAATTGCACGTGTTATAATGAGACATCCCTGGATAGTCCCACACAATGTTTCTCATGTCAGCATAATGAAATATGTGTGTCTTTATTGATGAAGGATCATGGTTAGGTATGCTTGCACTTGCAGCATAATGGACATTGCTAATATGATGTGAGTGTGCAGTAGATTTAATTGAGTCTGCATTGATGTTTGGTTCATTAGCATTCACACAGTGCACAAGGAATGAAAACAAATAGAAAACCCATCACTCTCGCCCATCAGATCCAGTTGAAAGGACAAACTTTCGATATTATTATTTCTCCTCGATGAATTTCAGATGAATTTCAGAAGCACCTGATAACGTACGAGGAGTTCTGCAAGGACCCCACCATTCTGTCCAACCCCAAGCTGGTGCTGCGCATGAACAACAAGTTCTTTAACTGGCAGATGGCAGGACCAGTCATCGTATCTCTGCTTGCCTTCCAAAAACCCCTTCCGGAGGTGAGTTCGTGAAATGTTATAATGATGCAAAATAGGAAAGAAAGATAGAAAGGGAGAAAGAGAGAGCGTGTGTGTTACCAGGATTGGTATGGACTAGTTGATATGGTGTGCTCCTGTTAGAATGAACACAGTTATAACGAAATTCCGGTTACAACGAAATCAAAATTTAGGCCGCACCATTATTGGCTCTATGTTTTTTATTGTTTATCTACTTATGAAATTTAGCCCAAACCCACTCAGCCTCACTTTGGGGGTTAAGCATTCCATAGTTACCTTATGCACACAATCCTGACTTACGAACTCAGACCTGTGTGTCATTTGTATAATGAGAGATTGACAACCTTCTCAAGTGTGTTTCCAGTGAAGATATTACAGAGCACTTTCCTCAATATTCCATTATCCCTTCAATTCCTTTCTAACATATTACTTGATGTATTTTTCTCGGCGCTGCCTCTCCGTGTCCACCTTTCAGGAGGTAGCCACAAATATCATGAAGGAGCAGATGCCGAAGGGGAAGAGAAGCCTGGCCTCCTGGCTGTGGGGTAGCACCCCCAAACCCACTACACCAAAGAAGGTGAGTACCGGAAGGGGATTAGCTGTAGCCCCTCTTCAGAACAAAACATGAGAAAGTCAAACAAGACAAGATAATATAGTCCCTATTTTGGCTCCATATCAGAGCAATTACCCCCCCCCCCCCCCCCCCCCCCCCCCAACCGGCTAAATACTGGTTAGTGATAAGGTTAGAGTTAAGAATAGGGTTAGGGATAGGTTTAGGGTCAGGGGAAGGGTTCAGGAAAATTGTTAAGGGGTTAACTGCCCTAGAACTTTTTGGTTTATCACAAAACATAAGATGCCGAGACATAAAACAGTAGCAATATGGAATATAAGAATGCAACATGAAGATATGGGACAAGATAGCAAAATAGTGCAAAATACAAGTAATGCAGTGTTATCAGTACGGTAGTTTGACTTGATGTGAAAGGAAAATCCAGAGAACGAAAATGAAAAAGATCAAAAGGGTCCCTCAGAGGAGATGGTAAATTACCCAATATACTTTTATTGTGGAGTTATTATCTGTGTGAAAATGCTGTAATTTCTACTTTTTACAAGACATGTTAGAGCCCTGTGATAAAAAAATTCTGGCAATGATATGGCTTAACTTAGTTCATTGGTCCTTACACACTTGGAAAGAAAAGTAAATGTACAATTCACTCCCCCCCCCCCCCCCCCAAAAAAAAAAAAAAAAGGAAAGAGATGATGAATTTAGGAATTGATGAATGATTGGTAAGAAGATTAATAGATTTATAGGTATATGACTAAATGAAGAGATGAGACTTTCCCCTTATAATCATTGATTCAAATTTACCAGAGTTAAAGGGACTGTACAGTACTGGTTGAGGTGGGGATTTTTGTTTTGAACATTCCTAAGTGAGATAATGAGAAACCTCGTATGAAATATGAAAGAGCATGTAATTTTAAGAAGGATTCATTGTTTATTTGATGAAAATTGGTTTTCAAATGGCTGAGATATCCAAAAAAGTGATAATAATAAAAGGCGACAGGCCACAACTTTATTAGGATCTCTTTGTTTCACCTTGTTTTTGGATATCTCAGCCATTTCAAAACCGATTTTCGTCAAATAAACTTTTGATACCCCTTAGAATTGCATGCTCTTTGACATCTCACAGAGTGGTTTCTGAATATCCCGCAAAACATTAAAAGCTAAATCCTCACCTCGACCAGAACTGTACACACCCTTTAAGCAGTGATATTTCAAAATACTACCACCAATGGTTCATTGTGAATGGAAACATTTTTGATGAAACATGCTTTTTATATTCCATTTATTTTGATCCAGGAGCAGTCATTGGGAGCAATGGATGACATAATTCAGACTGAAGACGATGACAGGTACATATGTAGTCAAAATCTGATTTTGTCTTCTATCTTCTTTTTTTTCAGCTTTATAACCTCTTGATATCTCTTCATATGTCTGCATGTGATGCAAATCCAAACCCATAGAATGAGGTTACAGTTGCACTTATTATGAAGTTGAGAAAGATTTTCTAATTGAGGCCAACCTGGTTATTTGCCAAGAAGATGGAAAAATCCTGCATTATTTGGCCACTGTCACCTTTTTCTTCCTGCAGTTCAGCTTCGCATCATCTGTATCGATATGTTTTTTGCACCCAGACCCTTATGACAGAGTTACATTGTAGATGGAAAGTGTAACCATGATTAGAACAGTGTTAACGTTTGGCAAAGTCATACTGGATGTTGGCAGCTTTCATTTTATCCCTTCTATTTCACTTTCACATTCCCGGCCAGGTTACAGAAATACTCGGTGGAGTCGGGAAACAACTCGGCAGACGAGCTGGAAGCCCCGCCCAGTCCTGACAAGCCGTCGTTGAGGCGACGGACGGGGACAGAGAGGTACCGCAAGATCATCAGGCTGTCTTCTGAACAACTGGTGAGTGAGGAAGAGGAGCTTTTGTTTGCTTTTCGAAAGCATCAGGGAGTGGTTAAGGGTGTGTGTGTCTGTGTATCTGTGTGTGGGTATGTGTGTGTGTTGGGGTGAACATGTGTTGCCATTGTGTTTGATCCATTATCTTTGTTTTAATCCCATAAGTTCTCTACCTGCAATGCACAGCCATACTGCTTTATTTTAAATGCTGCTACGCAAACAAATGGTTCCTTTTTTTTTAGTGTATATCATACAGTTGTAGAGCTACTTTTCTCCATATTATTTACGAGACATACATTTTCCAGGTTTTCAATTCACCTGTAAGCTCTCAGATTGGACATCCAGGAATGCATAGTAACATTCAGGAATGAATAGTAATGCTGAAGCTCCACCTTACAAATTGAAATACGATGTCTCCTTCTGTTTTGATCTAAATAGTGTAATTTTTGAGGAGTGTCAAGTTTCTGTGATTGTTTGTATGCTTTATGGCTTGCATTGACTGTCTTTTTTGTTCTCACCCTGACATTACCTGCCCGTATTATTCTCATATAAACTTAAAACAAATAAGCTATCCCAAGAGAATACCATCTAGATAGCTGCATAATTGCACTTCAGTCTTGTTTGAGATGATGGTATGGATCGTTTGAACTATTCAAAGTGTAGCTGGCTTTGTTAATTTTATGCATAAATAGCCAAGCGTTGTTTCTATTCTTAGAGGCAAGGTTATGAATTGGCTAGTGATACTGCCCACAACAGAACATGTTCGTTGCCCTCTGGCACTTTTTATTCCCCTCTCTTCAATTTCCTTTACTGTTAATGCCATATATTTAGAAAGTCTTAATTATTTGTGAATCAGAACTTCCCAACAAGTTCGCGAGTGGTTAGATTCGCAGTTGTGAAGTACAGTTCTGAATGGAGAAATGTATGTGTGCACATCACAGTTATATCGGGACCAGAGTTAATATCTTTGCATGTTTAGAAATTTGCGAATGGCACCCTACTCGTGAAATTCATGAAAATAAAAATCTGGTGAAGTATTTGGCGTATTATACAGAATCTTTGATGCAAGTCTTACATTAATTTTCTAAGCTATTATCATCGATGGCCCTCCTCATCCTTCCATTTTTTTTTCTTCTTCTTCTTCAGGAGAGTCTCAACCTCCAGCCAGGTCCCAATGAGATCCGCTACTCCGTCACCACTCGCTATCAGGGCACGTCAGTCTGTGAGTCCACCATCTACCTCTGGAGCCACTGTGACAAGATCATCATCTCAGACATTGACGGCACCATCACAAAGTAAGTCTGGATTCAGGTGCATTGTGCCATTTGTAGAGATATACAGCTGAAAAGTCATCTGTGTACGGCAATGTATGTTTAATGAGGCATGTATTTGCACCGTGAAATCATATGCACAACTGTACGTAGAGAAGGCATTGTAGACCTCAACATCTGAATGAATGTTTTGATGTTGATCAACCAGAATGCATGTTGAATGTTGCGCAATCAAAATTTGAATTCGGAACACTCATCTCCGCCTCCTCCTGCCCAAGGAAAGATTTTGCTATATGTGGTACTTGAGGCATCCAGTTCTTTGCATAATTGCCCCTTGCTGCATGCAATAGTCTCTGATATAATGTGTATATTGTTCTGTGCACCATGTATAATTTGCCAGTGATAGATTTTTTTTTCTTTGAATTTTTATTGATCAGATGAAAGGGTTGAAACATCAGAGCAAGATTCAAATGATGAAGAAAAAAAAAGAATACAAAGATTAACAGATTTTGATACAAAAATTTTACTCTACAGAGACTGGGCTAATGATGACAAACAAACAAGCAGAATCAGAATGCATAGTCCTTTTTCTGTTACTTCCTCTTTATGGAGTATTTTGTGAAACATACACAGTGCGGCCATAATGAAATACATTTTTGTTTCTCATCCCAGGTCGGACGTCTTTGGCCAGATCCTGCCTGTTCTCGGGAAGGACTGGACCCACATCGGTGTGGCGCAGCTCTACTCCAACATCAAGCACAACAGCTACAACTTCCTCTACTTGTCCTCGCGGGCCATCGGTCAGGCCCGCTTGACCAAGGGCTACCTCAACAGCATCCAGCAGGACAAGGCTTCCCTGCCGGACGGGCCGCTGCTCCTCAACCCTAGCTCACTCTTCCAGGCTTTCCATAGGTAGGGGGGAAGACATTCCTTGTCTTGTCTGCATTTTGTGTTCTTTGTGTGTAGTATTTCCCTTCTATTGTGCTCCATAACATCTATCACACCTCCTTCCCACATTTGTTATAATTTTTTTTTGTTGGTATTTTCTCCTCTTACATAATTATAATAGTTTACACAATACTGGTATGTTACAGCTGTTATACTTTAGGTATATGCCCTCTGGGGTATAATAGATGCGTAGCAGTATCGATATCTTCAGCATTTCTTTCATGTATTTATGAAGTCATTATTTTTAACCCGTTGAAGACGAGTCTTAAATATACTCGGGCAGGGGTCTATGGGAAATGCGTGTTGTAGCAAAATCAGTCCGTCCTCAACGGGTTAAGTAAATGCTCTGTAGGATCAGTAATCAGTCTGTGCCAATCCACAAGTGGTATTTTTCTTCTTGTACTTGTGGCGTGCTAAAGTTTGATAGCTGCCTTTAAATACTTTTGATTATGCTCCAACCAGCCTTTGCATACATTCTCATTTTGTACCTTATAGACTGATATGAGATATGATGTAACTGATATGTATATCTTTATAGTAAATAGGTAGAGTAAAATATCTGTTGTGATAGTTTTAATAGATTGCATCATGTGATTGTGGAAAAACTTCCGTATAGTAGACGGTCGTGCCACTATACCGAACGCTTACAGCACGCCTACGCTTTATCTACGCAGAGATTCGCGCACTGCTGCAGCCAGGGATGTAGTAGGACAAGGCCAAGCATTTCAACATATGCGCGCGTAGAGCACTGGATGCACGAATGTAACAGTTTAGTATACGCAAGGTCTGCTCTGCAACATGCACACGCGGCTATGCGCTACGTAAACAAGGTTACAGTTAACTCTGTGTGCAAGAAATCGCAGTAGGCCTAAGGTGAGTCTAATGTTAGATCTAGGGCCTAGACCTAGGGAAATTCATGTCGATTGGGGGAGCTATTTACTACAATGATTAGGGCATGCTCTACAGATCTTTAGTACTGGACTCCATGGAACTTTGAATGCTAAATTATCCCTTGTGTAGTTCGGCCGAGGTGAAACAAAACAGCACTCGGGATAATTTAGTATTTGTTGTAATACAATCCAGTATAGTGCATCGTAGAGCATGCCCACTTTGTATAATATGGTTTGCATACATTGCCTTTGTGGTCCTACAATGTATTGTATGATGTTCAATTGATGGTTTGAAGCGTGGTTTAAATGTTATTTTTTTATTCTGAAATGTAATTATAAATGTTCAATTTCTATCATTTCGTATTAGCACTCAGAGCCATATGGGTAGAGGGTATTGAATATCAAATGTATTGCATTGTATTGTCTTGTCTTGTCTTGTCTTGTCTTGTCTTGTCTTGTCTTGTCTTGTCTTGTCTTGTCTTGTCTTGTCTTGTCTTGTCTTGTCTAGTAGTAATGGTCAGGAGATCTCATAGTTTGTCTTTCTGTCTCCTGATGTCCATACAGTGAGGTCATCATACGCAAACCCGAGGAGTTCAAGATCAAGTGTCTGAAGGACATCGAATCCCTCTTCCCAGAAAGTATAAAGCCATTTTACGCTGGCTTTGGCAACAGGATCAATGTAAGGGCTTATCACACTTGTATACCATGAAAACACCTGTAATAGTGCTTCATAGTCACATACCTTATGTAAAATGGCCCTCCCTGCCATCATACAAAAAAAAAGAAGAAAAAAAGAAAAGAAAATATGCATCATGAAACATACTTTGTGTGGTATTGGATGCATTTGCTGTATATTTGTGCATCTTTAAAGTTCATTTTTTCATAACTTGTTTGTGCACAGAGTTTAAGGTTTTTCTGTTCATCTTAGAATATATCTTTTGTATTAGAAATTATGGCAAGCTGTATCTTACAGTAGTGTAGTTTCAATTCAGTATCAGTTTGATTTTATGTCTGCATTTTTTTCCATGTAAATTATCATAATTTGTAGCACATGTGCAGTGTATTTTAATCAAAATGTGCATGAGAAATTTAGATTTAAAGCAAAAACAATGGAATCATAGCAGGAGAAGAATTATCATTTGTTTTTTTGCCTTCTCAATTATAGGATACGTGGGCATACCGAGCTGTTGGCATTCCCGTGTCGCGGATCTTCACCATCAATCCGCAGGGTAAAGTCACCCACGAGATGACGCGAACATTCCAATCATCGTAAGTACAATTGTATCTATCACCCGACCACTCTAGACCTATAACCTCATATTTCCATCAATATTTGCATTGCTGGAATTGACAAGGATTTTTTCCGCACGTCTCTTTTGAAGCTGAAGATTTAAAAGATATCTGCAGCATGTAGATTCATTTGCATGGATCAGTTGACAGATTTACAGAAAAAAAATTAATATCCTGTTCAATACTGTAAAAGTGGATATTTTCGCGCGACTAATTTTTCACGCTTGGCCGGGTAAGAAGGGTTTCGCGTGTTTTTAATTCCGTGGAATCAAGACATCACTCTCAGGAACATATGGCAAGCAAAAATATTCGCGTGCTTTTATTTTCACGCTAGTTTCTGTTTGCGCAAAATGCGTGAAAATGTCAACACCGCGAAAATTTCCACTTTTACAGTAGTTGGCCAGTCCCTGCATGTTATTGAGGTGAGATGATAATGGCATGATGGCTCTCAGTACATGTCAGCATGGTAACTAGGCTATTGCAGTGCACAAGGCATTAGCATGATTGGTGCTACATTTCTAGTGGCTTTTTATTCAAGTGATGGACCAGCACTTTAGAATTGCAGTGCATGAATTTCGATTTAATTCACAAGATCATTGTGATATGATGGTATCTTCCAAATGGAGCAGCCGCCCCTTGTGCTGAGAAAGCAGCTGTGTTAAAGAATGGAGGAATAATTATCAAGCCAAAATGTCTTTAGGCAATTAGTAACATTTCATATTGTACTTTATGTAAGAATGCAAAAAGCATGATAAATTTTCTTGAAATTTATTTATGGTTTAACCATCCCAGGAAGTGCTAGCATATACCTGCAAAGGGAAAAGACTTTCACTGGAGAAGAAAGTCTCTATCATACATTTTCTTTCTTTGTCTTGATTGTTGTGCAGCTACCCAAAGATGAAGGACCTGGTAGACCATGTGTTCCCGCCTCTCAGCCGGCGCACCAGCATGGCCCTCGAGGCACCGGCCGAGTTCAGCGCCTTCACCTACTGGCGTAACCCCCTCCCAAACCTTGCCCCAGACGACGACCTCCTCAAGGAGACCTCACCCTGAAGGTGGACCAGGGGGTGGGTGGAGGAACCGAAGGAGCTCATTAGCAGCTGATGATTGGCCAGTCTTCTTTAATCCTTTCAATCTCGATCCAACTCGTGCTGCCCATTGGAAAGGAAATTTCCTGAAATGATTCACAATCCAAAAGCTTGATTGTTCAATGGGTTAAGAGAAGAACCGATCAACGGCTGCCATGCACAAATCAGTCGGCCAGTCTGGCCGTCCACTTTCAATCCTGATCTGAAATGAAAGGAGGTGGAAGGCACCTGGGAAGGAGTCTGCTGCCCTCCGCGCCAAACTGTGATGGTGAAATAAGACGCGGAGATTGCTGATGACCCCCATCGCTCTGGGGGCAACTTACAGCGATAGGGTCTGGAAAGAAAAGAGCCTGAAAACTTCAACAACTCTGTCTGTGAGACCCGTAATGAGGGCATTGTTGCAGTCCGGTTGCTGCTATGCGCACCAGTGGGACAATGGACCACAGAAAGTTCTTTGAAGTCGTCTGTGTATTCAAGCCTGAAGACTCGTGTGATGGCGATTACGCATCGTGCCTTTGTTTGTGCGATGCGAGCTGTGCCCCGTCGACGTTGCAGAATGGTGGAAAGGGCAGAATTCATGCGAGGGAGCTCAGTTTTATGACATCATGCAGTGAGCAGCTTTGCGTCGCCGCTGACCGACCCCGCCTCACCTTTCTCTCTCAGACTTTGCGTCGAGAACGGCAATCCAGAGATGAAAGTTCTAATATCTCGCATCACCACCACTGCAAAAATAATGCTGTTTGTCGATGGAGATTGATTTCATCTTTTGCTGCTGACCAGAGTGCCTGCTATGCTCTATCAACGATTCACGTTACGCTCGCAACTTACCGGGTAAAGTGAGCTTGTAAACTACATTATGTATGTGCTCATTAATGCTCACCAGTAAACGTGCAGAGCAAACATGTGGAATTTGGCATTGCTTTCTATATACGGTACAAGTGTTGTATTATGATATATCCATCTGAACTTGTTGGAAGCTGATACTCATGTGCTGCAGTCTAATTGGAAACAAAATGTAATCCCTCCCTTCAGAGTTGCCGTTAGCTTGTCGCATTGCTCGTTTGCAATCACTGACCGCTGCAATCATAAGAAGCAGAAGGCAATAAGTGTTCTACTCTTGAGTTTTGGTATAAATGTTTGTAAGTCAGTGATGCTATGGCCTTTGAAGGCTGTGTTCGCTTTATTAGGGAGCATTGTCAGTACGTTGTATGCTAGCATCATTGAGCCAACGCGTTATTTGCCTGTCTGTGTGTATGGCTGAGAAATTGGGCAGCTGCTTCATTTGAAGCTGACAGCTCTGCAGAGAGTGACCTGTTGGGGTGATGAACATATTCATAGCTTTGCAGGATTAAAGCAATATGTGCTGTAGTCACTGGACAGTAATGACACACACAAAAAAACACACACTCCAAACAGAGATAAAGAAATGTTTTAATGGAATTTGTTGTGCAATCGCAGCTTTAAAGGAGGAATGACTCCAAAGAGAAAGTTGTTATGATCAAGTGTTGTCGTATGAAAGCAGCAGATCAAACTCGGACTATCTCTGATCTGTGTCATTGCTGTTAGTCTTACGAATGTTTGCTTGCTTTTTCACTTGGGTATATACACTGTATGTGTATATTACCGATATTTTCTAGAGAAAGTACACAAACTTAGCGTGAGCCTCTCGAGACATGCACTGTACTTCCTTTGTTAAAAGGTCATGTCGTGGAGAAGATATGGAAAAAGTGCTGCTACCACACACTGTCAATTACATTCTATGAATGTCAGCAGTCTTAGGATGATGTATGCGCTTTGCCTGATGTACAGAGAAAACGAGTGTGACAGGTCAGTGCTAGGGCCAGTAAACCAGCTACCTTTACCTTCCTTGAAAAGCATCAGTTGACATCTGTCCACTGCCTAATGTGTCTGCAGGGATTTGTGAGTTGTCAGTTAAGACAGCTCTAAAGACTTTTGCCAGTGTTTATCTCAATCAGCTGTATTTTGGAGTAATTTTTGTGTCTGAAAGTCTCTGTAGATGTCTGGAGATTTATGGAAATTTGCTGAATGGGAAATAAGAGAGAAAGAAAGTAGAGAAATGCTGCACATATGAGTGAAATACATTACTCCCACACCCCAAGGGGTTCATACAAAAGTCACTATCTATGCATAGACTGCGCTGTGTAGCATACACATAGCTGCTTTGGCTTGTTATCTTCCCTTTTTTTAATTAGTGCAGGGTGATATGTGTGCAGTCTTCCACAGCAATTGGTTTCTGATTAGCACAGCATTCATCAATGTCATTAACTTTTTCCAAAGTTTAAAGAGAAGAAAACAAAAAATTCTTGTTTGCTTTAGATCCTATGTTTTGAGATCAGGTAATCATAATGGGTGTATGTGTTACCTCAGCTACAGGCATAGATTTTGTAAATGCTTCATTTTTTTTTTCCCTTGTCATATATTGCACACTTTTTCGCCATTTACCTCGTCAGGACCTGGAGGAGAGATACACTGTATGTCTGAAATCGCTGGCTGGAGAGGCAGGAAGTTAGCAAACATTTTTGAGGAAAATAAACAAGATACAAATTGTGACAATTTATATTGCATCGGGAAAGGAGAGCAGGCTTTGGTACACTTTATAATGACTGTGTGGATTACATCCATGCAGTCATGAGAGCCATTCGAATTGTAGGAGTTGGTTGGATGATCTGCGTGATTTGAATTTGAAATTCTTATCACAAGGGATATGACTGGGGTGGTTTGGCAGAAATCAAACTTTGCCCAGTCAGAGCCATAACGATGCTAATGTGGTTGAGTGCAAAAATTAGTGGGCTTTGTGCCCTTTCTGCCCTTTAAGTGAAGACACTTACGGCTGTTGTGCAACTTCTGTCAGATGAGTGGCAATAACTTGAATACATAAGAGGGAATTTTAAGATGAGAGGGGCTGGAGAAGGGGTGATGTTCTGCTTGTGCGTTGACGTCGAGCTGATTGATAACCGTCGACGTGATTTTGCCACGCTGTGTGCACTGTGATTTTGCCAGTGTAGCATTCTCCACGTGGGGTTTTAAAGTGCAACTATTAATAGAATCAGAGTTCAGTATTTGCAATTGGTTTGAAAACAGTACGATGCATCACTGCTATAATCAACTCCAGACACTGAAAGATTGCAGATATCTCAGATGTTGCAATACTTGAGAGGTAGAGACGCGCTTTGAGTGGGAGCGACTATTTACGTTCTCATAAAATGGGAACCATTGAAATCGTACGAGTGATTAGAGTTTGTATCGACGAGTGAGTCGGATGAGTTTTATCTGATTAGACTTTTACCCTCTGAATATTATATGATTACATGCAGTCATACTGTGCAAATCTTTAAGAACTGTTGGTTAGGGGTGAATAAGTTGACGTCGTGACTCTTGACCTTTGCTGATTGTGTGAATGTTTACTTGTATTGCACTGTGCGATTTCCTCTTGCTTTGCTGTGTAAGTTTGAGAATGTACATGTGCGCGACATAAAAGGTGTTTTGGAAATTGATGCAAGAGAACGTAGGCAACTCATCGTAGTCTTTCACCTTGAGAAGTATCCCTCCTTTCTAAAGCTGTCACGAGGGATGATTTCTATCTGAATGGAATATATGGGGAATGAGCTACAACAATGGACATTATCTAAGACATGGACTCTGTTCTCAGTATTGTCTATTAGTTTTGAGATTATATGGAAATATTTATAAATATAGTTTCCTTGTGTGATGCATAGATGGTGAACTCTTGGTGTGTGTTTTTGTTTTTTGTTTTTGTGAGTACCGATAGTATAGCATTGTGAGCTTGTCTTTTTACAATATGTATGTTACAGATATTTTTGTTTTTTATTAATCTTTAGAAAGCTCTTTGAGTGACTAAAGAAATACCAAAGGATGGAAAGTCATTCTTTGATCTCACATATTTTGGACTGCTTGGTGTCGCAGAGAGGCAAATAATTTCTGGTAATAACAGTCAAGGAATGGGAACACCCATTCCACCCTTCTGTCTGAAGGGGATATGACAGATTAGATATCTATTTATATGTCAATAGAGCATAGCTTAAAAGCTTTTTATGCAATAGTGTGTGAAGATCGCAATGACTGCAGGCTGCCGTAATTCAGAATGAAACAGCAAAGATGTGTTGCTAAAAAAATTATATTCATGCAGCATGTGGATAAGTCATGTACACATTGACTAATATACTGTATGTCAGAACTAGTACTTCTTGTCATGTCAGCTAGTGTACACACTACTTTTTTGTTCTTTAATCTGTGTGCACTGTTGTAGGATAGAAGATGTCATAGGAAAAGCCTTGTAGCGAGACTAACTGAGATAGAATCCTCTTTTACCAATCTTTTAATCACATTTCTTGTAAGAGTCCTCAAATCACAGCATCATAACGCTGGTGGGGTGACAAGACCTTGTATCTGCAATTTTGGGGAAAATGACTTTTTTGGATTAATGGTCAAATAATGCAGTAAGTGATGTCCTGTCCAAATCCCAACTGTCTTACTCCAAAAATGAAGCCACCACGGCATGTCAAAGGAAAGGCTTTCCCCTTTGCCACAGTGCTTTGGCCGCCATTTTTTTTTGCTCTCCTGAACATTTGACATTTTGTAGATATGAGGTCTTGTTGCCCCAGCGACGATAAGCCTGCTGTATTTTCTGATTAAATGAAAGTTGCTTCAGCCAATACCAAGCATGAAAATTCTTGAAATTTAGCCACCGTGTCAAAACTAAGAATGCTAAAAATGATATTAAAAGAATAATATATGGATATGAAATCCTGAATAAAAGGGAGAAATTCTCCCTCCCCAGTTAAAAAACAAAACAAAACAAAAGAAGTCCTCTTTTGTGGTTTTAGCTTCAGCTTATACCAAAACATAGACACAGACAAATTATAATGCACAAGTTTATGGCATACCAAGGACTTTGTTGTACCAAGGTTGTTTGGTGTCATCTTGCTTGTGTAAGAAACCAAAGTGTCTTGTTTTTTTCCTTTAAAATTTCCCTTTATTGATGTACTATTATGAGAAAGAAATCACACAAAAGAGTCAAGTTTCTGAACACAATGTAGATGTCCTGTAGACATGCTATCTGTATGGGTATGTTTGATAGAGCATTTCATTATTATATATCTTGACCTTCTGCTATGACCCGTAGTGTTGCGTTGAGAAATTACGCGCCGTCGGTTTAACAAGATTATTTCATGCAATATTCAACTTCAATTCTGTGTTTACATGGAGAGTTACAGAGTTATACACAATACAAGGCATTATACTTATACAACTGTATCTCACTCAATTGGACACATTATATTTTATGATAAGAATGTAATAGTTGTATCTGCTATGGGTGGTATGTTTTGCAAAAGAGTTGCTTTATTTAAGTGTTGTGAAGGGGTATCCCTCTCAAAGTATCTGTGCATATATTGCATGTGCTTCCATTTTTGTTTCATTATTTGTTAATGTTAAATACCACACATAGTGTCTTATGAAAGTACATATTTTGATTTACTAGTGCCATTTTGTTTGTGAGGAAAATCGCAATCATTGTTCGTATAACATTAATAATAGAAGAGTGAAAGGAGTGCATTTGTGTTCAGAAATCACCAAAGTTTATGTGTGTTTGCATATATATAACTGTTTACCACAGTGGTGGGTGTGTATTGTAGCAATGTAGTTTTAATAGCTTGTGGGAATCAGTAGTCTTCTTTCAAGGGTACATTGTGATTTCTTACGCTGCAAGCCACTAGAGGCGATTTCCTGCAAACTCTAGTTTGTATGTGTGTCGTGGTGAAAGCAGTTGCTGCAAACAACGAGCCGCCTTATGATGTACGTTCGCAATGCCACATGCATGATTGTACTACAAAGATTGAAGCAGCAGTAAGATGCGAAGCAAACTGCAACTGTGCTATGAAGATGTCATTTTTTTTTTTTTTGTGGTAATTGTTACTCATTTTCACACCATTGTTGACAACATACAGTAATACTGTAATACCGTCATGTATTCTAATATTCCAACTCAAGTACATACCCAAAGCTCTGTTTGTATGTATTGTGGAGTAAGATTTGTTCAGGTTTGTAGGTTTGTTGTTGTTTTTTTCCCCATGACTTGCTACTAGTGAATTGGTTGTACATGTAGGCTAAATTGCAAGAAGCATTAATGTGTTTTGTTAAAAGGAGGGGATAGTAGATTGCATTTGAGGGTTACTTGCAGACTAGATATTGTCTCGTGTAAACTTTTCACATAAAGAGAGAGAGAGAAAAAGATAAAGTAGCTCTGTCTCATTCCCACCCTTTTACTCTTAGAATACAGTAGCTATTCAATACCTGAAAAACAGAGCACATGGTTCCAAGACACAATGTATTCCACATACATGTTGGATATTGGCAACATGTTAGCATTCAAGATGAGTGAGGGGTATTTTACAACTCGTAGGTGAAACTTGCTTTGGTAGCTGTATTGATAGATCATCTGTCTCAGCAGCAGGTATCAAAAGTCAGAATGAAGTAAGAATTAGATGCAGTTACAGACCATCGAGCAAACAAACACTATCAAAGTGTATTGGTTTCCACCTGAGCAAGGTTGATGTTCATGACGTAAGTTGAAACTTTTTGAAAAGGATAGACGACCTTTGCAGATATGAAGAAATACCTCCTGTCTGGTTTGATACTTTTTTTTGTGTTGGCAAATCTTCTGTACACAGCATGCTTTATTTTGTCAAAGAATTCAAGTTCATCGCAACGACGTAGATGAAAAGGAGAAACGTAATCTGTGGAAAAATTGCTGGTGGAAATTAACGCCTAGACTCTACTCATAACAGACACTTTATTTATCTTTGCATGTGCTAGAAAATCCACACAAAAATGACAATGCTGCAAGTTTGGGTAAGTGAATCATGCACCTGATAGGATTGTACTGTCTCTTGTTGCCATTGGCGACGCGGATCACATCATGCCAGTGTTCCCAGCAGTATGGCATGTTTGTACATAATACTGTACATGTGGTATTCTCTGTTTGTTATAGTCATTTGACCTGTGAAGGCCAGTTGTTTTGGTCCGTTAACTTCTTATATATATTGAGATAATTATGTTGTGGATGGATGATGGAGTGTTTGTACATTGTGGATGAATATTATATTATGTGTAAATTCAGAGTTTGTAAATCAAGTATGTTTTTAATAAATATTGAAAATATATATATATATTTTAGTTGTATGCATTTCTGATTTATACTGTCACATATTCATTATTATCTTTGCCTAGTTACGTTTGTTGAGACCTATGGAAGGTGAGAGGCATGTATCGTTGGACTGGAGCAGAAGACTATTGTTGCCATCAATCACAGTATCAGATCTAATGGTCTCATTTTTCCCTTGTGTTTGATGTAGTGTGTGATTGTCTTTGTTCAGTAAGAGGGACACTATATTTTCTCATACCTTTCTAAAATGTCAACTACTCAAAATTAGTGCAGGCTAACATATCTTGCTGTGCATAATCATATCCTCCCCCCAACACACACACACACACACACACAAATCAGTGTTATGGGGTCAATTTTCAGCTTCTGACCGAGTCGGCCAAGTGTACATCAAAGATTCACTTGTAATACAGGGCTTTACAGAACGTATCTCCCACTTGCTAGGATTGCCTAGGACCCATCGTTTATTCTATAAGCAGGCAAGTTTCCCTTGATTTTCCACTTGCCCAGTAATGAGATTAAGAAGCCCTGGGCAACAGAATTTGTGGCACCCTGGGACGTTCTATTTCTCTTTACATTGTGAGATGTTTGGGATGCTGATGAAAATGTGGTACTTGTAGATGGATGGGACCAATTGTTACATTGCAATCACTTTAAAAGTAATTTTCTTTTTTTTCCTGAACCTTTTGTTAGATGAAGTTTGGCAGCAAAATTGACGAGAATTTCACAACTGTTCAAGATTATTTGGTGAATTCTTCACTTCTCATGAACGATTTTCTTCAGATATTGCACAATCTACAGCATCAATACTATGTACAGATTGTACTGTACAGGGTACCTACAATTTACGGGAAGTATTTTTGGTTTTTCTTTCATATAGATCTACTGAACTATGCATAAATTGTGATAAACACATTATTATGAGTATAACATTGTTTAGGAAGGTGTCATAACATTCATATCAAGCTCACCTGTCAAACTATGGGATCTGTTCTGGCTCAATAGATAAAACCACAGACCCTGGTTCAGTAAGTCCCCAGGCTGCAGCAGTTGTCCCCCTATGAAAGGCTCTTCATCCTCGCTGCATACCATGGCAGTCCTTCCGAGGGGACTCGAGCCGTCGGTCCTGTATTTGCTTTAATTTACAAGCACTCTTTACTTCTTCAGCAGTCATGTAAATCAGATCAATTTAAAATCGAATAGACCAATTCTACTCACTCATCTATCGGAATACACAGAAGATCACAGCAACAATCTAGTTTATTGTTCATAGAAATAGCTTTTTATTCTACAGTGATTCTTGTTTTCTTCTTCTTCTGTAAAAATAGACATGACTTCTACATTTTGAGAGAGCACACAACACACAAACACAAATACATTACAGTTCTTGGAAATGTACAATGAATATCAATTAAAACCTACTTTGACTAGGTTGTATAATGGTACTCCCCTTTACTGCCCATTCATTCTGTATCACACTGAGGTATAAATGATTAAACTCTAACTGAACCAGTGAATTAGCTGTCAACAGCTGAATATGCTGTGTAGCTGCCTTTGAGAATGAAAAACTTCAATCTGCCAGTCAATGCCATTTTGCATGATATTCTTTAATATTCTTTTTAAAGCATTTTATTCATTTATTTTTGAATAATGATTTTTTTTTTTTTTAAATGATTTCAGACACAATTCACAGCAATATTTCCAGCATTACTTCCTTCCTTCAGGAATGAATGAATGAAGAAAAGTGGGTTTAAGATAAAGCCAAAACATACAAATTCATGAAATTCTTCCGTCGAGGTGTTTTCACTGCAATTGATCAATTGAAGCCAAAACATAGTTCTCATGTGCTTGCAGAACTGTTGACTTTTGCTCTAAAAACTTGTGTATGCAGTATCAGAAATGTGTGAAAGAATGCTGGGATAACACAATTACCGTTTGGTAAAGAGGAAAATGTGAAATAATAGCCAAAAAGTTTTCTATGCCAGAAGTACAAAGACTGTCAAAGCAATTAATTATCTGATCATGGTTGCTATGGAATGTTTTACATTCAATAACAGCAATGACAATATATGAGTATGTTGGGCCAAAGTGGTATCCATCGCTCGCGAGAGTGAATCATATGCAGTTTGTTCTGCTTGTGGTTCAATACTACAGCAAAGACACGATTCAATCATCACATATTAGCAAATGTTCTACACACTTCATAAACGGGTGAGGGTGCTTCTGGAATAAAAGTGCGTACACCTTATTTCACACTCTGTGATCTCAAAATACCACAAAACAACTTGATATCCTGGCAAATCGCACCAGGCAGACATGTCTCTGAGTAGGTCTTTCCGATATATATAGCAAGCAAATTCCAAGTGGTGGGAGATGAATCTGGAGGTCCTGCCTAGTACTATGTACTAGCTTTAAATTTGTTACGATCATTATGACAAAAAACTGAAAACAACAAACTACACATACATATTACGGCAGACTGAAATTGGGGCTACCTGTAACAGTGAAATTCCACCAAAAGGTCTCTTCACTGTGATCGTGTCATTGGTGTATCTAGTACCCTTTACAGTGCACATATTTGTATGACATACATCTTTGTTGTTCATTCTCAAAAGCATACAATACTATTATACTCTACGATCACGACAACCATGAATACATACAGTATATTTTCTCTGACAAAAAAATGAAAGACAATATCCTGTGAGAACGGTAAATCTACAAGAAATATACTGAAGGCACACTTTTTTTTTGTCTTTCTGCCAATATCTCACGCTTTGACAAAATGTTCAACTTTAGATAGGGAAAACGTTCATGAATACAAAAGTACTTTTTTTCTAGTATAAATATTTAATCAATTGATCATTATATACAGTAATTATCTTTACAGATACAGCGCAGATACAGTATTTATTCAAAAATGTAACACTACTCAACAGCAGAAAATCACAGCAAACAAGTAGATGGACGGACGCTTTTAAGGAACGTGAATCAAGGTGAATGAAAATGTCTGTACAAACCAAAAATAACACAACTACATGATTGTATATCTTTCATGTCATTTACAGGATCCGGTAATTACATTCACAAATACATTGTCCATCATTGAGGAGTGGATCTGACAGAATACGGTTGGATCCTTGATGTCACTAATATTCTTGACTGTGAAAATGTGAATGCAAGGTCATTGATTTTGTTGTACATGTACAGACAAACCAAAATTTGAGCAAAACCTGACAAAAGAATGTAATGACTACTAGAATGCAGGATAGTAGAAATGTCTTGCAACAGGGATATTGATACAGCATCTAGAATATTCCAGCCAGCAATAAGACATCTTTCACATCATGTATTTCATTTGATTGATTGAAACTTCAAATTTCAAACTTTTCACATTTCCCGACAGCTATATTTTCACTGTTTTCACGATGCATGATTTTCTTCAAGGGAACGCGAGTATGCTGATTGTTTTTACAATTTCAAGACAAGACTGTATAAAATCTTGTGTGTGTATGAGTCTGTGTATTCAAGAGGACATCTTGTTTGCAAGGAGCATCATGACCATTTGACATAATATTGATGAGCTCACAAGAAAATGGACAAAGATATTCAAACTATTCTTCTTTGAGAAAGGATTCAAAGTTGAATAGTGGGTTTATGTCACCACATTTCAATCATCATCCAGTTTCATCTCATTCCAATATTCTTTCGCCCATGGCTAAAAATTCACATATTTCATTTGAACAAAAATATCTTTGATTTAAATTACAAATGTTAAAAACTTCAATTGCAAGTACATGTGTGTCCTGAGTACAGAAGCTGTGACAGACAATATACTTTGTATAAACACACACAAATGTATACGTGGGACTACATCTGTACATATCTTCTCCTCACTAGTAAGGCCCTCACACTGGATATTCATTTACATATTCAGCTCTGACAAGATGCAGTATTGTACATAAGTCAGTTATTTGTGCAGAAGATTATTATTTTACACCACCCCAAGTTTTTGCTCACAAATTACTGAAATGGAAGCACTCAGTATGAAATGATATATCTGACACAATAACACACTGGAATTGGTTCGTCAGTTTACAAACAGCATATCTACATATTACTCTAAATATGATACATACTACTCACCATCAAACGTATCACACTTTCAAAAAAGTTTACACATTCAAAGAGTATTCTGAGATTGCTAAAGGGAAACAAAAAATCAATGAAAGACAATTAGCATAGGTAATTCATCAAAATCTGCCACTCAATCTTACGAGTTGCTTTAAGAAAAAAAGGTAGAATATCATCGATTGAAAGATGTAAAATTTGGATAGTACTGTACAGTACTGTACAGTGTGATCATAGCCTGCACACACAGGACAGTGTTTGGTTGTTGTTTACTGCAGTCTGCCTACTGTGCTTCAAGCTTTATACAGTCTGAGTTGAATTTCATGCTTATTTCTGAACAATGATAATGTGTACATTAAAATAAAACAAAGAGTCCTAAATGCAGTAATCAAGCCTTAGTCTTTACTGATGATAGCTTTTCTAATTTGTTTTGTTTTGTTTTGTTAATTTTTTTTTTCAAAACTGAAGCTCCCCACAATAAAGTTACAGTTAGTAGGCATAAGCATTCTCAAATATTGGATACTTTTTTATGAGATCATTTTCTCCCCCTTTTTTCTTTTGAAAAGAGGAGGATAGAGAAATTAGCATGTGAGTTGAGATAAATGTGAACTCATTACACATGTTTTCTTCCAGTTATAATCCAGGGTATATACTCTTTATTCAACTTTAACTAATGGTATAGGAGTTGCTCAACTATCTCAATGGTTTGGAAAACATTATGTCTCCTTGCTGCTGATTCCTGCCCAATGTCGGCTGCCTGCGGGACTCACATCTGGTATTCATCACTGCTAGCAGTAGATGCCGCGCCTAGATTGGGGGGCACCCTGAGAGACGCCTGCGAGGAAACCTGGAGGCGCGCGTTGCTTCCGAGAACAGCATCCCCCTTCCGGGCAACGCCCGGCGACGGAGTGCCCGGGATGTTGAGCAGATCCTGGGAGCCGATGCCGCCGACCGTCTTGGGTCGCATCCGCTCCAGCCCCGCCCGATTCAGGCCCAAGGCATTGATGCTCTCAGCGGACCCCGCCCACTTCTCGAGACCAGTGGTCTGGTTCTGGAGGGCAGCCCTCAGGTCCTTGTCCAGACCGACCACACCCATCTCACCAAACACCTAGAGCAGGAAGAAGAGCAGGGAGAAATAGTATCATCCGGTGTGTCTTCCAAAGATATCTATTAAGCAACAAACTATCAAACAGTGTTAAATTCTAACACATCATCATCATTCAGCAAAGGCAGTATGATGATCTTACTGTCTTACTAAGATCCACGAATAACCATTGACCCAAATATAAGTTTTTGATCTTAGAAGTCTGCAGCTTGGGATGTGCACTCTTGGACTAAATTGAACAGTAGAAATCATCACATTACTACAACTATGGATTGCACAGTCTGATATCGTATTGATTCAAACCAAACATATCTACATATAAATTGTATGAGGCAGAACTGAACTGATTCTCTGGTAAAAAGCAAAATCTACAACCATCTATACCAAAAATTACACAACTATCACGAAGTTGGCATATTTGAAAATGAGAAATCAGGCCCTCGAATTTCGAAGTAAACACCAGACACTTTAATATACGTCAGGACATTCTGCAATCAATGTCATAATGATACCTCCCCTCCCCCCACACTACCCATGAAAGCAGGATTCTTCTTGTGATTAATATCCTATCAAGAAAAAGACATAAGATAGTTGCAAAGTCACAAATGTATGTAAACAAACAAACAAACATTCAATAGGCTCATGAAGACAGAGATTAATAACTATCAAAGTAGTGAAAGCCAGTGTGAGATCAAGATTTGAAAGGCATAAATACAATACTCCTCACGATAAACACCTTTTACCATGGATGCCACAGAGACACATCTGACTAACGAGACAGTGCATGTCCTTCTGCCTGACTGAAATGATGTAAACCATGCAGGCAACCACCCTCCCCCCCTCCCCCCCATCTTCCCAGCCCAGACCTTCAAAGACAGTGCACTCCCGTTACATCGAACACGATTATAACAAAAATTTCGGTTCCAACGAAATAAAAATTCAGGTCGCAAAATTATCGCCTCCATGTTTTTTCTATTGTTTATTTGTTCGGTTATGACAAAATTTCAATATAATGAAAGAAAACTGCCAATCCAGAGGACTTCGTCATGACGGGAGTCCACTGTCCAAGTCATGTGACTGTATTAACTGACCTCGACGATGGATCCATCGGGTAGACGCAGGAAGTGCCTGAAGAGCTCCCGCAGTCCGTCAAGGTGGATAGTGTGGAGGGAGACGTGGGTGGTGATCTCCAGGATGTTCTTCTCCTTCTCGCCGTCGCCCGCATTGTCCTCATCGTAGACGTCCTCTCCCTGATGGAGAGAGGGGAAAAAAAAATCAGTCTCCTCTCACTGCCAGAATATGGCAATGTCTTTCAAGAGTATTATATAAGACAGGGATGCCAACCTTCAAAACAGCATTGCAGTATTTTGAGGGGTGAAATGACATATTGTTCTTGGAAAACAGTATCTATACTTTCCCTGTAAAACAAACATGTGTGGTAATATAAGTGGGGGAAAGTCTTTTCCATGAAAGCTGCAGTATATTATTAAAAAAAAAAAAAAGCAGTACAATATACTGCAAAAGAGTAAACAGTCTCCATCTTTGCTACAAAAGAATATAATACAATGCAACACAACACAATCTACGTTTAGCATGCTCTTCCAAAATGGCTAAGAGTTCTTACAAACTAATAGAAACTGATAAATTATAAACCCTCTTCTTTCAGCAAAAAGGGCCATCGATATATATACTCTTCTGCCCAATTAATTAATCAGCCTGAAACGAGTGATTGCAAAAATTACAAGATTGCTAACACTAAATATGCAAGATATTACCCCAAATATCATGAAAAGAAAAGGTCAATGAATAATGTAAACTGGCTTTAATGCTAGCATCAACCTTGATAACTTAACAATTTGGGAGAAAAAATGATTTTGTTTTTTACTCTTCGGTCCATAAATACTAAAATTTCTACCTTGAAAACCTACTAAATGCGAACAAAAAATTATCATTTTCCCCCCCCAATCCTTAGGCCTGTTCATCAAAACAAGGCCGCCCACAGTCCATGTTAACGTGGACATCAAACAGACCAATAGAGGGAGACACCACTAGACGGGCCTACAGCTGTAGTGAGACACACACCTCGTCCTCCTCCCAGATGTAGTCGTAGACCGCCACCTTGCGCCGCTCCCCTTCCTCACCCCTCCACTGCTCCGCCCGGTTGCAGATGTAGGCCAGCTCCTGGTTGCTGATCTCGAGGTCAAAGGGGATGAAGAAGTCGGCCTCGGCCGCATGCAGGCGGTGATAGATGTCCAGCATGCGACCGTTGTTGTGCAGCCTTGCGAGAGAACGAAGCGACAAAAGAAAAAAAGCAACTTTAACCTACTGAGGACGGGCCGATTTCTACTACAACACGCATTTCCCATAGACGCTTGCCTGAGTATACTCGGGACTCGTCCTCAACGGGTTAAAACAGGAAAACCCCCTTGTAACGAACTCTCTTAAATTGAGGCACTGCTTTTTCATGCAGTGAGGACCTGGTTATCTCTTACAGGGAAGATAGGGAGTCAAAGATCATATGGACGGCAATGCTTACACAATATCAAGAAAGGCTGCAGAGAGTCACAGGTCTTGTCTCTCTTGAGCTCATCAAGCATTGCAAGAATAAACAGGAAAACATGACTGCTGCCACCATCAGGGCACTGTTACATGAAAGTTGTCAGCCCTGGCAAGCTGTCTGTCTCTGACAATTTCAGTAAAATCCTTAGTATTGATTGGCTGACAAGCTCTAGTCAATGACTGTTATTATAGTGGTTGTCAGAGATTGACAACTTGTCAGGGATGAAAACTTTCATGAAACACTGGCCAGAAATGTAGCACCCAGATTGACTGACTGAATTTTGCTGGCCTGATTTTCCACGATTGTGTTTTATCGCTTATGTCCATTCACAAACACCTACACTATAAGTACACAAATATGTAAAGTTTGTACAGTATGTACATACATACACGTACAGGTGCGTACAAACTTACTACATGCACATATATGTTCAAGCATATTTACATCCATACGTAGAAAGGGCAAACCGTAAGACAAAACACAGACATGAGATTCTCCCGATTGGGAATAATGGCTGGTACATTTAAGTCCACTCACCTGAGGAAGTACATGTAGAAGATGACACAGGTGAAGAAGGAGAGGAAGAGGATGATGGGAACCGTCAGGAGGATGCCCATCAACCCGTTGTCATGGATACGGTAGAAGTGGTAATAGAGTTTGGCCGCGTCCGCTATTGGGACCTCGCTGTCGGCGTTGGAGTAGCGCTGCTCAGGGCAAAGGTAAGCATCATTTATATAAACCTTAGTCCAGCATGAATTGCTTAAAGTTTTTGGTAATCTCAACCACCTTCTTACACTTCTTTGATTGTCATCTCAATCATTTGCAGTCTTCATTTAAGCATGAACAGTAAGATATTTCTGATAGTCTCTTTAACACCATTTTGTATCAACAGTGATACAGCGAAGATGCCATCTCAAAAGCAGTGTAGCTCTGCTTAATGCTACTTTTATTTAGTGAGTTCTATGATGTCATCCAAAATATTGTTTTTCCTCTCTAGGAGGTAAAATGGACAGGCAGATTAGCCTCATTGCTGCCCACAATTTCAAACATTCTGATATCACTGTAGATGACCATGACTGCATACACGATTCTGAATAAAGTTAATCCATTTCGAGATGACGTACATTAACAGACACTGTAAAGCCATTATACAGGTCACAGGGTTAGTATTGGCATTATTTAACCACAGTAGTTTTTTTTTTAAGTCTTTAATTTTACTTAAGCGATTTGGTATACTCCATGCAATTAACGAGTCTACAAAAAAAAAAAAGGAAAAAAAAATGAGAAGAAAGACTCCCAGGTACAAGTTTATAGCGTAAGGTGAAGAGCATCTCTGTGTTTATTTCTAGTTTTGATTAAGATGCTACTTACACCCAGGGGAGCATCGATGATGGCGATCAGGTAGGGGTCGAGCAGGGTCATGATGGCATAGACGATGACAAACTTGCAGAAGAGGTCGGGGAAGTTGCCCACCAGCCGCTGGAAGAGCCAGCAGATGAAGACGAGGAGGCTGAGGACCACCACGTTGGTCAGCGGGCCGAGGATCACCACGGCAACCTCCTCGTTGGTCTGTAGCAGCGACGCCTGGTAGTTCAGTGAGACAGTGTAGGGTAGAAACTGGAACCTGGGGTGGACAGAGTGCATGTGTAATTGTAATTATTCACCTTGTGATCATTTTGACCTCACCCTTGGTTGGTTGGACGAGATGGTGTTGACAAAATGGGGTTTTTAAAAATTTGAGTCAACGAACTCCACTGACCTTTTTCGAATATTTCCCAAAATAATATTTTGATCAGTACTGAGCATTGCATCAACATTGTCTGTTCAGTGAATAAAATGTAACTGATATTACAGAGTTTTATGACAAAATTTTGGTCCCTCTACGTAAATGATTCTCTTACCCATGTTTATAAATGGGTGTCTTGCCGCCATCATCATCATCATCATCATTTATCGTCAATCATTGCTTCATCGTCATCATCACCATCGACATCAATGCTTATGTCAATGTCAAGTGTCAGCATCAGCATTACTATTACCTCCCCAACCACAATAACATCCACAATCTCAAAATACATATTATCATTTTCATCGTCATCATTGTCATAAATCATCATCATCATCATCATCATCATCATCATCATCATTATCAATAGTCCTATAATCATATTTATCATTCACATTATCAATATCATCAATGTCACTCTTTTAACCATTGCTAGATTTTGCTGCATAAGATTACTATCAGTCTGACAGTGACTTTAACAATTATGAAATCGAGCGGGCAATCTTCAAATACAGGGAATGTGGCACAGTCTCAGTATGACCACACTAGATAGCATCACTCCCAAAACCTAAAATTGACACTAACTGGCTGATGGGGACCGAGATGATATTGAGGAAGGCCCACTGGCCCAGGTAGTGGAGGTACATCCTCATGAAGAAGACCACACAGAGGAGGAGGATGAGGGTCCAGAACTCTCGGGAGCGCCACTGGGAGAGGCCCAGCTCAGCGAAGAGCTGCCGGCTGATGTACTGGACCTTCTCGTGGCCCTTGCGCTGGGTGTGGCCCTTGGTGGAAAACGGCTCCCTAGGGGGGAAATGCAATAGAAATAACTCCCATCAGTTCCAAATGACAGGACATAGGCAACTCCTGTTTAAATGAAGTCCTCGGGAAAAAGCAGATTTATTTCGTTATGGCTGAACGAATTAAGTATGCAGAGATATAAAGTACAGTACAGATGACAATTTAGGGACTTGAATTGTTACTTCGCTGTAACAAAATTTCATTATAACTGTGTACATTGTAAGAGGAGTTATGTGGAGACTACTGTACATGCAAACAAATAAAGGATAATAATGAGAAATATGAGGAGAAGGAGTGAGGAGATTCTATTGACTCACTGGACTGCGAATCCATGAGTAGCCAACTCCTCCAGGTGGGTGAGCTTCTTGCGCCTCTTGCGCTGGTTCAGCAGCGTCGTCTTGGGGATCATGGTGTACAGGCGCCGCAGGTAGTCCGTCTGGGGCGGGTTCAGGTGTTGCTGCAAACGATGAAAGAGACAAACCTTTTTGTGGGATCACTGCTACACCAGACTGGGGCAATGTTTGAGGAATTAGCTGCTCTTTTTGCGTAAGTAAATACGTAAGAGTTCAATGAAACTGCATCAAATCTGCCCACTATAACTTCATTACCTACATTATGTATGGTGAACATCATGACTTTCACTTGTTTTCAACATGAAGCACTAATATAAAATACATTTGTATTATACATGTACTGTTCATAATATCTGGGGGGCATTTCATGAAGCATTTTGTCCGACAAAGTTGTCGGACAAATTTGCTCTCAGCTAATCAGATGCAAGGATTTCAGTAGCTTGTAACAGTTTGTCAGAAAAATATCCGAACAAAACACTTCATGAAATGCCCCCCTGGTGATGATTAACAACATGTGAACTCTCCAGAAGACAAAATCTTTTCTATTTCTAACAATACGTATGAGATGTAATTCACTCACAATATTTCATTGCTATCTTTCAACTGCAACATCAAGAAAACTGGAAAGTCTCACATAAAAGTGTTGCAAAAAGCTATACAGAAGTGAATACATTTTGGATTTATCATGTACTTTGTGGCTAAGTCAAATCAAAGCACGTGGAAAAGAGTTAATGATAAGATTTTTTTTTTTTTTGTAGTCCCACTTATCTACATACATGTATGTAACTGTAACTGTCCTCCATTAGAGTACAAACTTGCCTACCCCACAACTCACCTTGTAGAAAAGTCCAGGTTCCCCCTTCACAGGCCGGAACCCATCCTCCTTCTTCTTGATGTAGTCTTCGTCATTGTCGTCAGACTCGGATTCGCTGTCCAGGTACGCCTTCTCGTACTTGCCCAGGAGTTTGCGGGAGCCGACGGTGGTCGGAGGCGGCTCTCGCCCCTTGTTGCCACGGAAACGGACACCGTCCCCCTCCTCCGGTGTCTTTGTGGAGGCTTCACTTGCTGTCTGCAGGGGATGCAGAGTAACACAGTCATGGAGATAAAGAACATTCAATAAAAGGTACTTTATAAAAGTATGGCTATTGAACAGCTACATGCCAGCTGGAAAATATACTTCAAAAATTTGGTACAGTGATGGAGGGAAGCTTAACATTATTAGCGCTCCGTGTCATGAACAGATGTTTCGAAAAAAAAGAGAGCTTCTCTACTCACAACACTTTAATGTAATACTGATGCTGAGATTCTCATGAGGATAGAATATTGCAAAGTATATCTCTCTTGTTAAACAGAAAACATATTTTTAGCTGTCAGAAGTGTTTGCAAGTTACAAAGAAAAAACTCAAGAGAGAATAATCTTCATTTCATTGTACACATATGAATACAGAGATAAGACAGGGAGACAAAACAGAAAATACTACAGACATAGTAGTATAACACAAATAAGAATGTAACAAACTATAATAAGAATAGATAGGAATGTAAATACATAGAAGACAGGTAGAGAGGTGGAAAGAGATGAAAAAAGATATACATGTAGGGATATACATACTGTACGTGATTACTTAGACAAACAAACAGACAGATATCAGACAAACAGACATATGGACACAAATGGACAAAAATAGAGAGAAAACTTGATTTTCAGAAAGACAAAGATGTGTTTATCATGAGAGAAAAAGAAAGAGAAAAACAGAGAAAGAGAAAGAAAGACAGAGAAAGACAGAGAAATAGAGAGAAAGAGAAGAGAGTAAAGAGAAGGGCTGAACCAGTTACAGGTGGAGAGATTTCAACCCAGTCCTACCTGCTTGAGGCTGTCCACATCACCATCATCGTTCTTGATGCTGGCCTGACTGCTGCTCGTCCCCGCCTTGATGCTGCCCGTACTGCTGGTCCCACCCAGGACGGTCCCCTCCCCGGAATCGCTGCCCAGTCCAAAGCTGACCTTTGACCCCTTGATATCGGCAGACTGGTTGTCTCCTGTTGAGAGCAAAGTGAGTCTGGCTATGTACAAAGTTGTTTACAATCAAGCCGTTGAGAACATCATTTATTTCCTTCCAGTCACATCAATATATTTCACAGAGCATCTGCTAGCAAGGTAGGAAAAAAATGAACTTACTTTAATATTAAAATTACACTTATTTATATTACACTAAGACAACACATGAGACATATTGAATATGCACAGCAGTCTGAAAATATAACGTCACTAGGCGACAAGACCTCGTATCTGCAACGTCAAATGTTCAGAAGAGAAAAAAAAAAATGGCAGCCAAAGCACTGTAAGAAATGGGATTCCCTTTCCTTTGACATGCTGTGGTGGCTTCATTTTTCGGGTAAGACAGCTAGGATTTGGACAGGACATCACTTAACTGATTATCTGACCATTAATCCAAAAAAGTCACTTTCACCAAAATTTGAGATACAGGGTCTTGTTGCCCCAGCGACGACATTTCATATCCCATTAATCACAATGCTCAAACATCGAATATTGACAAGTTTTTGCAGGAAAAAAGTGGGAAATATGATGAGGTCATCAATCATTTGGGGTGCAAACAAGAATTGTGAGAAACTTCCAAGAGACCACCAAACATTAAGGATGAGGAATGGTGCACACTCCATCCTTTCCCCACTTCAGATTCAAATGGCCATTTTACCGTTTGCCGAGGCCATGTCCGTCTGGGATCCCGGGATCGGTTCCTCCCCGTCTATGGCCTCCTCCGCCCCCTTGGTGCGGTCTGGGAAGCCCATCAGGTTGGAGGAGAACTGAAGCTCCACCTCGTACTCCTTCTGGCCAGCCATGTACCTGGATACGAGAGAGACAGAGGAGTTTACTACAATAACTTTACCATGGTATTCCGGAAGAAATAACTTCGCACGGTCTGGTTCACTAGACTGTACACTTGTACACCTTTTTGATGAACTCATGGAAGCAGAATGCAAAAAGAGGGACTGGACAGTGCTCTCAAATAGAATGAATGAAAAGCAGTTTATAACCATTTTCATGGCGGAAGAATGGCTTATATTTCTTTGGGGTCAACTGGAGAGATGCTGATCTCACAATCACAAGGAGTTGCTTCCAAAGCTCTCTGTTATGTCTCATTTACTTTCACATATCCATGTATGTGTGTCAACAGCACATACATGCAGGATGGTCTTGATAAAATGTATTACTCCAACGATTTTGAAGGAAAGAGAGGAAAGTTTTCCAGTAATCCTCAATTTTTATGAGATTATGAAAATGTGGCTACTCAGATTGCAATGAATGCATTGAGGAAGTATTGATAAATAACATTTCACAAAAGGTTGATAAACTTTCTGATTATTTTGTCTAGTTGATGTCATCATCACCATGGTAACGGGATGCATCTTACCTTGGAAGCCTCACAATCTCAAAGTAGACGTTGCAGAGCCAGTGGTCGAGGTCGGATGCCATCAGCTTCTCGATCGACTCGTGGAGTTCGATCCGTGTGTCCATCTCCCCCCTCAGCATGGGAGCCTTGTACCTAGACACAAAATACACCAAGGAAAACAGGACTCTGTTACCTCTTGAAAGGAGGAGGTAAGCTGGGTTGGTCAGCACCAAGCATCTATCATATCATGAAGAGGGTTTTGCTCCGTACAAATGTGCTTTAGTCCAGTGAGATACGTAAGCTGAACCTATCATGTGCCTTATCTCGCAATCCACTGTGGAAGGAGGCAAAACATACCGTTCCTTGGATAGGGCATAGAATGGATGTCTGATTTGTGTGAGTGTCATTACAACTCATGCACATAGACAATCCTACTTCCCTTCTCACATAGAGCAAGGTGCTAAACAAAGGAAAAAGATTGGTTCTATTGACATCATGAAAAACAAGCAAATAATACCAACGCCCTGTTTTCAATGAGCATTCGTCGCAGGGGTGACAAGACACCTCATATCTACAAAATATCAAATGATCAGGAGAGCAAAAAGACATGGTGGCCAAAGCACTACATCAAATGGGAGCATTTCCTTTGACATGCTGTGGTGGCTTTACTTTTGGGGTAAGACAGCTAGGATTGAGACAGGACGTCTCTGAACTGATTATCTGGCCATTAATCCCAAAAAGTCATTTTCACCAGAATTTGAGATACAAGGTCTTGCCACCCCAGCAATGATATGTATAAATCTTCACAGATGTTCAAGGCACCATGAAATCAAAACATATGATTACACAAAGCAAACCAATAAAAGTAAATGCATACTATGCAAATGTTCAGAAGAGAGCAATGATCTCTCTGACTTACATTCCACCAAAAAAAGCAAATGCATACTGTATAAGTGTTGAGAAGAGCGGAGTGATCTGCTCAGACTTACTTCCCCTGGAGCACCTCAAACTGACCATCACAGATGGGGAAGACACCCCAGGCCACCACCTTGTCTACTGGTAGGAGGGTGCCCCTTAGCAGGAACAGCTCAAAGACCAGCACCATGCCGGGACGGATGTCCGGCTTGGATGGACACACCGTGAAGAGGCTCTGGTCAATCTACACAGAACGGTGAAAGCACACACACACAAAAGCAACATTATATAAATGATTTATAGGAGTTACAGAGAGTAGATTTAGAGCAACCTACTCTTCATACATTGTACCATCTTTGCCTAATATCAACCAACGTTGACATTAGTGGTATGTTTGCATTTGAAAACAAAAAGATTAGCCAACTGATTGCAGACTGAGTGCTTCCACAACTGATACGTACAGTTCTTTCCCAGTCCAAGGGCCCTTATGTTATACGTGGGTCAAACCCTTTTTATCTATCTATCTATCTATCTATCTATCTATCTATCTATCTTTCTTTCTTTCTTTCTTTCTATCTATCTATCTATCTATCTATCTATCTATCTATCTATCTATCTATCTATCTATCTATCTATCTATCTATCTTTCTTTCTTTCTTTCTGCAAATCAAGACCTGAAAGTCGTCTGTTGAGAATGAGAAGGGCGTTAAGTTGTCTTGAACACTATGGGTTTAGTGGCAACTTAATGCCCTTATCATTCTCAACCGACAAAGTATAAATTCCTGGAGTTACTTCGTTTTACTAGTACGTACAACTCATCAAATTGATAAATACCATTTACTGACACTGTACTATATTTTATCATCCCAGGGTCCTGTGTGTGAGAGAGTCAAAATTACAGCATTCTACACACATGCAGTCAGCACTATACTTGGCTTAGATGTGTGAAGAGATTTAGAAATCCTCATCGTAAAAAAAAGAAGAAAGCAGCCAGTACCAGTGTGTATCCTAAATAGACAAAATCATATTAGGAGTGGTCTTTTTTTTTCCTCAAATTACTATTTTGTCTGGAAGCAAACGATAAGAAATACAAGATGTTAATAACAATAAATCACACTTCTCATATATTACTTCAAACTAAAAGATCCATATGCACTTGGTGTCTCTGGAGAATGAAAGAGAGAAAAGCAGATAAAAACAGTTTGGAATAAGGAAAAAAAAAAGACTCAACATACCGTCATCTCAACATTGTAGAAGTGACCATCGTGGTTGAGGGGAAGTGTAGCCCCTCCCCACTCCTGACCACGCAGGTTTGACCAGCGGAGGACGTGTCCACCAAGTCTGTCATAGAGGGCAGTCATCAGCACAAAGCGGCCAGCTGCATTGGTTTAGGAGATGAGAAAATGTATGCATATGTCTGTCTGTATTTAATAGTGTGTCGTTGCTGGGGCGACAAGACCTCGTATCTGACTTCTTTGGATCGATGGTCAGATAATCAGTTAAGTGATGTCCTGTCCAAATCCTAGCTGTCTTACTCCAAAAATGAAGCCACCATGGCATGTCAAAGAAAAGGCTATCCCATTCGCTATAGTGCTTTGGCTGCCATGTTTTTTGGCTCTCCTGAACATTTGACATTTTGTAGATACTAGGTCTTGTCGCCCCGGCGACATATATCATTTTGCTCAACATGAAATCTGTTTGTGAATGTACTGGTGTATCGTATGGACTACTATTTGTCAAATGAACAGTCATTGCCCACACATCATAACAATATGGAGCTTTAGATTTGCAACGCGGACATTTGAGACAACGATTGCACTGGACATTCTCTTCTCACCCTGTGCTGTGTTGAAAAGTAGCTTAAGATTTACGCGAGGACACAACCTATCAAAAAATAAAGTGGCGCCTCCGTATGATCACTGCATAAGTAGTTCTCTGCGCCGTGAATTGAGCGAACGTAAAAATAGAACAGAATGTGCAGTGAAAACTCAGACAAAGCAAGCTACAAATAGATTGCTTTTAATAAGCGATTTTGTGCATGGTCAGAACAGGGTTTTTTTCCTCTAAATGTCCCCGTCGCGAAAATCTAAGCTCCCTTGTACAGTGTACATGTATGCTTGTTTATAAATATGTATTTGTACAAATGAAAGTGTAGTTTTTACTGAATTCAAACCTTCATTGTGAGCTATTATATCCAATTTATGAATGCACAAACACATTAATTTGATGTGAAAATCTTTATGATGATGGTGATGGTGGTGGTGGTGGTGATGGCGATGATGGTGGTGATGGTGATGATGGTGATGATTATGGTGATGACGATGATGATACTATTAATGATGAAGATCACAATGCTGATTATAATGAAGATGAAGATGATGATGATGATGATGATGATGATGATAGACTTAAAATAGATCACATGTACTGACCTGGCAGCTTGTCCTTGACTCCTCGGAGACACTTGAGCTTGATCTGGATCGGCTGGGGGGCCCTGTTCCAGTCAACCTTCCAGCGGCGACCTTTTGATCCACCGTACTGGCCGTCCGCCATCATGAGGTCACCAAACATGGTCTGAAACAATCAATGCCCAGCATACAAAAAAGGTCAAAACAAAAAACAAACTAATAAACAAACAAACAAAAGTGACAAGAGATTAATTCGAGAAAAGTAAGGCATAACATATTACCGTGAGCAACCCTTGTAATTTAAGGGGAAATATAACAAAATTTCCCATCAATGTCCAGCACACAAGAAGGTCAAAGCAAAAACCCAAACAAACAAACAAATAAACAGACAAACAAACAAACAAATAAACAAAATGACAAGAGATTAATTCAAGCACAGTCTGATTTCAGGAAGACATAACATATTATCATGAGCAAAGGGGTAACATTACAAATATTCTCCATCAATGCCCAGCACACAAGAAGGAGAACCAAAAAAAACCAACCAAACAAACAAACAAACAAACAAACAAACAAGTGACAAGAGATGGCTTAGAGCAGAGTCATATTTCAGTAAGACATGCAGATTATTGCTATGAGCATCCCATGTAATATAGGGGGCAATATAATACAGCACATTTTCCCCAGTGCATACATCTATTTATGTTGAACAGGCTGTGAGACAATTCTATTCAAAACTGCTTTATCGATAGAATTAAACAAACAGTTACTGGTCCATCAAATATTTGAATTCTTAGTATCCGTCACTTGGATGGAGTACATAAATCTGACGGTCAGACTGAAGTGGACACTGCCCAGTTGACGGTCAATTGAAGCCTCATTGGTCTTACCTTGACCTCTCCCTTGCGGATCTCCAGAGATCTCTTCAGGAGGTTCTCCGCCTTCTTGAAACTCTTGTGGAGTTGATCCTGCAGGAGGCGTTCTCTCTGAAGGCTCAGCTCCTAAAGTACAGCAACAAAGAAGTTAAAGTTGTGAGTTTTATGTCAGCTATATGATAAGCAGAGATTTTGTTTCGCTGTTACGTCATACCTTGGTAAAATTATATAAAATAACATCTAAAACATATGACAATGAGTGATATGATGGAAGTATAGGTAAACACAAATCCAACCTCTTAATGTAGTGTTTTTTTGTTTTGTTCTTTTTGATATAACTTTTAGTACAATATTTGTTGTACTAATGTCAGGGCATGCAAAAACAGCTGCCATTAAAACACAATGACACAATGCTTGCATGTGCATGATCATTCTAACACTGCTTTTAAAGAAATGGAAGCAAAAACAAAAACAAAAAAACACGCACAAAAATACAACAACAAATTATCAGGCCAAACAAACGAGTATAGCAGTTGGACTCCTCCTTGTATTCTTATCTAAGGCCAGCATTGCACATTTGCACGCAAGAGCAGGAGGGTACTATTAATGAAAATGCAATTTTGTATCCATGCATATGCAGTATCTCAAGTTCAGCTAAATTAAATTTCGTCAAACTTGCAACAAATAACTTAATTTTTGTATCTCATCATTTATGTAATATATATTCAAATTGCATTGCACTATGGACAGTGTTGATGCAGCTTTAATTTTCAGCCATTTAGTAAGTTTGAAGTGGCTTTATTTTCTCTAAATCTTGTATTCATGCTTGGATAAAGAAACTGCATTAGTGCCAGTAGGAGTATCAGGCTTTCCGCTGGTCTCACCTCTCTCTTGGCCAGCTCCTTGCGCTTCTCCTTCATGACGTCGGTCACGTGACGCTTGGCCTTCTCCTCCTTGAAGAGCATGTCCTCCTGCCGTTTCCGTGCCAACTGGGCCTCCTGCTGCTGGTAGGCAATGTGCTCGTCTCGCAGTCTCCGCTCCTCTTCCTGAAGGAAATGACAAATGAGAGTGTGTCTACATTCATCTAACCAGCACAGAACTTCAATACTGTAAATCAAGATATTTTTGCAAATTGGAGCCCACAGCCTTTTTTGCGGTATGAAATTTTCACGAACTACCACTGGCATTCAAGCCATACAGTGAGGACAAGAACATTTGCATGCAGTTTAATTTTGCGAATCTTAGCTCTCGCAAAATTTGCAAATCTTTAAATAGCTCTTGCAAAATTTGCAAAGTCAAAAATGCACGTGAACATTTCTGGTTTTACAGCACTCAATTTGCGAACACTGGACAGAAAAACCAGAAAAGATACCCACATTCACCTCATCTAGGCCTACATGGAATCGTCACATGACTCCATGAAAGTGTTGAAAAAACTTGTTTGCTGTGCATTAACAGGCAAATATCGTTTGACTCACATGCCGCTAGTTGAAAAGGCTTCTTAGCCTATTATTTCTAAAATCAAGTTGTTAGTCATCTTATTCATTAGCATTGCCTTTGAATAGGACAAAAGAAAAAGTGAACAGAATGTTTTTTTTTTCTTTTTTTTGCTTACTTTCCATTTGAAAACACTAATAAGGAAACCTCTGGCATCATATCAACCCTGCTCACCTGAACCTCTTCCAGCGAGATGTTTCCGATCATGAGCACGTCGTCGCGGATGTTGTCCTCGAAGCGGTCGATGTAGGGGTCGATGGGCTCCTCCTCCATCTCCTGACGGAGGTGGGAGATCTGGCGGTAGCTGGGCTCGTGCTCCGGCCGATTGAAGAGGGTGGGCGGCTCCCGCTCCGTGTGGAGCTCTGAGTCCCCTTCCTCCAGTGTTCCCATCAGGTTCTCCAGGTTGGGCAAATCCTCATTGCTGGGGGGCACTGTATGGTGGGTTGGGGGAGGGGGGACGGCAGGGTGTTAGGAGAGGAGTTGACCAATACTACAAGTGTGAAAGACTTGCATCCACATCACTGCATTATTCTGCACATCATGAGATGCATGCACAATGATGTAACACTAGAAATTTTTGCGCAAGTAATTTTTTATCCCTATGGAATCCCATTTTCTTTGCTCACTTTTCCACAAGCAATTTTTAGCTAAAATAAATTGCACATGCTTTTGATTTCACAAAATCAAAGAGATAAAACATTACACATATTACAAGAAAGATATTACTGATCATATTGACGGTATTGTGTGTATTCCTTAATCTTCTCTCCACTCTTGAATCTATTCTCAGCTCCAAACAAAAATACTGCTTTTATTGGAATGAGCCCTCCTACGGTTAAATTCATTCACAAAGTACATTTCAGGTCAGTCTTGACTGATTACAAAGAATACAAATATCATACTCCTGCAGCCACAATCTATCCTAAACAAAAATGTCTACCAAAGACGAATGCTATGGGAGGTTGATGAAAAAGCTTGCAATACTCACGATAGCTGTACTCATCGTCGGACTCGACCTCGATGCCAAAGTCCTTGGGATCCGCGTTGTCGTACTCGTCCCCCACGATGGTGGTGGTGGTGGTGGTGGTGGTGACGCGAACGTTTTCTCCCTCATCAAGCTTCACTACCATCTCCTCGGCAGCATCATCGTCATCCATATCTTTCCCGTCTTCAGCATCCTTGGTGGAAGCAGTCCCCCCATCTCCATCTTTGTTGCCATCTTCAGTAACATCAAGGCCTAGAAAAGAAACAAACAAACACATTAAAGATACAGAACAAAGAATTATCAAACACCTTATTCTAAGAAAATACAACATCTTACCTAACTGGTTGGTTTAGGAGACCTTAAGAAATGCACTATGCTCACTAGGCATACTTCTAAGAGAGGTGATACTCATTTTCAGTCAACGTACTCAATTTCTGAGACAATAAAAAAAATTGTATTTATGGAGAAGTTCTCATTATCACACATTACAAATCTAGCCTATTTGTATTGCTGGAAAAAGGGCAAACCACAGCAGAAAAGGTACGAAAGTTTGAATAATTTACTGAATAGCAAATGAAAGAAAAGGTATTTCAGTACCCTGGTATCAAATGCATTACCATGTAGACAAAAACTTTAGCATGCATTTTAATTTTCCCAATCTTTGCTCTTAAAAAATTCGCAAAATTAAAATGCAAAGTGACAATTTCAGTTTTACCACAGGTACTGGAAATCAATGACGACTGATGTAAAAAGAACTATGCTGTGCTCTTGCACTGGCTTTGGTCTCGAGTTATTACCTTTCTCCACGGCTTCCACGTCTGCCTCAGGGTCTAACTGGGATGGGGCCTCTTCAATCCTTTCAGGGTCTGTAATAGAGAAAGTTGATCACTCAGATGAACAGACTTGAAGCATATCTACAGGCCACCCAAATACTAGACGTCTTTGCCAATATTCACGGTTCATAAGACCTAAAGACCAGAAGTGGGATGTCACAAGCCTTGCCAGTTTCCAGTCGTAAGACTTGGCCACAATACCAGTTGCAGGACATTGACATGTCAAATTTTAACGACCAGTCACAGATTTTCAGCCAAGCATGCTCCAGTGCAAGTAGTGACGCCAGTCTACTCATAAGCCTAGCTGTGTAGTCTCATTGCATAGTGTGTGGCATCAAGCAGCAAGACTGGTCGTATGACCGGCTTGCCTCCAAGGTTGGACTGTGTTGTGTGCCTTGAGCTAAGAGTCATCTTTTGAACCTTACAAAATCTATATGTGCACAACCATGTCAATTTGACTGCATACTATGATAGAATTGTCAACAACAACAACAACAACAACAACAACAACAACAACAAAAACAACAACAACAACAACAACAACAACACAATCCAGGTCCAAAAAGTGTCAGTAATGATGAATGGATGCATTTCATCATTACAAAGTTGATCAAATTATGAACACAGAAAGGTTACAAAGCTGGCACATACTAAGACATAGCTACCCCTTACAGTATAGGTTTCATGGCATATGAAATAAATCAGTCTATATGGTGCAGGTCACATAGATGGCTTCAATTTCAGAAACATGCTTAGCTCGATCTCACCTTCAGGTCTGGGTTCCTCTGAGTCAGGCCCCTCCTGGGGGTCATCTGGGTTGGTCTCGGCACCCCCTTCCCCTGTAAGGGCCCGCCTCTTGGGTTGCTCTTCTGTCACATCCTCGGCTTGATCCTTGCTCTCTGCTGTCAGAAATTAATTCATTCAGAAATAAAACACTCTTTCTTCTCTTTCATTCAAGTGTTTAACAATCACACACATGAGCAAATGATGATGCATGAGACAAACACAATTGTAGAATACATGCACTTCAAACTCTGCATTTAAAGTCAAATATACAGGAACTGGAGAATTTCAAATTTAGGTAAGATTCACCTTGCATATTCCAATTAACCTTTGAGGAGCATTATCTCAAAATTCTGTGGAGTCATCATCCTTGTTTGTGACAGGGTACTTGTCCCTGTCGCACCAATTTTTCCATTTTTTTTTTTTACTGGTCCATTGCTGAAAAAGTTACCGGTCCGACAGTGATTTTTACTGGTCTGGACCGTTGGACCAGTGCCAGTGTGCAGGCTTGGAATATAGGTTTTGCACTTTATAAATTGATCATTATCATTCATTGGTGAACAGGCCCAACCAGGTGCAAGAGTACCTCAGTTCCCACAACACCTACGAGTAACTACTGCTTCCATTGTAAAGTGGGAGTAAGCACTCTTGATGCCCTTTAGCTGTTTCATCGTTGAATAAAATTGCTCATGTTGCAAACAGGCACCCTATCGCAAACAGAGATAATTAATCTAGACATAGCATAGATTATATTTTAGATGGTAATGACAGAGCTATAAAATGCTCATTGTAATGCCAGGGTGTATCTTTTAATATGCAAAATACTTACAATACTGTAGTACTGTAAATGTATGCTTAGCCTATCAGTAGTTACATGTTGGCAGTCAATTGCATTATGATGGAAAATAAACATAAGGGTGCCATCTCTTTTCACTGAACATGGAAAATATGGAACTCCCCCCCCCCCCCCCCCAAACAAAAATCCTCATCTACAAATGCACAATCAAAAAGGTATGGGTAATTCTTGGAGGACAGAACTAAAGGACGATGTTACCTGTCTCGGCGACATCCTTGGGGTCGTCTTGGAAACCACCATTATCAGCACCCTTCAGGTCTGCCTCCGACGTAGACCCAACAGGATTGTCTTCCACCACGGGAATCTCTGCAGCATTTGAGGAAATTCAGCAATAAATATTGATGGCAGATTGGTAAGCAGCTAGAATCAAGATGATATTTTCTGTAATCGTGAGTGGAATTTTCTTGTAGTCAAACAAAACTTATGATCTTCAAATACGTGTAAGTGGAACAGACTCTAGTGATGCCATGGAACATCCGCTACTCAATAGGTGGATATAAGATTATCAATGTTGAAGATGATAATAACTATATTTATCATACCAAATTATGTCACATTTAAGGTGAGTATCCAGTAATGCTCACATAAACAGCAATACACTGTACATATTTCAAAAGCCTAAATCAAAACAAAGGCATGGACAATGGATCAATGTATAGATCAATCAGGAAAGATGTACAAGTGTAAGTATGGCTTGTGTGTGGTATAAAAGTGAGATTTACTTACTATCAGTTTATAAGTACAATCCTCTACACATAAATATGCAATAGTGTGAGTGGTTTTAAAATCAGTGATTTTTGCTACAACTGTACCATCAAGTTTCAAAGTAAGGAAAACTGCAGTCTCTAAACTACAAAAGTAGACAGCTACTTCTGTTCCCAATTGGCAATCCAGTGTGTAGTGGTGTATACAATGCCAGGACAAATTGCTCCCTGTCTGTCGATCTTCACTGATTCATGTTTGTATTTTGCTTGGCTTTCAAACATTGTAGCTCTACATCACACACATAATCACTGAGCATACATGTATTCTAACATGTAGAGGGAATTCAAATCAATTGTGCAATTGGAAACTGTTATGTCTTTTTTAACATAGTTTACAAAAGCTCAGTGGAGAAGTATGGACACAGAGAAAGATAGAGAGAGAGAGAGAGAGAGAGAGAGAGATAAATTGAAATAATAGAGATCTCTGCTGAGCACATGCTTTTGAACTTACCATCTTCTGGATCCACTTGTGGAAGTTGTCTCGCTTTCTTCTTTCCCTTTCCCTTCTTCTTTGGAGGCATCTTTGAGATTATTGCATCAAGTTCAGATCAGCTGTGGCAGATTCATTAAAAAAAAAAAAAATGGATTTTTAGAAAGGACATAGTACGATAGTATACAAATGATGCACAGGATAGAGTGCGTTAGTGGAGATGTACATCTCCACTAACGCCACAAAATAATCCTGTGCATCATTTGTTTTATAAAATGGGTCGAAAACTAACAGCATTTTTCACGTACCTTGTGGATCAAGATGTCCGAGATGTTCGTCCCAAACATTTACGCACGTCGCACTCGGAAATCCCGCACATATAAGTACTGTACGTATAAGAGTATACGTACGCCACACATGTTATGCACACAAGAAAGGCCAGCCGGCAGCCCGAACTAGAAGTTGTTTACAGGATTGACAGCGCGTATAGAAACGCGCGACGCACTTGTAACAACTGATTGAGTGCGCACTGCTAGTGCAAACATTGTGATGTCGGCCGTGGATGTTAGTGAGAAATTAATACAAGCACACGTGACTCATTTCAGCGCTTCCAATTGGCTACATTCTTGAACCCATTTTATAAATCATATTATAAAATGGGTTCAAGAATGTAGCCAATTGGAAGCGCTGAAATGAGTCACGTGTGCATGCATTATTTTCTTCAGGTAAGCACTAAGAAGAGTCTCTCTTCCACCTCCCTGGCCTGACGTACGTCACAATGTTTTACACTAGCAGTGCGCACTCAATCAGTTGTTACAAGTGCGTCACGCGCTACTATACGCGCTGTCAATCCTGTAAACAACTTCTAGTTCGGGCTGCGGGCTGCCACATTAGCCGGCGGCCTTTCTTGTGCATAACAGTACGTGGCGTACGTATACTCTTATACGTACGTACAGTACTAGGTGAGTGTGTGCGGGATTTCCGAGTGCGACGTGCGTAAATGTTTGGGACGAACATCTTCGGACATCTTGACTTTTGAGCGAGTGCTACATGTAGCTGACTGGTATTGACCCACAAAGGTACGTGAATAATGCTGTTAGTTTTCGACCCATTTTATAAAACTAATGATGCACAGGATTATTTCGTGGCATTAGTGAAGGTGCGGCGCACTCTCGAGTATTGACAACGGTTGCAAACATGCACTCGGCTGCGCCTCTTGCATGTCGCACCATTGTCAATACTCTCGAGCGCACCGCACCTTCACTAACACACTCTATCCTGTGCATCATTAGTATATTATACAACGTCCAAGTAGATCCTTGTAATTTGATTGGAGGATTGTTGGTGACGTGATATTCAATAAGTACTCAATTCAACGCGCGCGCCGTGCAATTTTGGTTCTATTTTTGCGTGCAACTTGGTTCGACTTTTTTCATTATATTCCATGGTTCACGAAATTGTACGGTACTGCGTGTACTGTGTGTTGCATATTGAGGATCGCATGCAGCTAGCTAGCGGTACATGCATACACGTACGTAGGCCTACGTAGTGCTAGTGAACGTGTATGAGCGCTAGTATAGCTGTGACCTGTATCTACACTGATTGCACAATCCAGAAAGAGAATCGCAGTGGATCCACATGTAAGTATGGCTATATTTTTCATACATATATACTTCTAGGCCTACAATGTACTTAGACCAAAAAGATCTACTTGGACGTTGTATAAATCAAATAGTGTATGGTCTTTACTCGTGCAATGGAACAAGATTTCGCACTCGGTGAAAGATGAGGCGCACTATTCAACTTAGCTTTGCCTCGTTGAATAGAGCGCCTCTATCTTTCACCTCGTGCGAAATCTCGTACCATTGCACTCGTGACCATACACTATTTGTATACCATTTACCAAGCAACTTCTGTGGACTAACATTAGAACAAGAACCCCAATTTTCGGCTGGCCTCCAAAATCTAGACACTTACCACTTATCACAAGCCAGCAAATTCTACTGTCACAACACACGCATAATTATCACATCGTTTCACATACTGGCACACTCGTTCACCACAGGAAAGTGCCTGAGTCACCTCCAAAAATCCATCTAAAATCCCAAATTTTGCATTTAAAATTGCAGAACAGCTGCAACTTTTCCAAAGTACGTGCAAATTAGGTCCGAAGTAAAGAATCGGGGTCACCAAAAAAGCGCCCAAAATTGAAAAATTATGCCATTCTGTTGCGAGATTTTTCGCTTATCGCAAGCTCAGAGACAGAGTGTGATGGTACATCTACATGATGTATCCTCAAAAACACATAAGAAAAACAACATCTCTGTACGTGCCGATGCAGTGAATAAATGTACAGCACAGGGGCTGAATGCAAGTGGAGAGTCCCCAAAATTTGGACACGAACGGGCACCGCAAAGTTAATAGTATACTAAATAATACTAACGTTAGATCTAACATTATCTAACATTAGGCCTAACTGGTTAACATGTTAGAACCCTTGACTAGATGCAACTCACATGTTTTCCATCAGTCTATCCTGACCTTGGGGTAGACTAAGCCAGAAATTTTGATGACATTATTTTGTATATTTTATCATTAGAATTTACATTGCCTCTTGTCATCAGGTAATATAACCCCGGCGCGGGGCGCTGTAACATAGTAACCTTTAGTACATGTACGGTACGTCTATTATTGGGGTCGCTGCTGCGATTATCTGGTAATTAATAGTATGGTAGCCCTACTAACGTTACATATCGACCACCTTCTTTTAAACCGACCGCGTGTAATTCGCGCACTGAACACTTAGTACGCACTTCTCTGCACGCAAAGCACATAAAAATGGATTGGCTTTGATATGTAGATGAGGATGGTGTGGGAAAACGCGATAATTCACTGTTCATTAATGGTTTTAATCAAGGACAAAATTTCGAATGAATATTTTCACCGAATCGTAATGAGGGCACAATGTAATGTCTATGGAAGTTTCTAAAAGGCTTCTAAAAAGCTTCGTACAACACGGTGTTCAATACAACTCAGTTTGCGTGCATTGTCAATGCAAAAACAGCGGTCGATCCTAATAAAAAAATAACGCAATTTACCGCGGGGAGCTGAAACGAGCCCATGCAAGTTCGTCGGTGATATTTTTGCACTGAAACTTCAAATCGAAAAGGGAACAATAACATTTGATAGAGCTGGATTTTCTCAATCACGTAGGTCAACTTTTTTACGTGAATTTCAGTGTTAAATATTCTTATCAAGCAAATAAACATTAGGCGGTCGATGAGTAGTAGGTCCATCCCTATGTTACATGAATCGATGGCAGTCCATATAGTCCAGCATGTAGGCCTAGGTCTAGTTCAGTGCTGAGCAGTTGATTACTAACTGCTAGACCTAGTTCTAGTAATACTAATAATATACTGTACGTAATATTACTGTAGCTCACAACACTACGCAACTAGACCGTCTACATGTAACAGTCAACGTGATCGTGAGAACATGTCATTTGATAAGATACAATGTCCACATCAGCCCGGCCCAGCCCAGGGCCCAGTCGCTGTAGGCCTAATGTAAATTAACAGTAACACAATGACAATGTCAGTCGAAAGAACTTACGTTGTACACATGCGACATACAATGTAAATACAATAGCAAGATTGGCAGTCGAGCAGTCAGACTTTGTGTTCCGATTAAATGGTGCATATGACTAGTTTTCTACCTAAATTTTCTACCTAAAGTGAACTGGTAGAAAAAGTTGGTACTTACGACATGTATCAGCCAATGGTACAGGCTAGAGAGACCGGTCGTCGCACAGTTACGTACCCGGATCTCGATTTCGTTGATGATCAGCAGTGCAGTCACGTAAAAGGTCGCATCACGGCGGCCATATTGTATACCATTGCCGCAGTAACAATTGACGTCATTCAATCAACTAATTGGCTAGTCTTATCCGTCAGACGTGTTGTTAGTGACAAAAATCAAGTTAAGAAAATTTCTTAGACGTCACGTATTATTACAACCACGCAGTCAATTAAGCGGCCAAATATTTTTAAGGAAATGCAGTCCATGACCTCGATGGCACAATAAAGGCTGAATTTGAACAATTTATTTCACTTTTGTTCCGTTCATTTTAACGTTAGGACGTACTCTAGTACGTGTACGGCATGACCAGCATGACACGATTCGTTTTGTAGACTACTGTATTTTCATAAGGGGAATGGAGGGTGAAGAAAAAGAAGGGGGAAAAATCTAGCAGGGATGGAGTAGGCGACTCGATCCGAACACAGGTAGTAAAGTTTAACAAAGTTCATAGAAATACAAATTTTGCCCGGAGAATATGGCTAATTCCTCAAGCGCTACAGAATGAAAGTAATGATACCGCGTTAAAGGACAAGTTCACCTTCATAAACATAAGGATTGAGAGAATGTAGCAATATTAGTAGAACACATCATTGAAAGTTTGAGGAAAATCAGACAATCCGTTCAAAAGTTATGAATTTTTGAAGTTTTTGTGCAGTAACCGCTGGATGAGAAGACTACTCCAGTGTATGAATAACTTAGATGTCACATGCGTACAACAATATAAGGAAAATATAAACAGAATTTCACAAAATGCCATCTTTTGAAAAAAGTACACATTCCCCTGACTCGTTACCGACAAATGTTATGGGTAATATTATTCCCCCTGCCCTTAGAAAGAGGCAAGTCAAGAGCTCTTTTATTATGCGAAAAAAGTGAAAATATGTTGAATTTTCTTCTACATTTTCTTTATACTGTTGTACGCATATGACTCACAAGCTGTAGTAGTCTCCTCATCCAGCGGTTCCAACACAAAAATTTTAAAAATTCCTAACTTTTGCATCGATTGTCCTATTTTCCTCAAACTTTCACTGATGTGTTCTACTAATATTGTTGCATTCTCTCAATCCTTATGTTTATGAAGGTGAACTTTGCATACCGAAAAACAACTCCATACTAGACCCTATAGGCTGGCCTAATTTCCCCTCACCATGAAGCACCTTATATAGTGATCCCTTCATCATCATCATCATCATCATCATCATCATCTTCTTCTTCTTCTTCTTCTTCTCCTTCTTCTTCTTCTTCATCTCCTCCTCCTCCTCCTTTTCCTCCTCCTCCTCCTCCTCCTCCTCCTCCTCGATCCTCCTCGATCCTCCTCCTCCTTCTAAAATTCTTCTTCTTCTTTATGTTCTTCTATCATGTCTGCCTCCTTCAATCCTGAAGATTCATGAAGATTTACTCACTTTAGATTATTATCATTGTCATTACCGTAATCCATGCTGCCCATGTCATCCCGATCAGGATCATCTTTGTCAAGAACTCTTCAAGATTGGGGAGTGGGGGTTACGGGAGTTATATCAACATCGTAATCCAGTTGCCTTATGATATCAATATCATCCTAAAATGAATTCAGCACGTCAGACTAACCTCAAGACATACACTCTTAGAAAAAAAGGTTCTTTTGAGCACCATTAAATGGTTCTCAGCACTGTCACAATAGCGACACCCTTTTTGGTGCTCGTGAGAACCTTTTTTAAATGGTGCTTGTCGGCACCTTTTGCAAAAGGTGCCCATTAGAACCTTTTTCCCGATGAAATGGTGCTCGTGAGTACCATTTGAAAGGTGCCTATGGGCACCTTTTTGACTAAAGATGGGCACCTTTTTGACTCTTTTTCAAAAGGTGCTCATGAGAACCATTTCATTGGAAAAGGTTCTAATGGGCACCAATGTTAAAAGGTGCTGACAGGCACCATTTAAAAAGGTTCTCACAGGCTCCAAAAAAGGTGTCGCTATTGTGACAGTGCTAAGAACCATTTAATGGTGCTCAAAAGAACCTTTTTTTTTTCTTAGAATGTAGTATGTGAATTGATGTCTGTGTATTTTTGGTGTGTTTCACACACAGTGCTGGTAAGTTGCTTCACTGGCACCATTCTTAAAGGTACATTTGTACATATCTGCATTGAAAATGTGCATCACAAACTCATTTGAAATGAAATGAATTGAACTGAATTTCATCTCATCAGTCAAACGTACGTACAAAACATACATATTAGCAATAAATAAGCATGTCATACATTATCGTTGACACTGGAAAAAAAAAAAGCAAGGATACCACACCCATGCACACACAGTTTCACAAGGATGAATACAAACATGCACATGAAGAGTTTGTTCGCAAAAACCGTTAAGTCCATATTTGCCAAATGGAGATATTTGCGATTAAAGGTCAATAAAAATAAAGAGAATAATAAGAAAATTTTTGCTCCTTTTGACCATAACTTTAAAAATGTACCTTTTATATGCAGTGACCAATATATCATTTAAAAGGTATTATTTTGTACTTTATGACAGAGACCGTACTTCAAAATCTTCAAAAAAGGACTTATCGGATTTTGCAAACAAACTTTCACATGTACATGGAATTCACCAATATTTTTTCATGAAACATCACTCAATAACTGAAAATCATAGAAATTTGCTCTTTCACAAATTTGCAGAAATGTATTTATTCACCCTAAACTTTTACAATCTAAAGGTGAGGTTTGTATTTGTCATGTTATAATCTGTCAAATATTCTGAACAAAATATTTTCATTTGTTCACTAATTTTTTTTTTCTCCACAATGTGTCATTTGTGTACCGAGCAGTTCTTGAAACACCATCACACATCTCTGTACAGATGATATGAAATAGCAAGAGGTGCATCAGGTTTTTGAAATACATAACAAAATTTCTAATTCTCTGTGAAATAATTCCTGCATGGATGAGATACACTAATTGTGTCAGTCTTAAGATAGGCAGAAGTCAAGTACATTACTTAAGTAGTATGAGGAACTTTTTCCACATATTTGCCTGTTTGTTTGGTGTTGGTTTTTTTTCTTTTAAAGCATATTTGTCCTAAAAGCAACTACAAAGGGCAGGAAAACAATTCCATTAAACAGGACCTTTGGTATTGTCACAGAAAACATACATTATATTGCTGGTATGATACTTGGGAGAGGATAAGCTTTACACTTCTCCACTTCACTTCACTTCACATTTATAACGTTGAGTACTTGAATTAACTTATCTTTGTTTGTATACGAGTGACCTTTTTTTTTTCTTTTTTTGTTCTGCAATTTGAAAGCACCATAGACACATCTATACAACTGCAAATACAAGAAGAGTATCAATTCAGGTTAATCATGACCTCTGACAATTTACAGCATGTCCTACGAAAATACACACACACACACACACACACACAAGAACACATTGTTTTATAATGTGAAGGATGATAAGAATCCCAAGGGGAAAAGAGCTAGGATACCACACCCACATAGTTTCACAAGCATGAATGAACAAGATTCCTCAACCGTCACCTAAAATATATAACATTGGGAATCAATAAAAATTTACACTTTTTTAAAAGCAGAGCCATAAATTCATTGGAGTAATGCAGGCCTAAAGCTGAGGTTTGAATTTGTCCTATAACCTGCCTATGACAATGATATGTTGTTAGCATTTGTCATTTTGTTCACCAAATTTGGCAACAGTCTTTTAAACACCACCACCACGTACATGTACATACAAACATTTTGTATTTCTGCAAAAACAATATAAACTGGTGACAAGAGGTGCATCAGTGCTTAGAAATAAATTACATAATCTTCAATTCTCTACATAATACGTAATTCCTGCGTGGGTATAAATGCAATAAGTTTCACCAGTCTAGGTGCAAACTTTAAAAGTGTGCAGAAATCGACCACACAATGACAGGAGAAGTATAAAGAGCATTTTCCGTTTGTGCTTTTAAAGTTTAAAACTATGAATGACTCCACTTCTCAGATTGGCATCTGGTCTGATCTCATTACGCCTACCCCGCCCCCCCCCCCCCCCCCAATACAGTTGATTCGAAGTTGTTAAATGCAAATCATAGTGAAACATTATCACTGGTACATTGTAAGTTGCAAATACTGTATTGGGATCATAACAAAACATATGTGACCCTCCATCACACAAACCAACAAAAAGTCGCCAGACATGAATTTTTGGTTGACGGCAGATTCTGAAAGAGCAGCTATAAAATACACTATAAGTCAATGCAAACGGACTTACCTACCCTATCTACATATTTCTAAAAGGTTGTCTCTGGCAGCATCAGGATTTTCTCTTTAACTCAGCTCATTCTTGGCTAGCGTAGGTTTCTGGTCGATGCTGTCAACGGGCTATCCGGGCTAAAATTGTCATTCTGATCGATGTATTCTTTTGGGCACCCAGCTCATTCTTGACTAGCCCAGGGTTCTGTCTGATGCTGTCAACGGGCTATCACGGGCTGTCATTCTGATCGATGTATTGTCGTAGCCACACAGCTCATTCTCGACTAGCCCAGGGTTCTGGCTGATGCTGTGGATGGGCTATCCCGGGCTCTCATTCTGATTGATGAATTCTTGTGGCCGCCCAGCTCATTCTTGGCTAGTGTTAAGCCTACGTTTCTGGCCGATGTTGTCAACGGTCTATCACGGGCTGTCTCTCTGATCAATGTAGAGTCTACCTTGTTCCCTAACCGCACCAGCGACCCAAACACCTCCGTACTGGTTATCGTCCCGGCCGGAGTTTACACTTGTTCCCTGGTTTCTGTGCATGTTGGTGTGTCCACATCCCTGACATATGAATTGAAAGATACAATAGACCTACACCACGTTAATAAAACAAAGTCATTGCTATAATTCAATAAACAGAACACAGCATTACATGACGTGACTCCTTACTTAGAACAAGCCTGAAAACATACTGAAGAGATTTTGACCTAGGCCTACTGGGCTGTAGACAGACCTCTATTGGCTCTAACGTTAACACTAACAACAGTTATAAACTTAATAGAACAAATTTCCTTATTGCATGTACCGGTATAGGCCTTACCCCGGGGCGCTCCTTGTACACAGTTATATCTTTGCGTTCGGGCTGTGTGTCGGAGTTAGTACAATAGTAGACTCTACTTTTGATAGGCATAAACGTTACATGCAGGCCTAACTAAGTAACTTAGCCCGGCCCAGTCGCTGTAAAAACGTGACAGCCATGCTCCGCACAGTGTCTGTTCGGGCTAGCTCATTAATTGCTATGCCAAATTTCTAATTGTAAAGTGTTAACGTTAGGCCTAACATTGTTAGATCTGGTCAACTGTACCTGGTAAACATCACACAAGATAGCAGCTTCGATCAAATTAGATCTAACATTAGGATCTTACCGTTAAAGGTTAATCACTGACTGAAAACGAAAACTGAGTGATGAATTAACTTGATTTTGTACAAACGAATGTCATCTAAAAATGAGATAAAACCACATTAAAACTAAAAATCTTACCTATTCTCCTAAATTGTGATGACTGAAGTGGCGAAAATGGAATTGACAGTGACACGTTTCCAGTCCACTTTGACAAAATTAATATCTAACGTTACCAGGTGCCGTTCGTTTCCCATGGGTGTGATGCATAGAGCTAGAACGTTTCTACTGTGTATGTGTGTCTACTAGCCGTTTGCTGCTGAATGCATAGTATTGCATTGGCACTCTGCCCCACAGGCATTCTGTGCTCTGCCCGCTGTGGCGGTAGGTTTGCATAGGCAGGCGCTACTAGGCAGGATAGGCAGCACAGGGCTACATCGCGGCGGTTACATACACAAGATTCCCATGCGGTGGTGCAACAGTGCAGTACTAGTATGTGTGCGTTTACGCGTACGCAATCTGATCGAGCACTAAAATTGGATGGTGGCAGCTGTCAGTTGGCACGCAGCCAAGAGAAGTCATTAGTCTACGATAAAAACAACATGCACTTTTTATTATCACAGCAGTAGAAACAAATACAATATTTTTGTACCAATACCACATTTTTTTTTGTGATTCTTACATCTGGCATTCGAATATACAGCAAGGGAAAAAATGAAAGTGGACCTAAAGATATTGTTTGACCTGCAGGAGTACCACAAATAACACTCGGGGACTGGGTCGCATACTAGCAAATGGTGACGAACGGAACCATTTCGATTGGGAACCATTTATAGGTGCTCATCGGAACCATTTTGCGAGAACCATCTGATGAGAACCATTTTGGAGCCTACGAGAACCATTTGAGAACCTTTTTTTCTTAGAGTGTACAATATTAGTCCAGGCTAGGCTCCATAGAAAGTGCACCAAACCTTGTTTTTTGATATATACAATGTTTTTTGATGGTTTCTTGTCAATTCGAGGGTGCTGATTCCAAATCCGATTGATGCCACTCGCGTAACCTTGAGCATTTTCGGCAAAACGCAAAAATCCAAAATGGCCGCCAGATATGCTAATTTGGCCATGATAATCCCAGTTATGTCAATTTTATGACAAATTATTCCATCAAAGTTTTTAAAATTTTTGTTCCTTGAGTAATTCTACTTACACATGCAAACAAATTTTCATTTGAAGAGGTACATTTAGTATTTTAAGCTTATTTTCAATTCAAAATGGCCGCCACTCCTATACTCATGTACTATATGAATGGCAAAAAATATGCATAGAAATAGAAGACGAATTTCCAGTCACATACCTACGCTTTTATCAAGTTTTGCATATGCAATGCAAATCTGATGAGTGCCACTAGCAAAACAAGCAAACAAAAAAGCAAACAAACAGAAAGTTTATTGTTTTAAGGCTTATTATATTCTTCTTAATACAAAACTTCAAAATGGACGCCACTCATATACCCCTGCACAATATGAACGGCAGAGCTTGTCAAATAAACAAATTTTTTTTTTTCTGTCACTCAGGTACACTGTTTACCAATTTGTGTGCTGAATATAAATCAGAAGGTTGTTACTAACAGAGGCTGTTTTATTTTTTGATGCAAACATCCAAATTTGCTACCTCAACTTGAAATTTTCCCTAGGTATTTGGAAAAATCCACCAAAACTTGAATTGACGCCAACATCAAGATCGTTTATCAGGAATTATTAGATATGAACATTTGATACTTACTTGAGATGCTCAACATCAAAATATTCATTCTGATTTACTGAATTAAAAGGCTGAATCCTAGATGATGACACAAATGAAATTTCCAATTAACTGCCCTGTTCTACATTATCTAAAAGCGATATTATACAAACTTTTCAGTCCCCTCATCCGAGAAAGAACATGAGGCAGGGGAACGTGGAAAAAGGGACCACCTCACTTCCTGTTGTCAAATCTCTGAAATGAAAACAATGCCCCAAAGTTTTCAATGTTAACCCAGATGAACATGGTAGATGAATTTTACCACGGTTTTTTTTTTTTCGGAGTGAAAGTGTTTGAGTATAGGCCTATGATGTCGAGGGAGACTCTGAGATATGTACAGTGCTGCCTTATTCTGAAAGCAGTGTTATAACAACTTCACACTGCTTGTCTTTAATCTTCAGCATTTGAAGATTCAGGATTGCTCTCGGTAACCAGACCAGCTGTGTTAGGACTCTGAATGATGGCCTCCTTAATGGTGGCTATAAATTAACTCCACTAGAGGTCTTTTTAACATATATATTATGTGGTGACATTACATTCACTTCACGTAGGAAGTTTGCAGATGATCTTGCCTTTACGTCCTTGGATGACATGAGCCGAGTACTGACCCATCTCAAGACAATAGTGGAGAACCTCATCTTCTGGAGACTTTGCCCCAACCTTTATTAGATTATCAACAGATCCATGCCTTCCATCTTAGTAACCATCTTGCCAACGCCATGTTCAAGGCAGCCCTCTGTGGCAAGCCTTCCAAGCATAGGCTAAGGAAGTCCACCCTCCTTCACTGGCACTCGTTCACTCTCCCTCACACTAGAAGGAAAGGATGGCAAGTGTCACCAGTGCCGTCAACGCATACCTTGACCTTCCAAACACGGTAGCATGGGGGGGGGGGGGGCATTTCATGAAGCATTTTGTCTGACAAATTTGTCTGACAAATTTGCTCTCTGCCAATCAGATGCAAGGATTTAATAGCTTATAACAGTTTGTAAAAAAGAAAAGATCTGACAAAACACTTCATGAAATGCCCCCTTGAACAACCTGCCATCAATGCGCCTGAAATCCCACAAGCCTATAGATTTCCCTACTGTAACTTGAAAGCTTTGACCCCAAAACAGGTTGGTGCAGATGCTGGTCTGATGTCATCCCTGATACCAACCAAGTTACCTACAACATTATCTCTGGCCTGGCAACAAAGCCACAGGGCTTCAACGGGTGGTGATCAAGCAAGTCTTCATGTCTTCATCCTGTTTCTATGGCAAATAATCGCCCTATGACCCCTGAGGAAGTGCTGAACATCACCAGATGTGGTTGTAATTAAAACAATTGCAGGACTAATATGCATATTTAGCCTGAGAATTCTGCAAACTTGGGGCTGATGTTGCCTGCTGCTAAACATACAATTAAATTAAGGGTTCTTTAAAGACAATAAAAATGACAGTTTTAGTTTTAAGACAAGACTGAATGAGATCATGATGTCAAAGTGTATACATGTATTATCAACACTGTGAACTGTGAGAGGGAACTGTGTGAGAACTGAAAGAGGTATCTCACATTGCTCCTTGATTGATGTTAAATGAACAGTTTGTACGGTATTACATTAGGACAGTTTCGTTTATGCCTTCAACAGTTTTTGTTGTTTTAATTCAAGAAGAAAATCAGGTTTCCTCGATAATATCAAGGCGGCACTTCTAAATTAAATCATATCAAAGTGATGGAGGTTATGATCCATTTCGAACTCGCCTCAGAACTGCTCCCTCCCCCCCCCCCAACTCCTTGCTGGAAAAAAAAAAATCTACAATGTAAAGGGTTTTTAGTTGTGCCATTAATGTCCGATGTGTTTTTGTCTGCAACCATGTATCTCTGCACTTACTGTATAGGATTTTTCTGTACTTTGTTAATATGGTTTTAGGGGAATGCATATTACAAGCTTTGCTTTCTGGCTTCCCCTCCATTGTCAACATTATTTGATAAATACCATGTATCTAGGCTCCTTGATATATTGTGTTAGTATTACATATTTATATTCCACCGGCATGTAGAATATGATGGTATATTCATTCCTTGCGAGACGTTAGTGAACTTATATTGTTGAGACTCTTGTTGAGACAAAATGAAATATATAACAAATTGTGTTCAACATCGTAAGGTTTATAAATATTAAATGCTCATAATGTAGGCCCCCTATATATTGTAAGTGACACCCAAAATATTGCACATACAACACTTTATGATAGCGTAGGTACGGGACTGGAAATACAGTAAATTTGTTCTATATTTCCATGCATATGTTTTGCCATTCATATAGTACATAAGCATAGGAATGGCGGCCATTTTGAATAAAAAATGAGCTTTAAATGCTAAATGAACCTATATGAAATGAAAATTCGCTTGCAAATGCAGATGGAGTAACTCTAGGAACAATAATGTACAAAGTTTGGTGGAATAATTGGTCATATAATGCACATTATTGTGTTTATCACGGCCGAATTAGCATATCTGGCGGCCATTTTGGATTTTTGCATTTTGCCGAAAATGCTCAAGGTTACGCGAGTGGCATCAATCGGATTTGGAATCAGCACCCTCGAATTGACAAGAAACCATCAAAAAACATTGTATATATCAAAAAACAAGGTTGGGTGCCTTCTAGCCTGGACTATATGTAATTATGATATTTTAGGGGCAGGGATAATCAAGCATTGGTTCAACTTGACTGGCTTAAGTCGTCATGCTCTGTTTCGAATTTACCAAAATGAATTCTTTAATGAATCAAAGTATAATCATCAGTAGGCCCTACAGGTAAAATACTGTTTTTGTTGTTTTTTCTTCTTCCTTTCTCTCGTCGTGGCAAAAACCGATTACTTAATCTAAGACAAGAGAGGGCGCTGCAACATATTGCATGTTTCAGTCAATGAGACCGTTTAGACCCCCCAGTTCAGTCACGTTCTGCACTCTTTACAACATTCGAAACTGAGACATGGAAAATGCCGTCTGATTAGAATCAATAATTATATTGTCAAGCTTTGACCATCAATCTACTTGTCGACGTGTGAAGGAAAATGATATGACTCGCGATTTCATACGGAGGTTCCGAGTTCAAGGGTTAGTCCTACCGAGTACTCATTAAAATTTAATACTTCTTTGGACGGAATTTTCAGGTGCACGTCACAAGTTCACCACCGACGAATCATACTAGGGCTACTACAGCCCACCCGTGCGTTCGGTAATATTGGCAAATAAGGTCCATGAGTTCGACACTAGGCAAACAAGGCCAACGAGTCCGACGCTAGGTACACAAATTCCACACTAGAAGCTATAAATAAATAAATAAATAGATAAATAAATAAATGGATAAATAAATAAATGAATAAATAAATAAATAAATGAATAAATAAATAAATAGATAAATAAAGAAATAGATAAATAGATAAACAATAATGAGACCGACCCACTTTAATCAACTTGAGATATTCGAGGCTGACGATGCTGGAAAAAGACTAAGAAAATAAACCAAATGAATAAAATATGGAAATTATTTTCATATTGTTTTTTTTTACGCAAATAGTGCTCTATCATTGAAAAACCCTCTTTGATGATGTCCTTTACTTTGAAAGAGAAAACAAAATCACACCCTGTCTAAACATTTTATACTGTTCACATCAGTCACTTAAATGGCAAATTCTTTCGGTATGACTGCACAAAATACTGTAGTCCTACATTAAATAACTGTGCTTAGTGTCTTTAGAATTTTTCCAATTATGACGTCTTTGTTTATTAAGATATTGACCTGTGACCTTCTCAGAATATCAAATAAAACATCCCTTGTGCCATATCGATATCAACTTATTTGAAAGTTTGAATAAAAGATCTAATGTGGGCATTACAGAGAATTTATTCATGGTTGTACCATAAAGCTCGTATACTAGTTTTATGGTCAAGCGCGCCGGAACACTTCTGTTTTTTTTTTTTTTTTTTGCTTTTTTTTTTTTTGGGGGGGGGGCCAAATCTCGACGGGGGCACATGAATTATGTGACGATGTGAGATCCTCGGCACGGGAGCGAAGCAAGCGAGCGAGGGGGGGGGGGTGGGGTGGAAAGTGGGATCCCCCCCCCCCCCCCACTGTATTGGGAGCTTTTGTGAAACAGAGTACAAAAGTCGCGTTTATAGAGCATTTACAAGCAAATTTCTAGGGAATTAACATATTGAAAAAATCAGTTGGAAGGACTATGATCATAACATACGGGAGTACATGATAATGTAATGGTGTGAGATCCTCGGCGAGGGAGCGAAGCGACCGAGCGGGGGGAGGGGACGCCCCCTCCCACGGTAGGGACTTCTTGTAAAAACAGAGTATAAAGGTCGCGTTTAAAGAGCATTTATAAGCAAATTTCTAGGGAATTAACAATATTGAAAAAAAATCAGTTGGAAGGACTATGATTATAACATACGGGAGTACATAATAATGTGATGGTGTGAGATCCTCGGCGAGGGAGCGAAGCGACCGAGCGGGGGAGGATGTGGGAGGGGGAATACCCCCTCCCACGGTCCGCAGGGACTTTTTGTATAAACAGAGTATAAAAGTCGTTTTTATAGAGCATTTTAAATTAAATTTCTGAGGAATTAAACATAGTAAAAGAAATCACTGCGAAGGACTATGATAACAACTTATGAAAACTTTTCATTTTACTAAGTACGGGCAGAACGAGCGAGCCACTTTCGCTTTGCCATTTATATGAAATGTACTCATTAAAAGCTTAAACGTGATCGCATCGTTCGAACAATAAAAAAAAATATTCTTATCAAAAGCAAAGAAGAACATGAAAAATGTAAGGTTTACTAAAAGGATGGTTCAGCGGGCACACTTGAGGACACGAGGCTACCATCTATACACTAAATTTACTCATAAGTAACGTGTTGTTACTATTAGTGTATAGATACAATAATGTATGTTGTTAGTGTATTATAATTTTCGCCCCGTTAGGGGCGAAAATTTTGCATTTTCAGTTATGAAATTACAGCATTTAGACAAGGAATATGCCTTTATTGTTCATTTTGGTCTTTAAATAAGTGATTAATTATTTCTTACGGGGGGCACTGGGGGGGGGGGGGGGCAAAAACTCGTTTTGCCTTTTGGCCCCCCCCCCCAAAAAAAAAAAATGTTGGGGGGGGGGGGGCAAGTGCCACCCCCCCACTTCCGGCGCCCTTGTTTATGGTTGTTTACTGATTTATTGATCAGCTGCAAATTAGTGAATAGAAAGACCAGGATTCGATGACAAGCAAGAAAAAAAAAAATCATTTTAACACCTATAAGCATAACATTATGTTTCTTGAGGAATATTTGATTTGTTTATAACATGGTTTGATTTTATGTCAGTATTGTCTGGGGAAAATTATCATTATCATAATATTACAGCCCCATTTTTTCCTGCAAACACAACAATACAATTGATTAGGGAGTAGGCCTATGATGATAGAAGGAAATGGATAAAAGTTTCAAGCAGCGCGGCATGTCACGAGGGCCTTCACCACACGCTCGAGATCGTGACGGTATTACCTCGCTCGAGTTCGTGGTCCTCAAAATCGCGATCGAGCTAATCCTGACAATATTAAGGAAGCACTAATCGCTAAGGACTGCGTGGACTCTTATTGAACCTTACTTTCTAGGCGTTTCCAAATGGGATATCAAAAATTGTTTATGAAAACCAACGCCAGGACCTTGACGCATAATGCATGCTTGCATGGATATCAAAAAGTGTTTATGAAAATAATGCCAGGACCTTGAGGCATAATGTATGCTTGACCTTTGCATTATTTGATTATCATCTCTCTTCCAGATAATTTTGCGGTAATACAACCAATAAATCATGTTGGCTCTGCATGTATGATAACCATGGGAAGAGGTGTGTTTGTGTGTGTATGTGTGTGTGTGTGTGTGTTTGTGTGTGTGTGCGTGTGTGTGTAGAGAGAGGGGGGGGGGGGTGGCGTGCTCCGTTAAGGAAGATAAATACTGCAGAGTCAAGACATTGTTTGAATTATTGCTCTTTGAATAAGACATTTCCGCTTGTGGTGGCAGAGAAAAAGATGTTTTGAGATATCATATCAGCGTTTTCTAGAGAATCGTTTTCCACTCTAATTGAGCACATATCAGAAAAAACTACAAGAATTTCAATCTGAACGGATTTTGCGGACACATGTCTCATGATTTCCAGAATTCTGTTTCTTCAGTCTGTCTATGAAATTCGGAGCGTTCCAAACGGACTGCCAATTAACAGTTATTAATCGTTTCATGAATTTCACGGGTTAAAAAATTTAGACGCATAATTGAAGAAAATCACAGACCCCACCCAAAATTCGAAAAAAAAAATGACTTTATAAATCTTTTGTCACATTTGCCAAAATATGTTCTCAATAAGATCAGCACGTTGATTAAGTAATATCTTCTCAGAATTAAAAAAAAACACACATAGGTTTTAGATAATAACGCATGTAATAAGCATGTCTAAAATCGGTATTGTGCAGACGTAATACTGAGTAACACATTGATCAAAAGTGTTTAACTACAATGATGTGTATAATATGAATATGCGTAGTTTGAAACGCAGATAGACGCTATACTTAAAGGCATAATTTACCATTTGCAGATGAAACAAAAATCTATTAGTGCTTTAAAATAGTTCTAAAATGCGAGTTAGGGATAGAAAAAAAAAACCACTGTAAAAAAACTGAATTCGTACAATCGATGATAAGTATTGCTAAATACACAAAATGTGAACAATAGTTTTAATAAGAATGCTTCCAGATTATAAACCGTCTCCATCAGTTACGGTTTATTGAGAAAAATACTGATATCTCCTTATATTTGAGGCTTTATTGCGAACAGTTTATAGTATAAGATGTTTTGTGATAAAACAGACCTACACATATGTATCAAGTGTGATATCTTGAACATTTTTGATATCACTGCTCCCAAAGGTAAACTGGATCTTTAACCTCTTTAGAGCACGGACAGCACCAAATAGAGGAAAACAGAATTTTCAATGATGTTTTGAATATACATTGTATACTAATAATCTATGATCACATGCATATTATTTAGGTTACTTTCTTTGTTTTTCAGAAGACCAGATCTTAAAAAACAACCGTAAATTGAGAAAAATGAAAATGCCTGTTATAGCACTGAAACTTTTCATATGATTATAATTAGAAACATTATACGTAAGTGTGTAACCTTACGAGATTCATGGCAACATGCCATTTTAAAACATTTTAAAGTAAGTCCATCATGGTTGACTTAAATATGAATCTAAATCACGGGCACATTAATATATTTTCTTAACCTAATGGCTGTCAAAATCCTTAATTCCTCTTGTTTTCAACACTCATCGATTATACAACATACGATTAATAACGAAATGCAACTTGTTCAGTCCTGCAGGGATCCACGCCCATAGGTAATTATAACTGCATATTGACAGTATGCTGTTCAGTAACTCTTAACATTCTTAAGAAGTTAATAATGATCATGTAAAAATTAACGGTATAAATGATTAACCCAGGTAGATAGTACCAAGTTTTTAGGACTCCACATTGATAGCAATTCAAACGAATTTTTCCACTAAAACAAAGTTAGACAATTTGGGCATTTTAATGTACAAATTCTCCTCCAATAACGTTACTAATGTTTTTCTACACATGTTCAAAAGAAACTATTCTGTATATATTTATACTATACCCGCAAAGGTAAGGTACTTGAACTTTTTTATTTGTGATAAAAACCTAATTGTTTGTACAGGGCCAAAATACTGGAACGGTCTCCCTGTAGAATTTGTAGGTTGTTTGTCATCATCATCCTTTAATGTAAGTTAAAGCAGCATCTATTTTGAAAGATACACCATGCAAGCTCATTGAAATTCTGTTCTATCTTGTGCATGGATGCTTATGCTGTCCTATTTGTTTGTTGTCATACAAAATCAAACTTGAGCCTATAGCTCTTCGCGTTCTCAAATTCCACAACACCATGTTCTTCTTCCATGCAACTCCAAAGACTTCGGGGCGCGGCAACAGCAGCTGAGCTGGCACTGTTGTCTTAGGTCATTGCAACTGGCTGGTAGATCACTTTGTTGTTGTTTTTTTTTATTTGTCTGTAGTCTATATTTTTTCATTCCCCAATCCTTCTACTATCTTTACTGATGACCCAAATGTATAGTTTTCTGAATGTTTGAACTAGATACACTATCCTTCCAACAGTGCTATAATAACAACCGTTGCCTTAATCTGACAGAAGCGTGTGGTTTAACGGTCTTGTTCTCCTACTGAGAAGAATTTGTTATATTTCCTCGAGTATCACTGCCTTTTCTTCTCTTTTCTTTTGCTACCTAAGTTGTATTCTCGCAAATAGACAACAATTAGAGACGAGTAAAAACATACAGGAAACAATGCATGTACAGGATTTTGTAATATCATTACTATTAAACAATTACATTCGCAAAGGCTGTAAACTTCATCTTATTTGCAGACCGGGACGACACCAACGTTTTTTATTCCCACAAGGATATTGTAACACTGGTTGATACATTAAATATGGAATTAAGTAATATTTCGAAATGGTTTAGAAGTAACAAGCTTTCATTGAATATTGATAAAAACATGTTTCATACATTTTCACACGCTCCAATCCCAACCAACCCTTCCTCAAAGTATTTCTGTTGATGATAATAAACATTGCTGAGAACCATTCAACCAAGTTCCTAGGAGTGACCCTTGATAGCAATCTAACTTGGAATATTCATGTCCAGAATATTACAACAGCAATATCTAAAACAATTGGTGTTTTAAGGAGAATAAAATACTAAATTAATGATCAAACTTTTATCATGTTATGTAATACCTTATTTCTACCATAATGTACTGCAATATTGTATGGAGCAACTGTAGCAAAACCAAATTGAACACAATTTTTCTTCTCCAGAAAGAGGCTCTTCGTACTCACACATTAAAATTATTTGGCTCACACTGATCCCATATTTTATCGCCTAAAAACTCTAAAGGCCCATGATATACATTTGCTCCTAACTGCCATATTTACGTGTAAACATAACTATTCGAAATTTATTACCATTTTTCCATAATGCCCTGATTTACTAATGACCATATTCACTCATCCGTCGTTCCATGATTTCATAAGTAATCCAAAGCTTTTACTTGCTCAAAAGTCGGTTAGATATCACGGTCCGGATACATGGAACACTCTTCCTGAGGAGTTGAAACAGTGTGCCTCCTTGTTTTCATTCAAAGCAAACTTAAAGAAGCATATTTTATGACGGTATACTTCAAATACGAATTAAGCACGAATAATTTATATGACTCATGTTGGTCTCCCGATAGCAACATCGCATGTCGTTACCTCTTCCAAACCAATTCTATTATTCTACTCTCTCTAAAAAAAAATCGAGTGAAAATATTCACTCTTGAAGGATGTTCATTTTCACTAATTTTGGAGTGACCTCAGGGATCGCTCGAAGATTTTGGAGTGATCCCTGAGGTCACTCTAAAACGAGTGAAAATGAACATTTTCACTCAAAATTCACTCCAGTTTCACTCTAAATTTACTCTTTTTTTGTATTCACTCCTTCAAGAGTGAATATTTTCACTCGATTTTTTTTAGAGAGTAAATTCCAGCCTATCTGCCCCTGTGCACTTTCAAGCACTTGCACGCACATTCACCACCATCACACATCAAAGGTTATTTTCTCCTGCATGCTATCTTCGCAGCAGAATTTGTATTGTTACGAATCTGTACGTCCCTACTTTTTCCTCGGGCCGGCCATCTTCAAGCAATATTTACAATGTCGGCCCTCTGCATTATCGCTTCTTAAATATAACATTGTTATTGTCATCCCTGCTGCATGGACATGCATACTGTGATATTATATCATTAATTTCCTTTATTTATCGTTGTTTATGCAAGTCAAACGACTCACTTAAATATACTTTGTATGTTTCCCATCTTCATGATTATGTAGTTTAGGTATGTTGATTTGCAGAAAATAAAGTATCTATCAAACAAAAAAACAAAACAAAAAACAAAAAAGTCTCGTGAATATAAATGTTTCATATACTGCAGCGTGGTATGTAAATTAAGTACTCATTGACAGAAACCAACGAAATTTGTTGTTTTGAACATGTGTATCATTTTGTACACATATGATAACTATGCAAACACGGAAATTCAGTATACACGTTGCACAAGCCATGTAGCAAAGAGATATGAATTGAAGTGATAGATTTGCGCCAGCCCGACAACATCCTTTTTGTGAAATATGGCAAGTGGTTTCACCGAGAGTAATTACACGATGGTGTCAAGTAATCGCCCCAGCAAGTACCCCTATCAAGATCGAGGACCTTCTTCTAGGACTGGTCCCGCCAAGCCGCCTCCAGTCACCGCTCACTGATCTAAAGAACGTCGATGAGACTGTCGTAATAGTCTAGTAGGAGAAAGGGGTTCCCATGCACCCCAAACATATATTTTTTTAATCTACTTCATCTAGACCAGTTTTGTGCGTAGATTTCAAAAATGCAATGTTAACAGGTCAAAGCGTGTCCCATAGTGGTCAAAAATCCGTTTCCATGGTAACGCATGGTAAAAATGTCAGTATCTCATAAAAATACCTGTAACCTTTGATAAAATTGTTCAATTATCATGGCTTTGGTATCAAATTAAAGAAAATTAAATTATCTATATGATGATACCAATTGTGTAGGGGGTTATACCAACCTTCATCTTAATTTTGAGGCCAGAATACAATTTTTTCACATTTTTTAGCAAAAATGCAATTTTACCATAAAACTTATCTATCTCTAAATCACATCAAAACATACTCAATTTGTTTGAATATTCTTCAAAATTATACTAAATATGTATGCAATACAATGTGAAAATTTCATAGATATTGCTCAAATAATAAGAAAGTTACAGCCATCCAAAGTTGACATTCAAGCATGTCAAGAATGTGCAGATGGGAGTGTGATGTACGCCCTCTATTGTTGAATAATCTCATTTATACATTTAAGCCATCATAATTTGGTTCCAAAAGCATGAGAATGAAGTTGGGTGTGATAAAGTGGGTCATCTAGACCAGTTTTGTGGGTAGAATTAAAAAAAAAATGCATTAACAGTTCAAAGAGTGTCCAATGGTGGCAAAAAAAAAAAATCTGTTACCAAGGCAACGCATGATGGAAATGTCAGAATCTCCTTAAAATGTAATATTTGATACAATTGTTCACTTATCATGATTTAAATGTCAAATTTAAATGAAGAGTATTAAATTCTTTGAATGATATACCAATCATCACACGGAATTTATACTAATCTTCATATCAATTTTGAGGTCAGGGTAGTAGTTTTTGCAGCACGCTGCTGGGGGGGGGGGGGGAGTAGAAAAAAAAAATCATTGGTTCACATAGGAGTACAGTACAGTACTAGTATACTATTCGGGTATACGGTGCACGTTTTCGATCGAGGGCAATCGAATAGCTTGAATCGAACAATAGGATTTCGTAATACAGGGGCCCTGTTTAAAATTGATTATACACTATTAGTTGATTTCAACTGTAAGTCTATAGGTCAGGGAATTGAGGCTGAAATTTGGGGTCAACTGGCAACTATCGTATAACAAACAAATCTTGTATTTGAAAGTATACATGTATGTCTTAACAAACTTACCAGTAAAATTTACCCAGAAGTTCTGCTTCGGAACATGCCGAAATGACATCATCAACATGGCCACCCCACAAACCAGATAAATGAATGGGAATTTTAGGATACCTCAAGTGTTCATTATACAACTGACATTAAAGGGTGTGTACAGTTCTGGTCGGGGTGAACATTTAGCTTTTAACGTTTGGCGAGATATTCAGAAACCATTCTATAAGATGTCAAAGAGCATGCAGTTCTAAGGGGTATCAAAAGTTTATTAGATGAAAATAGGTTTTGAAATGGCTGAGATATCCAAAGACAAGGTGAAACAAAGAGATCCTAATAAAGTTGTGGCATGTCGCCTTTTATTATTAGCACTTTTTTTTGTGGATATCTCAGCCATTTGAAAACCAATTTTCATCAAATAAACGTTGAATCCTTCTTACAATTCCATGCTCTTTTATATTTCATTAGAGGCTTTTCATTACCTCACTTAGAAGTTCAAAACATGAATCCCTACCTCAACCAGTACTGTACAGTCCCTTTAATCATGAGATAAGTTTCTAGTGTATGTATTTATTTCCTGCCTTTCTTCAAACAAAATTGGGCACATTTGTGACCTCTTTTTCAAAAAATCTGAGCCCAAATTAGGTCATTTCTATGGAAACTTTATGCTAAAAACAATGTTTTTCTCAAACAAAAAAAAAATGCAACACCTTCTCAACGTTTAACACCAATTTAAAGTTACATAAGTATGCAAATTCATAGCTATTTAATTGACTGGAGTTGAGACCTAACCTGTTAGAGACCATAGCTACCATGGTTACACTAAAACTTGCCTGTATATAGCCATTATAACACAGCTGTCCAGAAATCACAATTTTCATTATTAGTGGTGTATTATATTATATATTCAATCCCAGTAGCTGGATTTTTTGTTTTTTTTTTGTTTTGCATTTGGCACAAGCTGACATTTCGTTCAAGTCAATTAGGTACAGAACATAGATTAAGTCAATTTCTCATAAAATGAGACCCTCTACCTCCGCCCCCAATCCCAATAAAAATGGTTAGTTCATGCCTTTTCCTTTCTTGCAGTCCTGTAGGGTGTTTCAACAAACTTTTCATTGGTTTCAGTTTCACTTCACTGGTTTCAGTCTCGCTATCTCACTTTTCTGATTGGTATGTTTCAGTCACGAGGACTTGCTAAGTGAAACTGAAAACGCTAAGTGGCACTGATCTCACTGAAATCAATGTTGGTGAAACGGGTCCTGCATGAACTTCTGTACGATACCAGAGCAAGCTCATTATACTCGATGGACTACTACAACAAATACTGTACTTCTGAAAGAAATGACGCACTGTTAACAGACACCGGATACACATTTTGTCGTAGATCACATTAGTCCTGTCAAAATAGGGTTTCACCCAACACTATATGCAACAGTAGGAATTCCACTGCAGTGCTATACTTGTTATGGGCTCCTAAACACCATACTAAAAGTCCCAAGAAATCCAGTGGGGCAAAGTGGCTAAATTTCCATAATATGCAAATTAGCTCCCATTATGATAAAAATACAGTAATTCCATGAAAACTAGGTTTCTAGTTTTCAGATTGGAACACCGAAAGTGTTGAAACTTATGTTTACAATGTCACTAGTGCGATGCAAACATTAGTCTGGGCCTCATTTGCATAATATGCAAAGGGTTCCGAGCCAACGGAATATTCTGATGCATCAAAGTGCCCGATATGAGCATATCAAGAGTGTTCAAATATGATATTTCAGTTTCTCTTCACCAAAAACAAACTTTACAGCATTAGTAAACTAGCATGAATTATTATTATAAGATTCTGAGAGTTTGTTATCAGACAGATAATGATAGCTTATCCATTAATATTACGTAGAATCAAAGTACGAAATTAAACAAGTGTCAACATCTATAATTTGTCTACGCTAATTTTGTAATGAATGAACTCTATTTGGAGGTTGGTTTGTTCGAATCTTGATGATTAAGCTCTTGCATCCTTGAGGGTTTTGAGATATTGAAGATGGCACAGTCAAAGGAAACCCTGTGGGTAGTGCCCAAAGTTACATTGTACCCCAGTCGAGCATATTATCCCACGACCATTAATTTACAAAACATGCATCAACCAACACGATTTCCGTTGTTCTAAGCATACACGATTTTATTCTAAAGTCGTTTCGCCGTCTAGCAAAGACTTTGTTATTTCCATGAAATACAATTGGCATTGACAGCGGAGACAGTTTTCTACAATGTGTACATGTTTAAAAAGTGGTGCACAGTCAAAGTGGCTCGCATGCAGGGAGGTACCCGAATTTATCCCTATACCCTCACGGCCCGGTACAAAACATATACACACGTGACTACAGCTGTTTGAAGCGAAAAAAAAACACCCTCTGTGCATAACGTCCTATTCATTTCATTTCCATTAAAATTCAGTGGAAGTTCTCGAAGAATTGTTGTTCTACAATATCTTAGTATAAGGTGAAAATGGTTCACATACGAAGACAACCACGTGGAGGGTGCCCAAAATTACCCCACCCAAAGACAGTCTATTATAGACATGCAATAATCATGTACCAGCGCTAATACATGAATATGTTCTATACATGCCTTTAAACAGTCCTTCTGGTCCTCTAGCCCAGAAAATTTTATTTAATGAAATTTGATGGAGTCAACAGACGATGTATTGCTCTGTAATTTTTACTTACACTGACATAGTTAAAGTGGTTATCATTCGAAGGGAGCCTACAATATGGGAAGTGCACACATTAATTGCCTCTATACATGACCTTTGTAATGCAAATATCAACGCAATTATAGTATATACAGTCGTTCCAAAAGTGCATGTCTCAAAAAAAGGTCGTTCCTTGAGTTTTAGGACTATCACTTGAGTTTTGTGATTATGTATAATCATCGTTTGGTGCTACAATCATTGTACATTCTTCTCATTCAACATAATTTTACGCACCTCATTTTCTGTTACAAAGAAAGTGATGTCTATCTGTTCTTGTCGAAAAATGAAATAGAAATTGAATTGAATTCTATTGAATTGGATTCCTACCATATCAAGACACCTTTTTTTCTATAAAAACTGTCGGGGTAGAGATAAAATAACAACATTGATCCATATATCATGCAGTCCAAAGGGTTCACTTGCAGAGACCACCTTGTGGGAGGTGCTCAAACTAATCCTAAAGGCAATGAAAAACATGCAGTATACACTGTACAACCGCGAAAAATGTTCCATGGTTACATGCCTCTGAAAAGCTCTTCCGCCTGTGTAGCACATACGCTTTCGTAAAATGCAATTAAGGTGATATAGGAGACGTTGCTTTACAATATCTATTTTGTCAAGCCCTTGGGAAGTGCCCAGATCACCCCTGCCCTGACCGTCGTGGTCCCAAAACAGATTAACAAAACATACATTATATGTCACAGTAAACTCACTTGTAAGTTGTACATGCATGTAAAGTCGTTGCCGAGTGGTAAATAAAGACACTTTACTTTTCATGATTTTTAAATGGTATAGAGACACTGCTTTACAATCACCATAGTCAAAGGGGTGCACATTCAAAGGCAACCGAGTGGGATTTGTTCAAAACCATCCAACCCCCAGGGCAATATAGGAAACATGCACCAGCATATAGCACAAATATGTTTCAATTTACCAGCATTCACATTGTCGTTACGGTTGTACAGCAATTGCCCTTTTGTTTGTATGAAATGCAATATAATTACAAAAAGTAAAAATGCTCTACATTAACTTTATTGTTAAAAGGGTCAACATTCAAAAGCAATCCCCTGGGAAGTGTCCAAAATAAACACCGCCGCTCAAGCCCCGTAATTACATCACACGTATACTATGAACGCAAATACCGACGTTCTTTCGTGCATGGTTTTAGAAGTAGTTCCAGCAATACAGCTACACACTTTTATATCAATAAATGTCGTGGAAATGATAGGAGAAGCATTGCTTCAAAATATCTATTTAGTGAGAGGATGTACAGTAAATGCCAATCCTGTTGGATGTGCCCCACTTCCTCCCCCCCCCCCCCCCCGATCCGCCACCTTCAGTGCAGAGGCATGAAAATATACCTCATGAAATATTGCAAATTTAGATAAAATTTGGGTGCTTCTGTTTACTTTTAGTTTTCACCATCAATTCATTACATAGAACTAGACTCTAACATTACAGATCTATTGTAATGAATACAAAATTATGTGGAGTCTACAGAACTAAGGTCTACACCAAAACTAGTACTATGTTACAGACAGTATCATTCCATCAAACTAATCTTGTAATCTGTTACTTTCACACTCAGCAAAGTAACTATACAAATAACAATCTATTCATAGATGTTCTCTTTAAATATTACTAAATTCAACTCAATTCAACACAGCACATCAACAAGTTCTGATTTCATGTCATACCTAAATCCTAACACATTTTTAAACATGTGAGACTGAAGTTCACTGAACATAATCTTGTAGTGGAAAAGCTTCAATAGATGAAGTTTTTTTGGTACTTTGCTTTCAGGCAAAAATAAATGTATGTTGCAGAATGGTTTTAAAAACAATAATATGACACAAAATGCAATCAGATACAAGGGTCAGAGGTTTGATTTATGGCAGATTTCTTTGACTGATCCCGGTCTGATCCAAACAATAAAGCTTCTCACCAAAACTTCTGTCCTATCACAAGCAAGCTTGCTTATTTCTCCACAATAGAGGGCGCGCATCATCATCCATCTGGAAATTCTTGACCAATTCTTGACAGGTGTCAATGTCAACTTTGGATGGCCGTAACGTTCTTGTTATTTGAGCAATATCTACGAATTTTTAACATTTTATTACATACATATTTGGTATAATTTTGAAGAATATTCAAACAAATTGAATATTTTTTGGTATGATTTAGAGATAGATTACTATTATGGTAAAAATGCATTTTTGCTAAAAAATGTGAAAAAATTGAATTCTGGCCTCAAAATTAATATGAAGATTGGTATAACCCCCTACATAATCGGTATCATCAAATAGATAATTTAATTTTCTTTAATTTGATACCAAAGTCATAATAATTGAACAGTTTTATCAAAGGTCACATGTATTTTTATGAGATACTGACATTTTCACCATGCGTTACCATGGAAACGGATTTTTGACCACTATGGGACACGCTTTGACCTGTTAACATTGCATTTGTGAAATCTACGCACAAAATTGGTCTAGATGAAGTAGATTAAAAAAATATATGTTTGGGGTGCATGGGAACCCCCCTTTCCGACTGCACTATAAAGCAAAGCGTTTCAAAGTGCTGTTTAAATCGTGCTTAACTTGGCTTTAAAGTGAAATAAATAAGAGTCAGTCACTCAAACGACAAGAATAAATGAACCAATGTTCATATATTTTCCATCGATAGATAAAAACAAAGAGTTCAAAGCCTTTACAATATAAGAATACGAAAATAAAATGATACCGACATTATATCATGGGGATACCAAAATAACGAGATATAGGAATGTAGTACTTCAATAGAGAGACTGTTTATAGTCGGTGTGATTTGGCAATTTCAATTAACGAAAGAAAAATTTTGCTGTTTGTTCTTTTAGAGTAACGATGATTTCTTTAACGTAATAAAAATGCTGTGTATACTACCTTCATAAAGGATCCACAAGTTATTAATAAAGTCTGGAATGTCTGAACATAACCCTTGTACAGACAGAATATTACGTTAATTATCCAAGCTGAAAATAATGTGTGGTAAATATACGAAGGTGAGCGTTCATGCGCGATGCACATGATAGCTCTTTTTTATGGTTACATTATCAGCTCTGTCACACGCACAATGGTTCATTTTGTTTTAAGATTTGATTATCAGAAAACAACGTTGCTTATCTTAGGCGTTGAACACGAAGCGATGTTCATGTGAACCGCATGTGATGATGGAATTTAAGAGCGACGTTGCATTGTGGTATATAGTACCGTGCACTCCGATAAATCTAAATGGGCGTAAACATGGTGATTAAGGACGATTTAGGGGACTCTACCTTTTAATAGTAGAGCGATAGCGTTTCCTTGGCAACCCTGATAACAAATTGTCAGCGGTGATGATAAATTTATGATTGACGTTTGCTTCACAAACATTAATCACACATTACCTGTACCTATGATTATAGGATCCCTCTTAATAGGGGGATAAGAGGAATATCTTGGAAATGAGGGATGTAAGATGAAGAGTTTATTTATTCTTATTTTGTTCTCAGCAGTTCATCAACAAACCTTCATAGTGGATCAAGACTCCCGTCAATTCCCGCCAAGTGCTCTTGTCCTTGGACAAGACGTTTTTACCCACAATGTCCCTCTCGACCGAGTTGTGAAAACGGGTACCTGGCAACGCTATAATAGGGTAATGATAATGGCCATGATATGATGGAGGGCCCTCTGGTAGAAGAGTGGCAACACTGAAGAGGCTACCCTTGAAAAAGAAGACATTATCTTTATATCCAAAATGGTGTTCATCTCCATGTCAAATGTATTTTTTTAATCATTATTTCCAAAATGATGTTTATCTCCTTGTTAAAATCGTGACATATCAATTTATCAGCAGTGGGTTAAGAGAAAAGGGCGGGGCTATTGAGTGCATAGCATCAAAATATCGTAATCTGAGTAACAATTTATTTCTATTTAACTTATAACTTTTTATTTCTTTCAAATAACTTTTATTCATGTTTCAGACGGCAAAGATAACATCAAAATTTTCATTTACATACATTAATTAGAGAGAAATTCATACATAATCAAATAAATCATTTGGAAGATTAAGCAAAGGTCTGCCACAACGTGTTTCGTTTACGTCAAGTCTTTTCCGTAATTCTGATAGAAACATATAATCGCAATCTACGTTCTCCATTATCAACACCTTTGTTATTACGCAGTACTATCAATTTATGAATACACCACAAAGCTATATTCATAAAATTATCTACTTCCTCTTCTTCATTGCTCTTTAAGAAAAATGCAACATTAATGTCAACGAAACATGAAAAACTTTCTGAATTAACCAAGAATTTAACTTACAACCTCGTTAAAACTCTTCTTTCGATTTTATGCTATTCCCTGATTTTCTTCGCCTTTTATGGGGAAAATGATGATAGCATTTGATTTTTGAATAAAATGTTTTCGAATACAATTGAAGTCCGATTTTGCGGCTGTAAGGGAAAAAAAAAGGATTTCATTTTGTTGAGACCGTTGTAATGGGTGTTGTGATAATCCAAGTGCCATGCAAGCTTTAAATGAAAGTGAAGCATTGGCTTAGTGTAGCAACTGAATGGGGATGTTTCACAAGTGTTTTTCTTTTCCCAAAACATTCTTTTCCTGTGACTTGGCGTAGCGACGGAGATGAAAAGGAATAGAAGGTTGATATCATTATGCTCTAGATCCTGACATAGATATTGTCCATCACATCATTAGGGATGAATAAAAAAAAAAGAGCGCTATACCAGCGACCTAAAAAAACAAAGTCATCCTAATTTCATGGTATTATTGCAGTAGTAATAACAGCTATGTAGACGCTTTATAGTTAAGATAAATCACGATATGTTTATAACTTCGATGAATTTCAGGATTTGAAGATGCCTTGCAGCTATTCGTAGATGCAATGACTCATGAACAAACTACTTTAAAAGAATAATATCTATGTCATTATTTGTATGTCTGCACACAAGAAACAAGTCCTTTATATTGTTGGTTTTGTTGGTTTGTTTAGGATCGGCTTTCTGCACTTTCTAGATGTAATACTATTATGTTATAACAAAGCGTTTGCAACATTACCAGGGGAAAAGAATAAATCACATGACATTACGTACTCACTTCAGACCAGATATAGGCCTATATGAACTCGATTCTGAAAGAAAATGAAATCAGATTGATTATATGACAGCTTTAAAGTAGACCTGGGCTTAAAAAGGTGGACCGGGATATTCTGTATAGGGTGCACCTCACGAGACCGAGACCCACCAGTTATACAGCCCATAACTTCGACACTAAGCAAACAAGGCCCATGAGACCAACACAGCAAGCCCCGTGTTGTATCTGTTGAACTTGTGGGCTGTTTTCTATTTTTTTTTTGATGTCGAACTCATGGGCTGTATGACTCGTGGGCTGTACAATTCATGGGCGTTTTTTCAATGCCGAACTCGTGATATGTATGACCCGTGGGTGTCGGTATCGCATGACCCCGTTATAACTTGGCTTTGGGTCTTACATATATGGGAGTGATTATCATAAAGTGGAATATATGGGAGGTATTTCAAGACAGGCGTTCGGCGTGGTAAAACAAGACATAAAACTTACATATCAATGCCTTTTAATAACATTGTTATTGTTACTGTCATGATAGCTATCATGATGCTGAAATTTACCATCACTTTTGCTGTATTACCTCTTTACCATAGTAGGCCTATAATATATCCAATGTTATCTGCCTTATACATGCTATCAAGCCTTGGCATGGTCTAAGGTGATGAATTGAACAGCGCATTTGTTGGGTCCCGTGTCAAGGTTCCGCGAGAGAATCCCGATGCATTTTTAGAAGGTTCCCTTTAGATTTTTTTTCTATTCTATGTGGTTTGTATAGGGTTTATTTCTTTTTGTTCTTTTTTACTCTAATTACAGACGCAACTAATGGGATTTCAGCCACTGTAGCGATAGGAGATCTCTCCGGGACAGGTTGGCGTATCATTCTTACCCAGAGCGATGTGACCCGAGCTGCTTCAAGCCACATGGAGTCTGGAATATGACACTGTATAAAGCTCGGAGTTGATTCCTTACTTTGTATAATATGTTTATAAATGATCGCATTAGTTATGGCCCTTTACTTCAGTTTCGATTGTTCGGTGAGCATTCTCTTTGCGATCTACATTAAAAAGAAAATATTATTTCCTTTTTCAAATGTATTTCGCGAAGAGAAGCAAGTACTGAGGTTGTACCTATTGTCGCATCTCTTGGAAAAAACAAACAAACCAAAAACAAACAACTGCGACTAATGCCTGAAATAATCTTATCTCCTCAATCATACAAAATGCCTAAAAGGGGCAGATCTCACTAAACTATCTCTGAAAGATGGGTATATCGACGGGAACATTTACAAGCACTAATAGCGTATGATAACTCGGCAATTATTTGAACGAAGGTCACTGAAACGGGTTCAGAGAACTAGGTTCTGTCTATCTCTAATCTTTCTTATTGGTCAAATATAGAGACTTGATTCGAGACGAACTTTATATCAGATGTTTATAGTCCAGGCATGGATATCTTACACACATGTCTGTATATTTCATGTATTCAAGTCCTATAACATAACTACATTTGTGTCTAAAATTCACTTATGCTACGTAGTGAGCCTACGTGTATAATGTACGGTGTGACTCTTCATATTCGGTTGTGTTTTCACCCTCTGACCTCCTGCTGTCGACAGAGTGCTCTCAAGTGAATGCCGAGCAAAATATTGGTAATGATTCTAAAAACTGAAGGTTTCGTGATTTTTTCTTCAATTAAAAGTAAAGTTTTGTAAAGTTCATTATTTCCAAATAATAGTGTCTATGTCATATTTAAATTCAGATGGTACAAAAACAATTAAAAGAGACATGTGCCAAACAGGAGAGGCAAGGTGTGCGATAATTACTGCTATTATGGCAAAGTTAGTAGTAGCTATACGTTCACGATACTCATGACTAACGTTGCTACCAACCACATTTTGACAGCTCCTTGACGTGTAGGCCTACGCTATGATGTGTCGAAATTGCTCTCCTCCGGATGATTTTTAGATTTTTACATTTGAACAACTATAAATTAGGTCTACTGAGTACAGAGTTTCAGAATTTGTGATAATTGGGGTGAAGAATAAGAATATTTTCAAAATTTAGAACAAATTGCAATGAACAAGGATGATGGCATGGCAGAGTCACCATAAGAATGCATCAGTTGGGGCTCAAGGAAGCAGAACAAAAGAAGAAGACATGCAGAGTTTATACACATAAGCAGGTGAACTCGCTGGCAAGCGGTATTGTAATGGGATTACACTGCTAAATTTCTGAAATATGTGAACCTCCTATGTCATCATCCTTGTTCAGTGTAACTTGTTTAAGGTTTTTCAAAGTATTGTTTTTCAGCTCAAGAACCACATTCCACCAATCTATACATGGAGTTGTCGATTTATGTACTACATGATGTGAAATTATGAAAATCGTCTGGAATGTCCCTTTAAAGGTCATCTTCAAAAGAGGTTTTGTATACTCAAAATGAGTGCAGAATGGATTTAACGTGAATATTATATGGAGAAAATGCCAGGCAGCAGAATGTATATCCATGACCATGTCACGTGGTGAACATCTGGTCTGTTCCCTCCGCCAGTCTGTGAATAAAGGTAAGTGAACTGACTTTGGACTTTGCGCCCATTGCGCGACCAAACGCGGTTTTACCGGTAAATATAAAGCATGAAGTCCAAAAAATGTCTATAGATAGACACAGTCCTGCGTTCACACCCCTTCTTTGGAAGAATACAGGTGTCACTGAGTAAGAGTTGTTCACCCATTACCAACTGAACCGTCCGAAACCGGAAAGTCCGTTTTTTTTGATAGTTTTTTGCTTTACTATCTTTGTTTTCATATACAATATTCTAATTACGTAATTTGAAAGAGGTCAGACATACAACTCTCTTGGTAAAGTCTTAATAGGTTTTCAAATAAGCATAAGTTATAATAGACAAAAATAAACATGCAGTGATCTATTTTGCATAATTAGAAAGTTGTCGAAATGAGAGTAATATTGCTGTACCTTCCGGGGAACAACAGGCCATTATGTACGGAATCTTCAGTTGCTAAAGGATTAAAGATTCAAGAGCTTCCACAAATCCGGCCGTGGTATAGTAAGGCACAAAATTAATGTAACACCTATTTTTTATCTTGTCTTTGTTCTATTTTGTACATAAAATCTGGTTGAAAAAAACAGATCACACTATATGCAATGGTGTGTATACATTTCTGCCATTAAAATCTTGCCTACTATGATAATTAAGCAGACTCAACTAGCGATATGTTGCTACCTTCTGTTTCCTTTCGATTGCAGTATAGCTTTTTCCATTTATTTGTAAATTCATTGATATTCAATCATTGTTCACAATCATTCCTATATACATATATAAACTATTATGTATATATATATATATATATATATATATATACATAATAGTTTTGTTTGAGACCTATGTTCCAGTTTCTAACCTTTTTTTTTTTTGATGATATGAGAAACCTCTTATGAAATGTGGAAGAGCATGTAATTCCGAGAGGAATTCAACGTTTTTTTGATGAAAATTTGTTTTGAAATGGTTGAGAAACCCAAAACAGAGCTATCCTAATAAAATGTGGGACCCATCTTTTATTACAATTGCTTTGTTTTTCTTTGTTTTTGAATGTCTCAGTCATTCCAAAATCAATTTTCATCTAATAGACTTTGAATTACTTATAGAATGGTATGCTCTGTACTGTTTTACAAGTGATTTCATGCTATCTCGCACAAGTTAAAAGCCCAATCCTCATCTCCACCAATACTATACCATCCTTGGAAAACAATACTACAAAAGAAGCTAAATCAAAAGAAACAAAATAAGACATTCCTGTTAACTCTTTTTAAAGTTTGGCTGTTCTTTTGTCACAACTAGATTTCAATTTCAATTTAAAGTAAATCTACGAAGGTCATGATGTAAAAAGAACACGATGTTATGTAAAGAACAAAAGGAGTTACCTCAGTTGATAACTCAATTCTTACAGATAAGAAAATACACTAGCTTTGGGTTCTGCCAAATGCAAAGGCAAGACATCTAGTCACATGTAAACTAGATTTGTTCACATGTACTCAGCCCCGACTGATCTTACAGAATTCTGTTGTTTGTGTTTTTGCTTCGTTCTTTCTTATTCTGCCCAAGTGTATACACCATCATCAGACTGCCGACATATCGGTATATATACGCAACTGTGTGTCTTTCTTATCGTCTGTGTATACAGCAAATAATAAATCCCGAACTGACCACGTGAACATATAGCTCGCGCTTCTTTCTATCGTTCTATTTCTCTCACGCTTGTCGCGTCAAGGATTGACACGGTTATCAATAAACCCAAGTCTAATGGTGTATGTATAGTCAGGACTGTTCCATTTGTAAGAAGGGGAAATGTTTTAAGAAAAGTTACAGGAACATTTTAATTTACCTTTATCGGTAGGCTATCTGTTGGAAGAAGATATGAAAGCATTAAATCTGGAGTATTATTCAATAATCAATTCAAACATGCCAAAAATGATAAATGTAGAGAGCGAGACAGAGAGAGAGAGAGAGAGAGAGAGAGAGAGAGAGAAGTCTTTATTTGTGTGTGATTTATACTTAATTACATGCTGCAGCCTCAACACAAATGAGTATAACGTGTATGATCTTTCCCTGTGGAGTTACAACATGCACAATGTGTTATATAATTGTTCGCTTTATTATTTTTGAAACATTTTACATATTTCTAACAACATCTTGAATTGTTCCCTTCTAAAATTGTTTGTTGGGCGTTAAAATGTCAATTTTTTAGTCATGATTTCAATATCATCTTTGCCATGGCCATATATGCAGAGCAGTACGCTAATTTTTTTTTCTATGTTGAAGAAAAACCATCTTTGAATTAAAAAGACCCGTAGTGACCCAAAATAAGATCCAAAAGAAGATATATGCAAATTTATTTTGTCTCTTTATTTTGTGTGTCGTCCTGTATTGCGCGTTTATTGTACAAAAACTTTTTTTGTCTCTCCACGAACTACTTTGAATCATGAATATAAGTGCCGGCCTAATGAAGGTAAACACAGCATCTTTAATTTATTTATATATCTTATTACCGGCTCACTTTTATAATTTTCATGTTTGTTACTGTATAATCGATTAATAATTGATAATGATTTGATATGATGTTGGTCTGATAAAAGATCATCATGTTGGCAGGGGATAAGCAACATGAAGCTATGTAAACTGTATTTTAAATGTTATAAGCATTCAAGTAATTCAACTGTGACTAGAATGTTAAGAATACACAAAATCCCCCTTAGCATACGCTAACAAAGAAATATCACAAGTTCAGTATAGGTCTGCATTTAGAGTATGAATTCATGTTATGTTGACCTCTGAAAATGTCTAAGATAATCAAATTACGTTATTATAGATATGTTGAGATAATGCAGTAACAACATGATTATCTTCTCAAGTTCAGAAAACTTATTTGCAATTTGCACTATCGGAAGTAAGCCGGTGAACGTGACACCATATCCAACAATTTCAAGGCGCCTAACTCTGGGGCTGTTCGGTGCTCCGCAGACGTTAGCTTTCGGCTGCTGAATATATGTTTTTGCCAATGTCTCATGCTCACCTATAGAATAATTCTACTGTCCCTCTGTGAAAATTTGTGCAATACCATCGAACAATTTGCAAAATACTGTATACTGTAATAGATATTTCAATCTGTTATTGTCCATCAAGGGAGGTTTGAAGCAAGTTTTTTTTTCTTTCTGCCATGTCTGCAGTGTTCATCAATGTTCATGGAGTGTAAATCGTTTTAGTCTTATCATGTGTCGCTCCTCTACGAGCTGAAAGTTGAGGTCATCATCCCTGCTGAGAGACTTGAACAGAATCTTATCAGAGCGTACTAACACATTTTGCAAAATACTTCAATAACATCGAGCAAATGGATATAGAAAAAGTAAGACATTTTATATTTAACACTTTCTTATCCAGAACTCACGCCATGAAAATCATGGGTTATGGATAAACTGTCTGCTTTAAACATTGAGGTTACACAGGTTCATAGTACTTGTATTCCTCATTTTATGATACTCATTAATTGTAAAAATCCATATCACATAATTATCGATGAAAATCTTAGTCATCCTTTTGATTATGCTGTAAAGTTGTATACAATATTTTGATGATTAACTCACCTCTTGAAGTGCGATGAGGTCGGTATATATATCCGTAATTGCAAATGAAATATGAAGAGACAAACAAATTCAGACTAGATACAGCAGTGTACAAAATACATGCACTTGTAATATAGGCCTATAACCATTCAAACAAGAAAAAAGATCGCTTTTTTGTTTCCTTTTGTGTTGCAGGCAACCAAAATATCAAATTAAAAGATGTCAGTGTGTCTTAAATAGACAAAAAACAACAACAAACAAACAAAAAGGAAGTGTAGAAGTATGATATATATTCGTACTAAAATTTTAAAACTTGAAAATTTGGTAGCCCGATGAGGAAAAACTTTTGACCGTAAACAGAAGGATATAAAACAATTTATTTTGAATCTAAGTTGCCAAATCGGTCCCCCAAAAGATAATCTTAAAAAAAAAATGATGCCAGGCCACCGCAGACCACAGGGCCACCGGAAGATGCTAGTGCCGAGCCGTGTACATGTCATCGACACGACCTATTTTCACAGATAGGAGACCTGACCTGTTCTTTAGAAATGTGACTCTCATTCTAACATGTTTCAGATTTCTCGTCTTTGAGTTTCTGTCTTTTTGACGTCACGCTGCCCCCTTTTAATGCTCTCCTCCTCTTTTTTTCTTATTAAGTTTGGAACTCACGTGTCAATATTGGTGACGTCTCAGTCGCGGATCCAGGGAGGACCGCACCGGGCTCACGCCCCCCTTTATTTTTTATTGATACAAAAGAAATGAAAAGAAAAAAGATGGGTGAGGGGTGCCTGTGCCCCCCTTTAATTTTGTAAGCGCGGCCCCTCTTTACGGAATACCGTCCTGGATCAGCCCCTGCCGGGCTGCATGGATCTCCTGAATGTCCTTACTTCTCAACCTGCAGCTAACAGAAACGCTAAACAGTGTTAACTGCGATGAGAGACTTGAAATATTTAAGGAAATCCGCACCACATAAACCTCAAGGTGTCACTCGATTTAACAATCATGAGGTGACTTCGTAGTTTTATATCGCTCATCAGACATAACATACAGTCCACGGCCTGAATTATTGTGCCAGAGACTACAGACTGCGTGTACAATGCTAATTATACGGTTTACTTAATAGTCAGTCGGCACGCAAAACACAAAATGGGTAATAACTGCCACTGGGTGTGGCAATATAAATGTACCCTTCGGCTACACCCAGTGCATGGAGCCCGACTTCTCTCATTGAATTAAAGAGTATTGCAAATTCAAGCTTAGAAGTATTTTTCTGTGAAAGTTATTATCCCATGTATTCTATTTCATTTAGGCTTGTTTTCATTTGGGGGCCTTGAACGGAGGAAGATAAATGATGTTCATAGTGGTGTTTATCTTTAGTTTTGAACGTTGCATCAAAATTGCATTAAAATTGCATTTAAAACCTCTGTCAACGATCAACATGCACTTTGACACAGGCGGGAACTAGATAAACTTCAGTGTTAATCAGCCAGGTACAAACGCAATTTCATGAATTTGTACCTGTTCTTGTGTGTACCCGTGAAAAAGAGATATGTATCCCCATAAACGAGAAGTCGTGATTATTTGGCACATTTTATTTATACTTTGGTGTTTGGCTGTACGTCAGTTATCACTAACAATGTCAGCATTACTCGTCATCATGCATCAAAATTTACAGAGTCTTACTGCGTCAAATTCCAAGGTGAATCTGGTTCACCCCATTATGGCAATGGAACATTCCAATTTGGTCCCCCTTAGATGTGTATTCTCCAGACCATGCATGACGGTATCTTAAGTTGTCTAACAAGATAAGACGTATTTAAAGAAGAACACATCACGATTTGCCCATAATAGATTATCACCTCCCCACACCGGAACATCCAACGCGAGCGGCGCCAAAAGCGCGAACTCTACACGAACAAACGCGGAAGAACCACCTTTTTTTTCCTTTTCAGCTTGGAATACAATTCCAACGGTGAGTTTCACACGTTCGTTCATGTTCTTGTATTGCTTTGTCCGTGTATTGTGTTATTTGGCGAATGACATTGTACTACCACTATAAACTTAGACTGATCTCCAAATAGAAAAAGAAGAGGATGACTGTAATCCCATACGCAAGGTACACGAAGGGATCGATCCTTTTGAAAGATATTGTTCTCGTTTCTGTTGCTGGTGGAGGTTGAATCAGGAAGACCGTGAAAGCAACTCTCTAGGTACACATCAAGTCCAGACCAATTTATATGTGATTAACCTCAAGTTATGAACGAGTCTCTGGTATTATTAGTTACGACAAAAAGTCGTCTCGAAGCTATAGACCAATTATTTACGCCCTAATCAGTATTTAATGTTTAATAACTACATGTAACTGTTGTCATTTATTTCGTCAGGATACTATTCTTTAATCGCATCGAGTAGAATACCTTCCAATGTGATGTCACCAAGTGTGACTGTTTATGTGTGATAGAGCAATAGGGAAGCACGGTTTCGTCCATTACGTTGTCGTCTTCAGGAGTAGTAAATTCGAGTGATATTCACAATGATCATTGCAAGTGACCCCTTTCAGATTAAAAAAACAAAAAATTTCAATCTGCCCTCTAACTAGATGGAATCTAATATAATTGTGGAACCTCAATATTCTAATGACGAACTGTCAGTGTTTGCAGAAACATTCAAGTAACAAGAGCACCAAATAATTTAATGTAAACCAATGTTTTTTCTTCAGATTTTTTTGTTGACTTACTTTTTAATCATTTTTCTGCCATCACAAGATCCTGTGTAACACTGGGTGATTTCGTTGTAGGTTATGCAGGTACCGGCATGGTCTTTGTTCATTAAATCTGAACAGTTTAATCAGCTCATTAACTCAATTTAGCAATTTCTATCATTTAAATTCCATTCCATTTTGAGGTTTTTTTTTATTTTTCCTGCATGTTTTCATTAAAATATTTTCAGACTTTAACATTTTAGATATACGTAAGTAAGTTATACTAAGTACAGAGTTTCAGAATATTATCAATAGTGACTGGGAAGAGGAATAATGATGTTTTCAACATTTATAACAAATTGCAATGAACAAGGATGATGACATGGCAGCCTGCCACCGTAAGAACTCATGAGTTTGGAAAACAGAGGAAACAGAAAAAACAGGAGAAGGCATGCATACATTCTACACAGGTGAACTTGAATAAAGGAGACCTCCGGATGATTTTCAGATTTTTACATTTGAACAACTATAAATTAGTTATACTGAAGACAGAGTTTCAGAATTTGTGATAATTGGGATGAAGAATAAGAATATTTTCAAAATTTAGAACAAATTGCAATGAACAAGGATGATGACATGGCAGAGTCACAATAAGAATGCATGAGTTGGGGCTCAAGGGAGCAGAACAAAAGAAGAAGGCATGCATAGATAATACACAGGTGAACTCACAAGCAAGCGGTATTGACATGGAATTACACTAACTACATTTCTGAAATATGTAAACCTCCTATGTCATCATCCTTGTTCAGTGTAATTTGTTTAAGGTTTTTCAAAGTATTGTTTCTCTGCTCAAGAACCACAATAAATTCCACAAATCTATAGATGGAGTTGTTGATTATGTACTACATGATGTGAAATTATGAAAATCGTCTGGAATGTCTTTTAAGCAAGTGGTATTGTAATTGGATTACACTGCTACATTTCTGAAATATACTCTGCAAAAAAAGAAAGTAAACATTTTTTCCACGTTCGTATTTTTCGTAGCAGATTTTGATAAAAATCATCGTGTCATATTAGACACGTGCCACACGTACTAAAGGTTATTTAATTGGCTATCAACATGTTAGGTCTATACAGGGGGAAATTTTACGCATGAGTGAAAACATTCGTTTTTGTCTTCCAAGACACAAAAGTAAGAACTGTAGAAATTGATATATTAAAATTAATATGTAAATGCCCTCCAACATAACAAGGATAACAAAAGACCGATTTAATGCAATGAGATAAATGAATGAAATAGCAGAAATAAGTTTTCATTCTATTGTTTCTCGTTATGTTTGCAAACAAAACATAGTTGGGAAACTGAAGGGTAACTCAAAGTTAAATAATGACATGCGGAAGAAGCCGCAAAGGGGATCAAATGGACAGAATTTCTTTATTTCCTTCTCAAATTAAGGAATTTAAGAATTCATTAGTCAAATTCAAGAACCAAATATTTCAAATGTTCTTCATTTGGAATAACATTTCAAGTTTTTACCATGTTTGGTACCATTGATTCGTCTCTTATGTCTTTTGAATATGAATTTAACATCAGATTCTGCATTTTCCTCCATTATTTTTTGCTTTTCTATCTTTTAAGGACAGAGACATTATAGAGATCGTAGGTTGATTTTGCAAATTTATTTGCATTTCTTATTGTGTTGAATATATGTCTTGTTTCTTTGTTATATGAGAGAGCACATACGCTTGAATAACAACTTGTCTATTTTTGAAATTTTTACGTTTGTGCCTTGGAAGTGAAAAATGAATGTGTTCACTCATTTGTAAAGTTTCCCTTTTTATTCACCTACTAGGTTGATCACCAATTTAATTATCTTAAACATGGTATATCAAGCATTGATATTAGCCAAATAATCTATGAGAAAGGTGAACTTCCATGAAAAAGCGTTTACTGTCTTTTTTTTTTGCTGAGTGTATGTGAGGCTCCTATATCGTCAACACTGTTCAGTGTAATTTGTTTAAGATTTTCAAATTATCGGTTTCTCTGCTCAAGGGCCACAATAACTTCCACATGTCTATACATGGACCTGTGTATTGCATGATGTGAAATTATGAAAATCGTCTGGAATGCCCTTTTAACAAATTTTTGTGATATAATTACAACTATGCCTTGTATGGGTCATGCAGTTACCTTGATGAAAACGAAATATTAATTAATCTCAATGGACTATGATCATGAGTGGTTACATGAACACAAATTAGTAGAATTTGTCAAGCATCAAGGGCTTCTCAAACATCATTTTCATGTATTCTCGTACGCATAATACTCACTCTCCTAAATATAACCTTCTTTGAATTACGTCGATATACAGACCAACCATGTCGAACTACTACGCAGGCGATCCCACAGTCATGTGGATCGTGGTGCTCGCTTTCATCATCTCCTTTATCCTGGCCATGGGCCTGGGAGCCAACGACGTCGCCAACTCGTTCGGTACGTCCGTTGGCGCCAAGGTGCTCACCCTGTACAAGGCCTGCATCATTGCCGCCATTTTCGAGACCGGCGGCGCCATACTGCTGGGCTACCGGGTATCGGACACTATACGGAAAGGTCTGTTTAATCCCGAGCTGTACTACGGACGAGAAGAGCTGCTTATGGTGGGGAACCTTTGTGCTCTGGCAGGTAAGAGTTCCATCCTTCAGTAGACTTTGCGCACCTGAGCCTTGGAATAGTCCATCCATGCAAAGTTATCAATTAAGGAGGCAATAACCATTGTAGAAGTCGTTTAAAAACCCATTTTTTCCAAATATTGAAATATTGGCATGTCATGTCTTGCTGATATCCCACTGCTCGTCTTTCTTTACTAATCTTTCTATCTTTTCAACTCTCGCTGTTACAATAAATGCGCATAACTTTACACAGTTATTTGGAGTGCACGTCGAGGGACTGACATCAACAAATCATACATCCCATTCATTATACAACCTAAAATCCATAGACACTTTTAAAGTGAACAAGGCCCAGGAGCTCGATACCAAATAAAATAGGCCCACATGGAGCTATACGGTCCACCAGTGCGACACGAGACCAATGAGTCCAACACCACTGACAAACAAGGCCCACGAGTCCGACACTGGAAATATGCCTAAGAGACAAACATTACACCAAGGAATTTTGATATACATATTGTACACAGTGTCGGTCTCGTGGGCCTATTTTGTCTCGTGTTGGATGCGTGGGTCGTGTATGCCTATTAAATGTCGGAGCGTGAGCCTTATTTGCCTGCTGTCAAGTTCATGGGCCTTATTTGCCTAGTGTCGAACTGGTGGACCTTTTTTACGTAGTCTCGAGCTTTATACGTTGGAAGACTCCGCTATTTGCTTTGTGAGAGATGTTATCAGTGATTGAATATTTGAATACTGGCTGTAATTGTACTTTCCAAAATTGAATCAATAATAACAACGATAATGAGTCATTGTTCATTTATATAAAATAAAAATCCAGCAGCTCGAAGGTTGACACGGTTATTTTACAGCGCACTCACAGTGTTCACAACTAAAATCAAAGTATACCTAACACTTTCAATAGCATGATAAGTGTGGAAATGAAATACAGCGCAAAATCATAAAGGATACACGTCAGACCTAAGCTTTAATCCTGAAATATGTAAGTATCGCGCAACAGGAAATAATAATAATAATAATAATAATAATAATAATAATAATAGTAATATTAATAATAATAATAATGATGATAATAATGATGATAACAATAATAGCAGTAATAATGATACTACATTCATAAGGCGCTTTACCTTATGCTGGTGTTTGTAAGCGCAGTCTCTAAATGAGATTTAGAATTGTTATGTACAATGCAACGAAAGTGGAGAAAAACGGCATGGTAGTGTTAGAGTAAGGGTCGGGGAAACAGGTCCAATGAACAAACGCACGGAAATTGAAAGCAAAACCATTATCTTTCCTTCTATCTTAGCTCTATACGAAAAAGTCACCTCTACCATTTTCTTTCCGATGTGTATTATGCATACACGGGGGCTGCACGCAATTCAAACCACCCATGTGCTGTAGCCCCACTGTATATTATTCTTTGCTGTATTGCTGATACGTTTTGCTGTACATGTGTAAAGGCAATTGGAGAAATAATGATTGGTGATAACTCATGTTGATGTAAATGTATGGCACGAACAATGTATGTATATACATGGTCATATACAATGATAAAACAGGTCTGGAACCAAAAATCAAATCAAATTGATATAGTATCGATCAAACATTATAGGCAGGATTATAGATGATAAGCAAAATGTTTCTTTTTTCCTTGGTCTACTTACAAAGCGTGTAAATAGGGACAAATGTCTGTTTAGATGTGTGGTATAGAATATAGTTCACTTTTTAATACTATTATCATTATCATCTCTATCATTTATACTAATTCGCATTATTATCATTTCAATCATTATCATAGTCACATATCGCTTCTCTCTATCCATCTCACATAACTGTTGAACATTCTTGTCACTTATCTCGGATCTCTCTTCATGGGATTTTTCTTTTGATGCCATTTTCTGTTATTGTTATAAGTTGACTGTAGGTTTGTGAAAGTTCTTTTCTTTTCCAAAGTAATGACGACTGTCAAAGAACGAGTTCGGAAGAAATTTCTGTTGGTCCCGACAGAATAGTCGAGTTACTGCATGCACCATCAGCGAATCTAAATCGAGCAACTTTCATTAACCCTTGTGCCACGTTTATTTCCTGATCATTGGTTCACTGGTACATTAAGAGTTAAAGGGCCATAAACATGCACTCCCACTCCTCCAATATCATTTCATTTGTAGGGAGCCTATACCTCAGTGACGTCACGGCGAGATACCTGCTGGGAGCTGACTACTGATCTCCCAAAGTCAGCGCGTGCCGTATACGGCACTACCGAAAGTGAGCGCGCAGACCGCATGGGAGCGCGTGCACACGAACAGTGTGCCGCAGCGCTGGCGTGAACACAAGCAGAGCAATGTGGATGAGCAGCATATCCGCTGTTAACTTTCGTTGGTGAGCTAGCTATCTAGCCTGGGTTGGGGCAGGCGGTGCTCGTAGACGGCCAAGTGCGCACCGTGTATTGCCATCTCTCTCTCTCTCTCCCCCTTTTTTTGTCTTCATCGCTGTTTTTGATTGTTTGTTTGTCTGTTTGTTTGTTTGTTTTTTGCTAGAGGCATGAGAGAAAGTGAGGCGTGAGAAAACGAATAATGGGAGGGTGAGAGTTAGTCGGGTCGATGAGAATAAGACTCGTTGTGTATGCTGCCTAAACAAAACCATGCTAGTTGAATTAAAAAAGAAGATATTAATGTTTGTCAAAATGTGACCCTGCATCATAAAACGAACACAAGTCGCCAGACATCAAATTTGAGTTAAGATCATATTCTGAAAGAGTAGACTTTAAGCTTTAGAATGATATATTATACAAATCAAATAGACTCTCCTGACATTTCTATAATGCCTAATATTTGGGGAAAAAACACACACTCAGGAAAAGTGTGAACTGAGAAAAGAGGCTCTGAAGTACAGTGTCTATTCAAGTGCTGTGCGATGAATGGGATAAAAAACAGGTTGTAAACCACTGAAGTAACGACAATGACGGGATTATTGGATTAAAATTAAATTAAGTGTACCTTATTAACACATTCTGTCCATGATTGGTGCCAACATTTAAAGTAGTAGCATTATTCTTTCAAAAGTTATGAGAGTTGAAAGTGAAGAGTGTGTACAAGGTTTTTAAGAAATGAAAAAGGGACTCTAAAGAAACACCTAATTACATTTTCCTACCAAAAAAAAAAAATGTTTGAGATCAACTGCTATGGAACACACTTTCCTGCTCGTTCTATGATTCCAAATTTTAGCATAATGTAGAAGAAGACTTGCTCTTCAGAAAATGTGAAAAAGTCAAGACCCGCTTTAGGCTGACCCATTTCACCTTTTTCCAGTTCTCACACAAAATCAGTGTGTGCGACTTTTTGTTCGTTTTGTGATGCGCGGTCACAAATATAGGTACCAGTAAAGTTGTACACCACAAATCTTTTCGTGTGTAAATAATATTACGAAATCATCAGTAGGCCATCTCGGCTGCAGTTATTTTTGATCTGTCTATATAAAAATTGTCTTTTAGAAGTATCTTTGCGAGTCACTCTCCCGCCTTTCTTGTTGTTGTTCGATGTTGTTCCTCTAAGAGGGCAGGAAAAAAAAAAACTGATTGAAGTAGACCTGTCACGTCCTGATACATTCTTTGTTTCTGCTTTACGTTGGGCTGACCAGGGTCCTGCATTTGGCTTTTTACCGCCACGGCCCTCTCCGTACCTGTGTCTGCCACACACAGCATTGTGGGCGCATCGCTTGGCTTCCACATGGTCATATTTGGCGGCGAAGGAGTGGGATGGGACGTTGTCATTACAATTGGTAAGTACCTTTTCTTCATATTTTTTTTTTACTATTCTTTCATTTGATAGTGTGTGTGTGTGTGTGTGTGTGAGTGTGTGTGTATGATAAAATGCCCTGCATTTCGTTGGTAATGTCAAAGATACATACTAATGGTGTGTATATTTATGCATATGTGTGTGTGTTAAGGGTGTGCACGTGGGTGTTGGCATGGTTGAGGAGGGGAGATAGAAAGATATGCATTCGTGTGTATTTCCGTAAGAGTGGAGATTGAATATTACGTTAGTGCACGAAAATAGTTAACAGGTGTTAAAGAAAGATGTTCTTGATTCATCATCAAATACAATCAGTGTGTCACAAACGTGTGTTTTATGGTACGCTTAGTGGATGAATGTGATTAGGTTAAATGCGGCGAGATTAAGTTGCAAGGACTGAATCCGACGTTTACAATAGACGAAAATATAGTAATAGTCTCAAAGATCTAAGATTCAAAATCGACCAGATTGCAATCGAGTGTACGTTAACAGTAATTCTCTTCTGTCAAATTTCATCAAAGTTTTCAAAGTATATCAGTGGCCCATTGTATACCTTTTCTTTCTTTTTGATAATAGTTGGTCTGACATACCATCGGCTCCATTATTCCATAAAGATAATGATATACGTTTTCACAGGGTGTTATGCTATTGGTGACAGTCTAGGCTTGATATAAGATAGAGACTACCAGAAACTTCAATGCGGAAAGAAAAAAAAAACATCCAAATGACAGAAAAGCGGTCACCTTGTGTCCAGGGAAGTTGAGGGTGACAAGATTATCCTTCAACGATTAATTAAACTTGGCTATAGTCCGAGAGCAATGCTTACCACCCACCCACCCACTAAACACTTATTTTGCTCCAGATCTGTCATTGAACGTGACGCAGTGGCTGTTCACCTCAAACGACGTGTCTGTATACGAAGTTATTATCTCTATAATATGATTGCGTTAGGCAAGAGCAAATACGCCTCGGGCGAGAGCTAAACGAGTCCAAGACACTTGACCTGCAGGGAACTTTGGAGAACGGGCATTTCTAACTCGTTGGTAGCTGATAAGAACAACCTCATGTCTGTCACATGCTCAGCAAGAGCTTACCTTATGGTTGCTGCGAGCGTTGAGGCCAGTAAGAGAGAACATTTTTTTTTCTTTTTCTTTTTCTTTTGTGTCATGAGCTAATGTGCAATCTTATCTGCTTCAGGTGATGAAATTCAACGTAGTGAATTCTGGGTCTGAGACAAATTGTGATTTACTGCTTGTGACTTGCTCTCACTCTAATTTTGGAACGGTCTAATGAGACATAATGTGTGTTCATGTGTGTATGTGTGTGTGTGTGTGTGTGTGTGTGTGTGTGTGTGGGTGGGTGTACATGTGTGTGTATGTGTGTGTGTGTGTGTTTGTGTGTTTGTATCCGAAAGAAAACTGCAAAGAAAATAGGCGTCAGGATCTCGACTTATCGTTTAATACATAGTTTCAAATCTTTGGCGATGTCTTAAATTTCGGAAAAAGCGAGGAAATCTCAGAAATCAGGCAAAGTTATCATTTTTTTTTTTCAGGAGCAAGCGAGCTTGGATGTTCATATATAATGAATATAATTTATATAATTACATGTATATAACATTTATGTTACATGTAATATTGTGCACCAAGTAGAATCTTTACGGTGTACATCAATTCGAAGCAAATGATGGCAGGTACTTGATAATTCCAGATAATACATGCAATATAGGTAAATAAAAGATAAGTTAATTATTCGCAAATCACATCAACATCAGGCTAAATATGTGTCGGTAGTAAATTGATGCGACAGTTTGACCATATTTCATTAGGTCTTTGAGTGCCTTAACTACCCCCCCCCCAAAAAAAAAAATCGTATTTAACAATTAAAAAGTTGCAATTGCAAACAATTTCCTAGACATGAATTATGTCGTGAACTTGTCGAAGGAGTCATTTTGATGTATGAATTTATTGTCTCCTCTCATTTTCCTCTCAGTGGTTTCCTGGTTTGTGTCCCCATTATTCTCTGGCATTGTCTCGTCGTGTGTCTATGGTGTTTTGTACCTAACCGTTTTGAAGCCGGTGAGTTTCTGTCGTTGAAAATAAAGAAAATAGATAAGCTGATCTAAACTAAGGCTAAATGGCAGCGGTTTGTTGGTGACTACGGTAAAAAATGTTCATTGCTCGAAATAGAATTTTCTTTAAAAAATAACAACCCGCAAAGGGATATTGATAGATAAAATATGGCTGCATGGTGTTTATAGACTTTGTGTATTAATACCTCACATGTCCTGCGTCTCTTTTGTCATACCGGAAGAAGAAGATGATAGTCTTATTGACCAGGCGTAACGTCGAATTGGTCCCAGCACACGATGCCGCCCAAATGTTCTCAGTTTGAGCTTACTCTAATAATCTGCCCATGTCCTTTCGTAAACGTAACACAATTTCAAGTTCTGTTGGTACAAAAATGATTTATGGCGACATAAATCATTGATTAGCTTGACATGCAGTAAAACATATGATATAAAAACTGATAAGGCATGTGTAATATATTGTCACTGCTATAACAGGAAGACCCGATGAAGGTTGGCGTGTACACAACACCGTTTTGGTACTTTGCTGTCATCTTCGTCAACTTCTTCTCCATCTTCTTTGGATCATCGTTACGTAAGTTCCTGCCTATCAAATATTCTTGTATTCACAAATCTTTACCTGAAATTTGATTAAATTGTTGAAAAGATGAGGTTTATTGTTACTAAAATTGGCAGCCCAGAGGCTGAAGTACATTCAGTTCACAAAGTATATGTATATAGTGAAAAATCACAGTGCTTTACAAATAATAAGGTTTTTACAATAAACATATTGAGGACTGTACATAAAATCATAATCAATTTAAATCAACAAAAACATACATGTACAGTACAACAACAGAAGAAAACTACTCAATACTAGCACTTTTCTTTACAACTTTGGATTCTAAATATAAAAAAAAAACTTAATATGAGCCCAAAAATGCATATACAGGGGCTTAACAAGGAGGAGACGTTATTGCACAGTAAAATATAACTTTTTATCAACCATTCAGCTAAAATTACCAAAATTTTGCAAAAAAAATCAATAAGATTAGACTGCATTGCAAAAGTTGACTCACATGATGCTACAGCAAGTACCGAGACATCTTTCACCGTGACATAATGACGATGGTGCAACATCTCAGTGCCTTCAAAATCATATGCCACACACGCACACGCACACACACACCCACACACACCCACACACACACCAACACACACACACAAACACACACACATGCGGACAGATTTTGCAATGCAGTCTAATAACGTTTGTCTACATGACAACCACCAGGCTGGTAGTACGTTGTGTAGGAATTGCACAGATGAAGGCTCACAATAAATCTCTACTGCAGTTACTAAAGCTTAGTGACGTAGGTGACGTGATGTTCTTATTGTTTTGTCTCCCTAATTCCTCATTCCTTCTACCACTGATATTACAAAACTATAATAAATCCATCATCTACGTACATGTACACCAAAGGAATAAATGCTTGTACAAGCAATGCTTTTGATTAATCTTTTCGTGTTGAATAAAAATATATTTCGGTCTCGTATCACGCTTTATGACGATTCATCAATATTTTCGATATCTTTTATTTTGCTGATTTTGTTCAAAGTTTTCTTTCGTCGCGCAAATAAGTTGATGGTAATAACTTTGTTATCAAATGGGATGGAAGACACTCATAAAAAAGGCACACTTACAATCCGTTCCACATTAGACAACTTTTTTTTTCTCTCTCTCCACAACCGTACAACGCCAACTTTCTTTTAATAACCACAATATGTCATCCAATATGAACTTAGGCTTCAACGTCCCTCGTAGAATGTAGAGTGTTCGCATCTGTATCAAAATGATCTAAACATGGAAAGAGCAATCCGATACTAATTGTGCTGTGTCCATGATACACGGCCGCCCTCACCACGTTTTCAAAGTTGGGGGGAGGCAGTTTATATTATTATATTATTATTATTTATTATTATATTATTATTATATTAGCTGATAAGCAAAAAGAAAATAAAAATTAAAAGACCTTCAGCGAAACTTCTGGTACCACTTCCGGGTTTTATCAGTTAACAACCCCCTCCCCCCCCCCCCCTCCCCCAAAAGGAAAAGCCTTCAACGAAATTTTCTGATTCCACTTCCGGGTTTCTTCAGCTGACAAACAAACAAACAAAACCAGAAAGGCCTTACCAGCGCTCCCCCTTAAGAAGAAGAAAAGAAAAGAAAAAACTTTGGTACAACTTACAACTTGCAATCGGCTTAACCACATGCTATATTTTGTTTCGGGTGCCCAAAATTTGGAGCCCCAAAGTGGTTACGTTATTGTTCAAAAAAAAAGTGGGGAGGGGGCAAGCCCCCTTGCCCCCTCCCCCTTGTTTTGCCGCCCCTGTAACGTAATGACGCACTTCTTTTCTTTTTTTTTCACTCTCTCTCTTCTCAGTCTTTGGTTTCGACCAGCTGTGGGTCGTTTTTGTGATAGCCATTGGTGGCGGGCTTATCATGGCTGGCTTCGGGTACTTCTTCGTGGTCCCATACACTCAGAGGAAAATCTACGGTGAGTACGCCTGCTTAACCTTTACTGTGAAAGGGGGTTATACATTTTTGGCACTCATCCAAATAATTATTAGATTGCAAGCTGATTATTCCAGAGCATGCATTAGTCACATTGTGAGTCTTTAACTGAAGGAGGAATTTCATCAAAATGTTATTTTGCTTTGCATAAAAACAGAAGTTCAGAAAAGTTAATCGGTTTTTTTTTTGGGGGGGGGGGGGGGCATGCAGACAAACAGAACAGCTATGGACTGATGCAGTTCAGAGACTGAAGACAAATTGGAAACTCTGTGTGACGTAGATGCTGAGCAGCACTCATTATTTTACTGATTATTTTTGTATCGAACACAAAATTTCACAAAATTTCAGTTTTTCAAGAGAAAATCGTTTTCAGATTTGTCTTTCTTTTTAGAGTTAGATACGTTTTCGCATGTTATCTCATCGGATAAGACCCTCTGTGCCAAAATATTTAAGAAAAAGGAAAATTGGTGAAATTTATTGGTTTGCAAAACTAATGAAGAACTGCTGAATATCTACGTCACACTCCGTTCATAATAAAAATAATTATAATAATACTGGTGTAATGCGCTTAATTCAGTGTTTCTAAGCGGAAAGGGAAAAGACGAAGGAATTTGTCATACTCTTTAAATTTGTATTAGTCTGTAAACTTTATCACTTTAAAACTGGTTGTTTTCTTGCCCCTCCCCCCTGATAAAAAATAACCGATTTACTATTTTTTCTGATAGCAGATGAAACACACACACAAATTATGCAATCCTCTTGTCTGTTTCTTTCATTTTCAGAAATCCGAAGGGATATGAGGCTTAAGGCCGCAGAAGAAGGAAGCGGAGAAAAGCAACTAGAGGAAACAGAAATTGAGGAAAGTAAGTATATACACAAGCTAGCGACGGAAAGACATTCGCAAGTAATGCCCATGACTAACTTTGCCGAGAGCTCCCTAGAGCAAGAAGACTATTGTGGCGGGGAAATATAGAGTCAGAAACAACGGATCGTAGAGTAGGTGAAGATAAACTTACACACCAGAGAATAAAAGAATGAGAATGAGAGAGAGAGAGAGAGAGAGAGAGAAGCAGAGAGAGTAATATATCATATGTATAGCGAATACATCAGTGTCATTGGTTTTGAAAAGTATAGGCCTGATGTTCTTCTCGAGGTTATTATAGAGACACGAATGCCAAATTAACCTTTGGATAGCTGCATATAACAATGGCAGGCATTATCAAATTAATCCCTCAAGCAGCTGTCCTTGAAGAATATATATCTCTTTATCTTTACCTTTATCTTCTCAGCCTCCCTCGACAAACCTAATGGTGAAGCCAACGGAATAACAGAGGGCGCAGCTAACGGTCATGTCAAGACAGAAAAAGTCGATCCAGACCATCCGGACGCCATCTTGGTTCCCGACACTCCAGTCAACGGTAAATGACAGGAAATGAGCTGCTCTTTTGAGTCAGCCCTCCAGTTGGTGTGATGAAGGGTGAAACACTTGAAACTTGTAAAAAAGCCTGATGATTACAAACATGAATATGCTACGTTTCAGTCCTTTCGAAGTTGAATATTTTGAGCATGTATCATTAATTCTCTCTGCCGTTAGCAAGTGACGAAAAAGTCTGTATTTTTTTCGGTGATAACGAACCAAGTTCAACCATATAGTGTTGAATGGTTTGTAGGCATGATTTGCAGATTTACCTTGTATAGGTCCTAAATGACAGCGGTAGAACAAATGGAATTCCAGTTACAAAATGTTACGCTGTTTTTATTCCAACAATATTTATAAGCCAGTATTACAGTACCTCCAATTCTTTTATTTTTTCATTTGGTAATGGACAGGCAATCCTCCCCATTACGACAACATCGACCTAAACGAAACCCAAGGCGGCGATGGTGACAGCTCTGATGAGGCGTCCAAGTGGATGGTCAAAAAGGGATCTAAGGAGTGGGATTCGGTCGTGGATACCCCCGAGGTTCGCACCATCTGCGCTCCGTTACAGGTGGTCTCAGCCTGCTTCGCTGCTTTTTCACACGGGGGCAACGATGTTAGGTGAGGCAGAGTGCTTAAAAAAGCTTTATTTACCATATTGCAGATGTCGAAAAAAAAAAACAGCTTTATGCTTCAAAATCGTTTTGAAATGTGAGTTAGGGATAGAGACACCCAATGTAAAAATATGAATCAATAAAATCAATGTTAATTATTGCTAAGTATACAAAATGTGAACACTAGTAAATAACAAAATTGTTTCTAGAATAAACCGTCTGCACTTCTGGTTTATTGAGAAAAGTAGTGTTATCTCCATATATTCTAGTCTTTATTACAAAATCTTGTATGGTAGCGTGTTTTGTGATACAACTGACCATCACATATGCATGAAATGTGATAACTCGAACATTAAAAACATAAATCACTGCTCCAATGGTAAACAGTTCCTCTAATGTATAACTTATCACAAATCCAACCCACTACTTTCCCCCACCCTCAAGCTGCTGACTACGATCCCCCTCATGAAAGGCTGTGGAATTATGGACTCTGATTGGCTGAAAGTGAATGAGCAATTTAATATGCGATAGATACCATTGCAAGATAGTGTGTTCAGTGCAGTTCCTAAGAAAAACCTCTATTAGAAACGGGAACCAATACCTTCATGTGAAGTTATTCGTATTCAAATGCTTGGTATGTTCGAAGTAATCCCTGCAAGTTTGTTCCAAATCAGCCCGGAGTAAGGAAATCCTTCTCTAACATCCAAATATATCACGAAGGAATGCATTTTGCTAGCGCACATTTTGAAATTGAACCATGTTTGTATCAATAATGGGAAGACGAGAGAAAACTTTAAAGAGAAAACTTAAAAATGCTGAAATTTTGTTCGTGAATGGAGAGTTGTCCACAAGTTTCGAGCCGAGTTAGTTTGTTACCCTCCACGGTTAATTCATTCAAGGAGCTTTAGCTTTCTTATTCTTTGTGCGATTAAGCTCAAATTTGTAACGAATACATAAATCATATAAATGCCACGCATTTGAATAAGAGAAACTTCATCTGAAAATATAAGTTCCTTTTAAAACAGTCATCAAGAGAAAGAGCTGAACTGTACCCAACGAACATGTCTGGATAAATAACTGAAGTGTAATGAAAACTCTCATCTCATCAAGAAGCACATGACGAACATTACTCGCATTCACTCAAACACAAAAATAAAATTCTTCAACTCTACGTCATCCAATAAGAAACCAAAATTCTGCATTCTAAATTAGAGATAGAACTAAATCAACGCCTTGGTTTTAACTTTATTTTTGGCTTTAATTCATTGTATGTTGATGATTTACGCTGTCCTTTTTTTTTCATTATGTTTCTCTCTGTTTCTCTGTTCGTATGTCTGTCTGTCTGTCTGTCCGTCCGTCTGTTTGTCTTACTCATTAACTCGCATGCAGTAATGCCATCGGACCGCTGATCAGCTTGTGGATCATATTCACCACGGGATCGGTATCTCAGGATGCCCTTACGCCAGTATGGATTCTGTTCTACGGTGGGGCAGGAATCTCGGTTGGACTCTTTCTCCTGGGCAGTCGCGTCATCAAAACCGTTGGCGAAGACCTCACACCGATGACACCCTCAAAGTAAGTATACACCAGTCACGAATGATAGCAGGGCATGCAAGACATTCAATTGACATGATGTCCTGTCCTTTCGAGCCAGACGTAGAAGACACTTGTCCCGCTTTGGTAAAATACCTCGAAAACCATCAATGTATTTTCTAAAGGTCGTTCAGAACACAGAATTCGTACATATTGTATTATGGTATGACGTTTGTAACAAGAAAACGAAATTTCATCGGACACTATACCTCGGGTACAAAACGCTATAGATTCAATAAAATCGTTGTTCCTTTACAGGACAGCTTGAAACTACAAAGAAAAGCAATAAATATTTTAATGGGTCAGAGTTAGGATTTGGTTCAGGATTAGGATTAGGGTTAGGATAAGCGAAAGGGTTCGGGGTAATTGTCGGGGGATAATTGCCCTATAACCCCTTTTTTTTTTCCTTTCAGGAATAACAGTGAATTTCATGAATTCGTTTTTGCTTCTGCTCCTTCAGCGGTTTCTGCATCGAGTTGGGTTCAGCCATCACCGTCCTCCTAGCCTCAAACTTCGGCATCCCCGTCTCCACCACGCACTGCCAAGTCGGCTCCGTCTGCAGCATCGGCTGGCTGCGGACTCGCAAGGCCGTCGACTGGCCGCTCTTCTCCGGTATCTTCCTGGCGTGGGTAGTCACCCTGCCGGCGACAATCATGCTCAGCGCTGCCCTCATGGGTCTACTCCAACACACCGTACCGGGCGGATGCGACATTCAGCCCATCGTCCCCAACATTACCACTACGACTGTGGCGGCGGCCGCAGCTGCAATGGGCGTAGAACTTTAACTGCGGTAACACAGCCGTCACAATCCATCATCGGTATTACAACAAACACACGACCACACGTTGTCGGTGCTACAAATGAAAGGCAACTGTAAATCACCCTAAGGGAAAGGTAGAAATATGGTTGCAGCTATTCAGGTAACTTGTGGACTTGTTGGTCCTTTCCTAGTACATCTTCGTCAGATGTCGCGATGCGTTTCAAACACGTGCAATGATGCTCATGAAACCTAAGCATTATGTTTTGTCACACTTGCCAGACACCGTGATATACCAAGTGCTCTGGATGATCAAACTCTTTAGACGTAGAGAACCAAACGAAAGGGGCTCTACAAGTCAAAGCAAAGAAGTACCTTCTTGGTTAAAGTAAGACGTCCACTGTAAATTCGCCGCAATGAAACTATGTAAAGCTGCAAACAAAAGAGAAAACAGGGTATCAGTTTTACTCGCACCAACAAAGATATACAAAGGAGAATCATAGCAAAAGCTGATGAAGAAAGAGAAAGAGAAAGAGAGAGAGAGATGAAGAGGGTGAGGGAGAGAGACAGAAGGATAGAGGGAGAGAGAAAATGGGATATATTTTTGCGTGACGGGAATAATTCATTTCTCTTTAATATGCTGCATTGTTTATTGACCGTTAGGCAATATTTTGTACGTGTTTTACGCTGCCTCTACTCAGTGCGTATCAAACACCATCCCACCATTATTTCACAGTCATGTAACTTTTCAGTGTGTGATACCGGGCTTTCAGACTTTGTAATGACTGGTACACATTTGTGAAAGATCCATTTAATCATATCTAATGACATAGTGATAGCAGATAAAAAAACTTTTGCAGAGACCAAACGTTGTACAAAGGTAAGCAATTTGTGTAGATAAATATATATATTTGTACAGATAAGATATTTTATATTATTTGCGTAAGCTGATTTTACTGCGAGCGACACAGAAGATATAAATTTTGAACTGCCTCAGACAGAGTGTATAAATGATTTTCATGATGTCCACCGCAGTTGATAATGTACATATGTATTATTTTCAATGACAATAAAGCGCCAAAAGAAGTAAGGAATGTTTCATGCGTCTGATTTTCTTTATTGCTTTTTGTACGGAAGATTTTTCTTCCACTTTGTTCACTGCGGATGTATCTCTTCCAGTGGACAACGTTTGATAGTGTTGCAAAGTCCACATAAATTATTCAATGAATATTGATATCGGTTTGATTGTGATCTAGGCTGGTCTTATTTCTGATTCATTCCCTTCTTTTTTGTCCTTGTACAGTAAGGAATTAAAAGCGAAGTAGGCATCAGATATAAAGGATATAATCCATACAAACCTGGTCAATATCCCAACTTTTTTTTGGGGGGGGGGGGGGGGGGAGGGGGGAGGGGGTGGAGCTCGTCATCTTGACCAGCATCCTCACAAATAATAGATAAAAAAGATAATGTTCGTCTCTATATAAGTACTTTGTACGTATGTATGAATGTGAGTGCTTGCGAATGTGTGTATGTATGTGTGTGTGTGTGTGTCTGTGTGTGTGTGTGTGTGTGTATTTATGTATGCGAGACAATTTCCCTCATCTGGTGGAAAATCTAATTGTGCAATATACGTAATGCAAAGTTATGATTAACCGCAAGTAATCACTTGAAGAATTTTCTAACACTAACACAACTCAATTCATACTTCAGGATTTTCCCCTATGATACATCAAGGAGCCAACGACTAATCGTTTCGACTTAGAGAGTTAGAATAATACAACAACCTACAAATATCAAAGTGTTGAATAATCTCGACAATAAGTGTATAAACGCATTAAGTATAACGTTTTATTGAATTCTATACCCCATTTTTTGAATCATCTGGCATGAGCAAGTTTGGCGACTTGTTGAAATTTCAGGCATAATGATACACATACGTATACTACACATTTGAACCATCGGCCAGTCATTACGTCACGTGTTCTTCATGTGACTGCCCATTTTATTGTTGCTCCTTCTCAAAACAAATCATGGCCACATGATAAGGGTCGGGGTCAGAAAGAGAGCATGAAGTTTCATTGAAGATCCTGATAAATGCAAGGCTGTTAGATATGTATACATGTAGGCAAGACGCGGATATCTCGTGCAAGCTGATATACCAAGAGGATCACGGATGGCATATTTTCGTCATTATGACTGCCAGTGTCATTGTGCTTGTGTTGTGTTGTGTGCTATGGTGCGTAAGTGTATGTGTGTGTGTGTGTGTGTGTGTGTGTGTGTGTGTGTGTGTGTGTGTCTTAGTCAGCATTCTGCAAGTAGATTCTGTTTTAGATAAACAGGAACTTACCAGATCAAACTTTGACCATGCAGCATAGACAAAGGTCTTCAAGACATACAAAGTGAAGTAAAAAACGTTATCAAACGTTGCTCGGACGGAATACACGAGGTCGGCCCCTCTCGTGGCTAATCAGCCTAGAGTGCTAACCTGACAATAGCTCCTTCCGTCATAAAGTATCAGGTCCCTTTCTTGTGATGTCTTTGAAAAGTGAAACAAATTCAAGCCATTTTTCCAACAAATTACAACGCACGTACTGCATACCTACGGCAGTACAAATTCATATATAGCTTGTGTACCATGTTGCACAATTCTCCAAATGAGTCAATTTTTCACACAATGAACATTAAGGTAATCATTTCTTTTTTTGTTCGACATGCGTATCTTCTGAATTGAGGTATACAACTATTATCTATCCAGTCACAAATAATGTCAATAAAAATAAAAAAGACATTAACAAGTTGTTTATATTGGGATGACATAGTCAAAATCATGACAGTTTTTTTCTTTTCCTTTATTCTTATTAAGTATCTGCTGCAGATTAAATCTGACCCAATGAATTTCAACTGTCGCGTTTATCCGATGAACCAATAGAGGACGTTAATCGGCTCGTGTGCGGAATAAAACGACTGCCTGCCTATTGTCCAAGCCAACTTGTTCAAGAAAAGGAAAAACAAAGAGTGAGATTGTGATGTCACAAAAGAAAGTGTCATCTCTCTACACACACGGCGCATGTTTGACTTTCGGCTCTACGTTCCACATTCCATAACGATGAATCTCATCCTCTCGCTAAGTGTGACTGAAATGTATCGTCAATTGTGGACGCTTCGACGCACTCCGAGAGCAAAACCTTGCTTTCTCCAACATTGCTCTTAAAATGTCTTGATGTTTAGGTAGCATGATACAGTTTTTATTTTTTTATGATGATTAAGAAGGTTTCGTTTTGTTGGGCTATGACCAGTGAGAAAAAAAAAGTTCGCTGGCTCACAAACATGAACGCTGATACCTTCCGTGCTTCATTTTCTGCAAGCCACGCCGTACCACGGGAGAGTCCGAAGGACTGAGAGATGCAAGGCTAAATTCAACACCATACACCAAGACATCAGAAGGGTCTCCAAACTTGTGAATCCAAGAATAGATATGGCGACAACGTGCTTTTTGGCTTCATCACTGTTTCTGCTGGTCGTGTCTGGTTATCTTGCCGCAGGTGCGCCACAACTTCCTTCTACGACATCATGTAGGTATATTGTGTATGAACGTGTGTGTATATATGTGTGTAAAATATACATTTTAGGCATGTGTGTGCGTCTGAATATGAATATGAATACATTATATTTATACACTTTTAAATGTTTTAAACTGTTCTGACTTAGCTTTATCTGCACAGTAAGGTGACCAAGTTCGTACATTTATTGGTACGTGGGAGTAGCCTTTACAGATAGAAATACGAATTTAGTCATTGCATTCCTCGCTGATAAAGAACTATGTACAGCACCAAGCAAATGGCAAGCAGCCGGAAAAAAAAGGGGGGGGGAGGGGGGGGGGGGGATAAGTATGAAAAATGCCCAAATTTGTAACAGCATGACAAGTACATGTAATAATCAGTTTAAAGTTAAGTTCAGTTTAGCTTCAGTTTACAAACAAACAGACGTAACAGTCATGACAATCAAACTTGATAAAAATTTAGTCGCCCAAAGCTATGCTCAGGCTGGACCTTTCGATACCGGCAGTCCGATAAAATAGATTAACATATATCAAGGATCTGCTCATGCCGAAAACATGAGAGACAGTAAGATACGAAGAGATTATGTTCTTACTACTTTGATAAAATACCATCATAGAGGTTACACGAATATAACCCATGGATGTAATCCAATCTCACGCGGGCGCACATGTGTACACAAAGCTGATTACAAGAAAAACAAATGGCGAAGGTATGTAACTTTGCAAAGTAAGTAACATTTATTTTTCCAGGGGATAGATAATTCCGATGTAGACAATTATCCAGCTGAAACGCGAAGCTCCAATATAACACCACAACAATTTTTCCACCCTTTGAGACAAAAATGGGAGGAATTGATAATCACTTTTTGCAGGTCCTTTCCAAATGTTGACTTCTTGCATATGAAATGTATATGTACGAATATTCACTGAAAACCTGGAAATCCGCACATGCAGTCAGTAGGCCTACATATATTTGAAAAGTTTGATAGCAAACGGTATACTCCATTCTTATCGAATTGATATATTTGCTATCAAACCTGCAAAGAATCAAAGAGAACAAGAAAAAAATTCCTATATTTTGGACTACAACTTCACGGATATTTCTTGTCATGCAAGAAGTAAGGTATCAGTGAGAAGATATTGTTTTGCTCTATTTAAAGGCAATGGACTTCATTTTCATTTCATTTTCATTTCATTTATTTCATTCTCCTTTTTCCAACAGAACACAACACAGTATGAATTAGGTTATTATCACAATCGTATACACACAACTTGGAAATGATATCAAATGATACAATAATAAAGTTACATATATATGCATGTATACGCAAAATAATACAAGTCTATGTTTCAGTTGAAAAAAAAAAAGGAGAACTGAGAGGTCCACTAAAAAGCAAGCTTGTAGATTGTGAACCACTCAAGAAACTCTAACGAAATACTTATTTGTATATGCTTAACACAAGTATAATTTAAACAAGACGGAACAAAACAGGAGACACACAATAACATGACACGACTAGACAGAAAGGTGGAAAATGGAAGGAAGGAAGGAAGAAAGAGAATGCCTACGCGCTAATCAAAGAAACGAAAGAGGGAATTGAAGAGGGAATTGAAGAGAATATGCTTTGAACAGCCGGTGGTTGCATACAGCCGTGTAAAGAATATGATGGCTATTTATGAATTAATGAGTTCAGATATTAATTGATTGATGGTTGGATGATGAACCCTGTGGTTGTTGGGACTTGGTTAATAAAAACGAACATCAGAGAGGGTTTAACAGAAAGGATTTCAACTTACGCTTAAAGGAATACAAAAAAGGAGAATTTTTTATTTCACAACTTAATGAATTCCAGAATCTAGGGCCTGTGTATATAAATGTATTCTGAGCCAATAATGTTCTCAGAAGGGGTAGATGAAACTCAATAGATTGTCTGGTGGGATAATTATGGAAAAATTGGTTCCTTGTAAACATTGAATTGAATATACAGGGAAGTATATTTGTGTTGAAATTAAACATAAATTGTCCAAGTTGAAAAAAATACAAATCTTTAATTTTTAAAATCTTATATTTAGTGAATAATGGATCTGTATGGGAACGTGGCGGGACGCCACAAATAACACGAAGTGCCCTTTTTTGTAATAACAGTAATCTATCTAATAAGTTTGATGAGCGTTACCCCATGCTAAAAGACCGTAATTAAGATAAGGTAAAATTAAAGAGAAATATAACGTCAGCAAAGAAGACAAGGAATATGAAACTTAAGTCTATTAATGATAACAATATTATGTGAAATTATTGTACTAATGTTAATAATATGTGGCCTCCATGAAAATTTATTGTCTACTGTAATCCCAAGGAATTTTATATGAGATACGCGTTCTAATTGAGTGTCATCAAAAATAATCTCTTTACGTAAAACTTCTATAGAATTACTAAATAACATATACTTAGTTTTCAAAAGATTAAGAGATAATTTGTTAGCTCTTATCTACTGGGTCACAGTTTTCAATTCGGAATTAACAATGTGCACGAGTTCATCCGGATTTTGATGTGAAAAGAAAATATTTGAATCATCAGCAAAAAGTATAAATGACAACACGTCGGGTGATCCGCAAAAATCATTGATATAAATGATAAAAAGTAAAGGTCCTAATAAGCTACCCTGTGGGACGCCACACTTAATGAGTTCGAGACTTGAAACGTTCTCGTTCAGAGATACGTATTGTTTGTGGTTTTGCAGGTAGCTCCTGAACCACTCCAAGGCCTTCCCCCTTATTCCATAATGAGACAACTTGTAATGTAAAATTTCATGATTTATTGTATCGAAGGCCTTGGAGAAGTCCAGGAATATACCAATAAGATGAGAATGATTATCAATAGTATGCGCTGCGTGGTCGATAAACTTCAAAAGGACATGAATGGTACTGTGTTTTTGACGGAACCCAAATTGAGAATTTGTAAAAACATTATGAAAAGTTAAAAAAATAATTGTTCTTTTAAATATCAATTTTTCCAAAACTTTAGATAAAGATGAAAGCAAGGAAATGGGCCTGTAATTACTCATATCAGAACCATCGCCTTTTTTTGAACAAAGGGAAAACCTTAGCTATTTTCATAAAATCAGGAAAAACACCACATGATATAGATCTATTAAAATATGTGAAAGTGGATCAGCGATTGAAAATATAATTCCCTTTAGAATAACATTACTTATGTCATTGTAAAATTACTTACTCATCGTAAAATTACTTACGTAAAATTACTTAAAATAAATTATGTCATCGACATAAAGGAAACCTCCGGATGATATTCAGAATTTTACATTAGAACAACTATAAATTAGTTATACTGAGTACAGAATTTCAGAATTTATAGTGATTGGGATGAGGAGTAAGCAAATCACAGTGAACAAGGATGATGACATGACAGCCTCTCCATAAGAATGCAGGAGTTGGGGCTCATGGAAGCAAAACAAAAGAAGAAGGCATGCATAGATTCTACACGGGGAATTTGTTAAGCAAGCGGCATCGCTATTGAATTACACTGCTATATTTCTGAAATATGTGAGGTTCCTATGTCATCAACACTGTTCAGTGCAATTTGTTTAAGATTTTTCAGAGTATTGGTTTCTCTTTTCAAGGACCACAAGAAATTACACAAATCTATACAAGGAGCTGTCGATTTATGCACTACATGATGTGAAATGTTGACAATCGTCTTGAAGTTGTCTGTAATGTTGGAGAAAAATGCGCTTATTCCGTTTCACAATCAAATTCTTCGTATATAATCACAAATGGAATTTGTGAAACTGTAATACAAGCAATGGGTTCACAAGTTAAGGGGTTCAACTGAAAATAAAGCTAGTTGTTATCAATCCGGGTACAAAGAGTCTTGGTAGGTCTTAAAAAGTTTACCCCCTATCGCCTATGCCTGTCTGAGTTTATTCGCCTGTAAATTTGGACAAAGGCCAAAGCAAATAAGACTCAAAATGGTATCACGCAATTCATCTCATCTTTTCTTATCATCAGGTAGAAAGTTCAAGGAGAAATCTTCCACACCTACTTCCTTGCTAATTCATATCACATATCCCAGTCACATATATGAGCTTTGGTTAGATCTTCTTGTCATCGTAACTGTAAAATTGATTAAGTTTTCATATTTTCGTGTGGTGAGTTGGCATGTTTACGTGCGTCTGTGTGTGTGTTTGTGTGTGTAATGTGTGTGTGTGTGTGTGTTTGTGTGCGTGTGTGCGTGAGTGTGTGTGTGTGTGTGTGTGCGTGTGTGTGTGTGTGCGTGTGAGTGTAGGTGTGTGTATATGTGATTGTGTGTGATGTACAGGATTTGCAAAGAAAATACAAAACAAAAATAACGTGACGAGAAATAAAGACATCACATGCAGGCGAAAGATTACAAATCTTTTGAGGCATATTTTACAATCTAATTTTTCCTAGAGGGGTTGTTAGTTCTAATGCTACAGAAGTAAAAAGAAACAGTACGTTGGTCTAACACATTGGAAGGGTTTAAGGGGAAAAAAAAACCGTTGGTACTAATTAATTCTTGTTCTTTGAAGTCAAGTGGTGTAGCCACATCTGTTATCGGTATGTTGTTCACTGATCGTTAATGGGCGTGATGTAAATTTAGATAAGACTTCAATGTTGGTATATCAGACAGAGAAGAAGAAAAGGGAAGAGATTTTAGGAAATCTTCGCTGTTCCCACAAGTGTTTGTTATTGTTCCAAGTCTGACGTAGTCCGCCAGTGATATAACGTAACGGAGAACAAAGAACGAGTGTTGTCACTACATTACTATTTTTCTCTTATATACAATGTTTACAGTGATCTGTCCAAACAATCAGAACGTAGATTTCATTTTGCAAAGCCCGTCTTTCCTTGAATGCCTGTGTGTTGTTTTCATAGGTCTTTGTTATTTTGATAGACAGAAAGGTTCAATAGTCGCGAGGGTGACAAGGTATTGCTTTCAAAGATCAATTTGATCGAACAGAACAGATTACATACTTGTACTGCATGGAGTAAGACTCAATGTACCTGTAATCGTTATTTACACTCGGTCCTAATAGCACTCTCAACACAGCATTAGGTTCATGTGGCATGAACGCGATAAGGATAGATTAGACCCATTATTCATTATTTCGATATACACTATCTCTGCATTGAGTAAAGATGATTGGTATGCACATGCGTGTTAGAGAAGCCTGTCGTCTTCTCCCATCTACGTGCAAGTTCTGGATTAATTGATGTTTTTAAGTCAATGTTTTGATCGTTGATGTTTGGGCAGGCGCACATAACAAAACCTAGAAAGGACTTTGATACTTTGAATGGGACCAAATAATATCTGTAATACATGTATGTATTATATTTAGTAATAATATATTTATGTATACATATGGAGGAATGTATGTATGCGTGTGTGTATGCACTTATGTAGGTATGTATGTATGTATGCATTACGTTTATGTACATTTTGAAGTACTTTGAAGCATTTTGTCCCTTCTTGTATTCTGGCGGGCTTTCTCCATCTGAGCAGTGATCACATGACAGTTTCCCTAGAGAGTGTATTTTTTTTTTTTATATCAGTACAGTTAGAAAAAAAATACCGACAACACTTACAAAAATGTGAGGTAGGAATGGAAACAACCAATGTAAAAATTGAATCAGTACAACGAATATTAAGTATTGTTAAATACACAAAATGTGAACAATAGTAATGATAAACATGTTTCTCGACTAAACTGCGCGTCTACAGTTATGGTTAAGTGAGAAAAATAGTCATATCTCCTTTTATTTTAGGCTTTATTGCGAAATTTTTACTTGGTAGGATGCTTTGTGATACAAATTACCTAAACATTATGCATCAAATGTGATATCTCGAACATTTTTCAATCACTGCTTCCAATGGTGAACTGTACCTTTAATGGTATCTTTTTTATGTGACTGTTTGTAATTTTAAACTTGATCACTTCAGAAGAAAGCGTCGGTGTTGTATAGATTCAATGCATAACATTCTGACATTATGCAATATATCTGCAGTGTTGTCGACAAAAGCACAATGGACAAAGGTCTCTATATACGGGAACTTCCTGAAAAAAAAATTCCATTTGCTCTATTCGTACCACTACCTCCATGAGCTCCGTGAAAACTGTATCGACGAAACGTATCTGAATGCAATGTATGTACATGTGCAAAAAAGGAGCAACATTTGTTATAGGTTATTTCTATCCACCCAAACATGAACAATTTGTAGATTTACCAGTATTCTTCTAGAAGGTACGTGGGTAAAATTAATGAAAGATCTATCAGCATGATCAGATCGACAAAATTCAACAAACTGTATTTAATATACGTAATATACTTTTGAAAGAATGATTGGATGGATTTGCATTACAGCCAAACCTACGGCTGACCTAAATTGTGTGACCTCCATTGGCATTTCCATTCGTTTGGAATTGACACTGTAAAGTAAACAAAGCAAAGATCTGTAACAGCGTACCCTTCCATTTACCAACGTTGTCATGGATAAAGAAGGAAGGTTTATCATTACCATTACCGCTCATCACTCTTTTCATCTCCCCCTTCTCCTGTCTGCCCTTAGCATGTTTGTTTACAGCAAACATAACAAAGCAAGACTAAACAAAACCAATCACACAAACTAATGCATATCAGTGTCTGTAAATGGTTACACTGTAGGTGTCTATTTGGTAAAAACTGAGAGTTACACCTAAGCCCTTTCTCTATATCGCCGCAGATGGCGTTCGACTATTTGGCTCTGAGTCGAATGACACCAAAAAAGGCTTGCTGCAAATCAGGACGGGGAAGTCTGGCTCGTGGCTCTTCCTCGACGCCGACTCGCTCGGACTGACGGGAGCAAAGCTGGCTTGTCGACAGCTGGGCTTCCCGTACCTCTGCTCGAAGACCGCCAAGGTGGTGCCTGGGATTACAGAGGATGACATCTTCTCTCTGGACGTCCACTGTCTGGGCGAGGAAGCATCTCTCGACAGCTGTCCTACCAGCAGCCGACGCGTGCAGCCCTCTCGCATTCAGTCTGTTGCCAGTTTTAGCCTTCTCTCCATTACGTGTGCAAACGAAGATGGTAAAATATTGCTTAAATCACCTTTTTATCTCTCACGTCACTTTTATTTATTTTTCTCCCCCTGCCCTGATGTTTCAAGAGTTTGAGAATGGAGAGGAACAGAGTAACTTTATTACTATGCACAGAAGTTTTGAGGATTTTGATATTACAGGATAATCGAATTAATTTACGATATAAAGGGCCTACTTCGTCGTCAAGGTCATCATGGTAGACTGAAAATCCACGGAGTCTTCTGAAACAGATGTTTGGTTCGTGTATAAAAGATTTGAAAAATGAATAAGGTTTACTTGATATATATCTATGACTCTCATGCATTTTCAATTCAACCCCCACAAAACTTTTTTTTCGGCATTTCTTTTTCTTTGAGGCCACCGAAGTACCATGGCTGGGGCTCCTGATTTCCCTATAAGGAGGTCTCAAGTTAAAACTTTGCCGACACGTGGTAAAGAAAACCACGGTCATTAGTAGCAGTTATAGTTGAATCACTGATATCACTGATATCATTGTCTTAATGGTACTCTATCAATTTGTTTCCTTTATATCCATGTTACAAAACATAATTGTTATAATCATTTATTGATTTTGATAGGTTCTTTCTTATTCTTCCTACATTGGGGAATGTGGGGGCTGTGGCATAGTGGATAAGACTCCCGACTCCCGATTGGAGGACCCGAGTTCGAGTCCCGTCCAGTGTTTATGTCCATGGGCAAGATGTTTTACCCACTACTCGTATGTTCCTCTCGACCCAGGTGTATAAATGGGTACATGGCAAAGCTTGGGTTATAATAATGGCAGGGCCCTCTGTCAGAGCAGTGGCAACACTGAAGAGGCTACCCTGGGTAAATAAGACCTTATTATTATTATGTTATTATCATATACTATAATCTTAATTAGACAGGGGTCTACTTTCGTAGCACAGTATAGTTCATAAATAACACCTGAGCCATATAATGTACCTTTGTTGTAAAGTTATCCTCGCTGTTAAATGAAAGATTATCATGCTATTATGTGACTTTCTCCTATATTTCCTTCTTTTTTTGATGTACACGTGCCGGAAGCAGATATCAGCTTGCGCCTTGTTAACGGCTCATCGCAGCATCAAGGTACGGTGGAATATAAATGCTCCTCTCACGAGTGGCTCAACGTCTGTTTTGATGACTGGTACCCGGCTGCAGCAGATACCCTCTGCGCCACGTTGGGCTTTAGAGGGACCGTGGACGACGTCGGCATCACCCTACCTACCGCCCCGTTGTCCGACATCGGCTTCATCTGCTCAGCGCGCCAGCACGAAGATCATCTTTTCGACTGCCTGATGACTGAGGCTGAATGTGTTTCTGGCCATGCGGCATCCATTTCGTGTGGCTTAGGTAAAAGTAAAAAAAGCAAAATCTAATATTATACCGCTGTTTTTCCTGGAGATGCTTTCTCGCATTTCATCGATGTGTTATGGCAAAACTATCTAAGCTTAACCAAGGGAACTACGCGCTTCGCAGACGAGACTCTGGGCTCCTCACCAAGAGGTCACAGATTCAAACTCCCGCCAACGATGATTTATGCGTTATGCATTATTATTCAAGAAAGATGTGCTAAAATTCATCTAAAGAAAGTGTAAATTGAGTATCTGAATATAAGGACGACCCAAGTCCATGGAAGACCATTTCGAGTAAACTTAAAAAAAACTTCATATCTTTTTTATTTGTCCAATAATATTCTAGTTAACTGTGATGGGAAGGCAACATTGTATATACAAATTAGAACATATATTATTATGACAATTAACATTTACATTAATTGTGGAGAGGCCATTTTGTGTGATGGACTTGGGTCGTTCTTTGAATCATATGGACTTTGGTCGTTCTTTGATTCATATACATGATATTCTGCTATAGAGATGAGAGAAGGATGAGAGAGGGCGCTATAATATGAATGTAAGAATGACCCAAGTCCTTCATTCTTACATTAATATAAGATTTAACTCATTCATTTCAGGCACTTGCGGGGGTAATTAGGATTTATTATTTATACACAAGATGAGTCCATGCATAAGCTACAATAACATTTACCATGTCAAACTGAATTTGGCCAAAAATTGGACTTGGGTCGTTCTTATATTCAGGTCTTCAATTGCCACTAAGCATCGCTAATAATGTCAAATTTGGTATGATCTGTAAATTAAAAAAAAAAAATGAAAGTCGGTAGCAGTATGAAAATTTGGTTTCCCCCCCCCTCCATTTTGTGTTAGGCTATCGTCAACAAAGAATTTTAGTCGTGATCTACCTACGTTTCGTGGTAGCTACAAGCTTAAATGCTCATCTTCAACCGCTCATCTCCACCTATTACCAAGACCTCCTTTTTTACAAAATAGTGATCCGATGATCTTTACCTTTTACTGAACCAAATCCGAAAAGCCATTAACTTGACTAATATGGAATTTTGTCTACGCTTACTGTAAAATACATTTTGTTCAATAAGTCCATCTATTTAAATCCTTTTTAAAAACTTGGAAACTGTCGTATCATACGTTCTATTACCCCTATAATTTTATGTATATTATCTCTATTATCGTTATCATCATCATTATCGTAATTAGTTGTAGTCGTACTTATTGTAACATTTGCCAGTGTTTTATTTTTGATTCCAGCAATTGAAGTTTATGGCGAAGAAACGACCCTCTGTGATGCCTCCCAGACATGCCGCGGCAGCTGCGGCAACTCAACCCGAAGCGGGTGCAGATGCGACGAGGACTGTACATTCTTCAACGACTGCTGCTTTGACTTCGTCACTGAATGTGGTTCTGATGACATCCCCGAAGACCACTCCGTAAGACCTTGCGGCTCATCTTTAGATATGTCCATCTATTCCTGCGAAAAGCCCCTGGGAGGACTCACCCAGATCTATTCCGGTTCGGAGGGATATTATCTTATCAGACAATGTCCTCCAACGACTGAGTTGAGTCTTCGAGAACAGTGTACAGGGTCGGGTGGCAATGATGATGTCGTCAGAAATTTGCCAGTATACGACAGAGATGGAAACTCGTACTTCAACGTGTTCTGCGCGGTGTGTCATGGAAAATCTCTTAGCGACCTAACCCCATGGCGTATTGAAGCAGAACCTGCGGATAATTTCCTCTCAAGCGAAATGATGATATATTACTTAGTGCTTCCGCCATGGGACGACTCCAAGAGGACCAGGCCATGTTTTAGGGACGGGTCCGTAGTAGAGACCTGTCCCAATTCCCTTGCAAACTCGTCACTTGCGGATGCTTGCCAAGCGTACCAGGCACCACTGAGAGACTCGACAGGAACGTTCGCTTACCGTAACCCGCACTGCTTTCAGTGCCAGGACGACTGGAACGGTCAGCTTCCAATAGAGTACTGCACCGGATGCGAGTGTCAGGGAGCCTCGTGCTTCCTCAGGTGCGCTGGAACCAGATCCGGCCGCCTCACCTCCGTCACTTTGCTCTTTGATTTTATGGAGTCTGACAGAACAGAGTGCACAGGTATCGGCGAAGTCTACGATATGTTTTTGAAGACATGCCGCGTTTTAGTATGTCCACCCGGGACGACGTATGATCATGGAAGGTGCGTTTATTCCTCGCAGAACACGACAGTCCATTCCACCGTCATGGATTGCTTGTCCTCTGCCATTGCATCAAGTTTGCCCCAAGTATCACAAATCACCATCGAGAAAAACGTGACGTCAGACACTTATTCAGCAAATATTTTCGCTGAAGACGTCTACAGAGCTGAATCTATAGACCTCACCCTTGCTTCAGTGTTTGCAGCTTCTAGCCAACACGTTCGCCCGTTTTGCAACCTCAGTCGAGTATCGCTGATGGCACCACACATGCATACCAATGAAACGCCTTCAGCGTGTAGTGATATTGTGAGCAGGCCTTTAGCTGATGAGAGTCTGCGAATCATTGACACGTGGTATGCTAATTCATCGGGATGGAACAGAACGCAACTAGTTTTCAACGATTACCGCTTTGTCAGAAACTCCACTGAATACTCAAGCAACCCACCATCCGAGGATTGCTGGTTTGAGTTATTCAACATTTTGCTATGTAACCTACAGATCTATTCAAATGAGCAGTTCGTCATCGACGAGGAGAACTTGGCGCATCATGTTCCCTCGGGCGTGTCACTCGCTCCTGAAGAGTACTTCTTGCTCCGTAACGGAAGCATTGTTACTTGTCCGGATTCCCTAAATATGGCTGCCAACATCCAGAGCATCATTTATATGACTGGAGCGAGTGCATCTGTCATATTCCTCATGGCGACCTTGGTAACGTATGCCACCTTCCCGAAGCTCAGGAACGTAGCGGGCAAGTGCTTGATGAATGTGACCGTTGCTCTCCTCGGAGCGAATCTGATCTTCGTGCTCAACCCGCTGTTCAGCCTCGAACGCACCCTGTGCACTATCGTGGCGGCCCTCGCTCACTTCTTTTGGCTCAGCGTCTTCTGCTGGATGAACGTGGTCGGAATCAACATGGCGCGCACTTTCGGCTGGACAGGTTCCAGCTCTCTGAAATCCGACAGAGGTTGTTCCAAGGGAACGCTCATCTCCTACGCCCTCTACGGTTGGGGGATACCATTTCTCATCGTTGCTGCCTGTACCGCCATCCACATCTGCCAGTGCGCCGGAATGCGGTTTCAATACGGGAGTTCCCTAGTCTGTTGGATCGACGGAGAGGAGAGGGCGTTATTGTACGGGGTCACCGTCCCCATCTATGTCGCCATTTTCTTGAACGTGCTTCTACTTGCATACACTGCGATCTCGCTCATTAGACACAGGAGAGAGGGAAGATCGTTGAGGGCGCACCAGACACAAATATTTTCGGAGAATGTGGTAATAGTAGCAAAGGTGAGGCGAATAACCTGTTCCTCTTTTATTTCCTCAGTTTCTGTATCCAATCACAAGACTTATCCAGCGTTGGGAACTGCTTTTCATTTTCCAGATTTTGTCTGCCAAGGGCGATGCAGATAACTATTTCATCATAATCGTATTCAGTTTACGTCTATGTAATGTATGCCACTGATTTTTTCTAACTAGCTTTAGGCTTTTATACATCTTCATGTTTGTTTTTTTTTTTGAGGGGGGCGTGGGCGTGTACTGTCGCTATATGCTCTTTGGAATGAAGTTTATATGTCTCTGCACCCTCGTTTTCTCATAATTCAATACTTTCTGTAAATCTCCTTTGTTCTCTAGATTGTAAAGTATAAATATGATAGTTGTAACATCACATAAGTATGGCAAGTGGCAAGTTTTGAGTGCCTCTGTCCTTGATGCCTATCTATTTATCTACCACACTGATTTTTTTTTTTCGTTTGAAAGTCATCGTAAGTTCATTAAGTTACTTATCATAAGGTCAAAATAGTTTTTTTTATATCAAAATCAATGTGTGACTATGTTGCATTATAAAGAAAATAGAGTTTGAATGTAAAACCACATTATGTATTCATCTTATCAACTTGAGATATTTGAGATTTATGTTCTTTAGAAAAGGATTTAAACAATATGTGATAGTTTTGGTAAAATCTTCGAGGATATCTCTTTGATATGCCACTAGTGTAGAGTGATTGAAGAGACTTAATTTTTGTTTCCTTGATGACGAACTTTCTAAAAAAAAAAACCAACAACTTCCAAAATGGAGTTTATCTACTTTTCCATCCAAACTTGATTCAAATAGTATAATTTGTTATGTAAAGTCTTTTTGAGAGAGCATTATTCACACGATGTGCCATGCACATTATTTTGCTCGTTCGGCTACATGTCCTTATTGTATTCTTTGAACATTTCCCCGCCCTTTTTCTCCCAAGCTGTCCGTGGTTCTCGGAACGGCCTGGATTTTCGGTTTCGCCTACAGCTTCACGGACGGCAATGTCGTCATGTACATCTTCGTCACGCTAACGTCCCTCCAGGGAACCTTCCTCTTTCTCTTCTTTGGCGCCACGAAACGCATCCGGGACATGTGGAGGTCAAAGTTCAAGAAGGAAAAAATCACGTCGGTGTTCATGGTGAAAGTGAACTCGTCTCAGCGTTCTACCGGCAGCTCGAATACCGGTTCGACGAGCATGTAGAGACCTTGATAGTTTGTGTATGTCCCTCAAGAGTATGTAGGCTAGTTGGTGGGATTGGTGATATTGTTGTTGTCAGTGAAATAAGTTTCAGAGACCTTGGATTGTTCCGGTTTTTTTTTTTCGTACAGATAAAACAATGTGGACGGCTCAAGCAAAATGCTGGTAAATTTCTGGAGTTATTATTTTCAAAACCTTCACTAAACTGGTCCTTGAACGATTGATAAGAAGAATGAAACCAGCGATTGTAAATTAATTCGTTTTTGTTGAATAAAACATATCCTAATCTTTGCAGTGGTTGGATTATGAAGCTGAAATTTGAATTGAATTGAAACGAATTGAAAATGTTATCCACTAAACACCGTCAACAACCGTTTCTTTCGTAAACAAACGAGCTAGCTTTCATCCAACTTATCAAAATGAGAAAACATAGTCTGATTCTTTTCGGGAGGAAATGAGGAATCAGCAATATTTTTATGCAAAAGTTTGCCTTTAACTTGTTTGTCGATATTTATGCGCATCATAATTACATAGCTCAGATATGAGATTTAGGCCAGCAGAATATCTCATTCAAGCAGCTGTTCTGATGCCATGTCTGTACGATGTCAAAGAGTAATTTGAAATATCAATGAATGTGTCGTACTATGCTACATTTCAATGGAAAGTTAATGACTTTGTTGTACGTCCAAAAAGAACACTGTATGGTTGAGAATCGTTATTTTGAGTAAGCGCACATTCTTTATCAAAACTTTGCCACAAGAAATCGGCAATAAATAATTTGAAAGCATTAAATTTTAGAAGACATTGAAATTTCGCGATTTCAAATACAAGGGTGACGTCTTCTAAAAGGGTGTTTTACTGTATAAGCTGACACTTGAGAGTCTTTTTGTTTCCATACTTTACAAACTGTTATACATACTCAGGTAATGCGTGCTGTCAATATGTAAATACATTTGTAAATTTTGCTCTTACTGTATATTTTATACCTTGAATACTGAATCAATATTGAGAAACGTTTGTTCTGAAGCCCAATGTACTCAATTAACTTGCTGTAACAACCTCGTAGTTTACCTCCACTTCCCAGCCGAGGATGACATCTCCAAGCTTTTAGTAATCAATGGAAAAAAAATATTCGGTTTCTTGACGCGTTGAAGACGGGCTGATTTTTGCTACCTCATGCATTTCCCATTATAGACACCCCTGCATATACTCGGGACTCGCCCTCAACGGGTTAAGGTTTCGACACGGTCGTGCAGCTGACGCTTCGAAACTATTCCAAATTCGACATTAGGGGGCGTTCTATCTGTGCCCTCAGGACTGTACCATTCACCCAATGAGGGTGGGACCTGCTGTAATTCATAAATCAAAGAGTATCACTATAAAATACTAAAGAGTGCATGCATATTGACCTTTTTTACTTACAGCTTTTCCTCCGTTACATATACAGTCAGTTTGTATTTATTGAAACATATTGTTTTGATTGCGATTTCTTTTCTCATTGTTCGTTGATGGTACTAAAGTATTGGATTGCCATGGAGCAAGTTTTGTACGAATATTTATGGCATCAAAATTTAGCATAAACCAAAAGAAACACTGTCAGAGCAAAGCTGAAGTCTATATTATGATCTACCTGCAAGCTTCTTTGAATGTGGAAAAGAGCTGACACTCCCAATCTACGAATATCTCTTAACTCTTGTGGCTGAAATGATGCCGTGTGAGATTTGAAGTCTTGCTGACTTTATTTTATGGACGAAAACATTCCTAAAATCAATGCGTATTAAAGACTGACCGTTTGCATTTTTCAACGAGGTTCGATGTACTTGAATACTGTTCTTGATAGCCTAAGACAACCACACCTTCAAAATAGCATGGTGAGCAGTGCCAACAAGCAAGCAAGGGATGAATAGACCCCTTTCTTTTAATAGTGTGTTTGTTCTTCGTTACACAGTGACTTGGCATATTCTTTTAAGATCTCGTCCATCCTTACCACCGTTCTCCTCACACACTATCGCCAGTGACTGCGTTGTGTGACCTGTTGTGATAGTCAAAGGGATTATAGCAAACTAAGGTGTTGAACGGAACAACAAACACGAATAATCCCCATCTGACATTAAGAAACGAGTATAGATGTGATGACATTTAGAGATGACTTCTGTGGTATACAACGCCGCGACGTGTTCCTGCACTGTCGAACACAATCCTTGGCAATCGGAAAGTGTGATTATCTTTTCACTTTCAATTGGGGGCGCTGTGGCATGCTGTGGCATGTGGGCGCTGTGGCATAATGGATAAGAGTCCCGACTCCCGTTCGGAGGACCCGAGTTCGAATCCCGCCCAGTGCTTACGTCCTTGGACAAGATGTTTTACCCACTATGTCCCACTCGACCCAGTTATATAAATGGGTACCTGGCAACGCTGGGGTAACAATAATTGCAGGGCCCTCTAGTAGAGCAGTGGCAACACTGAAGAGGCTACCCTGGGTAAATAGGACCTTATTATTATTATTATTATTTCACTGATTTACCTCTTGTTTCAATTTACAACGACCAGCGTTCACCCTCATCCCCTTCAAACCCCTTAAGTCCTGTACATTGATATCTTAAATCTCTTTTCTTCTTCGCATTATCCTCCTCCTCCTTCTTCTTTTTGATAAACCGCAGAATAGCATAAACTTCATAATGTATTTTCACTTGGCATGTATTGTATTCTTCTCGTCAAACAACTTAATGACAGCCCCTAACTGTCACAAGTTTTAACTATTCTATATGACAAAAAAAAAATGTAGTAATAGTCACTGTAGATGTTATATTATGCATTTACGTTAGGTATTTTACTGTTCATGTCAATTGCACTCATTTTCGATTAAAAAAAAAATCATGACAAAGTTGCAGAAATAAGATGAACTGATCTGAAGTGAACTTTTGAAAGTGTCCAGTTTTATGTCCATTCAACAATCGTGACAATGGAAGACAATGGATGGTGCAGGATGCCAGCTGGGTATTAGTAGGGGGTTTTGACCTTAGTCTTCTTCAACCTTATTATTTCTATACAAACATGGATGGATGTAATAATAATTATATTCATATATAATAAATAAATAAATAAATATATATATATATATATATATGCATATATATATATATATATATATAGAGAGAGAGAGAGATATGTAACAATGCGCTTATACGTATCGAAACGAAAACGGAAGGCACCATGAGAATACGAAAATATGGTCATAAGCACTTTTCTCTTCCCCGCCAATGGAATCCATGTCAGTTAGTATCATTGTGAATTCTATGCTTGATTGACCCAGGAAAAAGCAATCTTTGTTAATTTTTCTGAGCAAATATGATCAGAAAAGCAACAAATGACCGTAACTCTTTTTGTTTGTCTACTGTAAAGGCGTTTCGCAAGCACGATGGTGCGGTGATTCACTTTTTGTTGGTGGGGAGTATAGCCGAACTAAAGCTGGATTCGCTCCGCGATTAAGCGCTCGCAGCTCTTCATGATGCGATCAATAATACCGGAGAACATCACGAAGCTGTATTTGTGAAGCCATGGAATTAGCATAGAGGAAAACGGGATTTCGTAGATTACTGGTATTGCTCCATTGAGCGTATATAAAGGAAATAAACACCTGGCCCCAGAGCAAGAAGGTCGATCTTTCAGACTACGGGAAAGAGTCGATGGTGGCGTATCGACCTACAAGTCAAAGTATGCAGTTGGTAAGCCTACTACTAGTGCCGGTGTGCGCTCTCGTCTGCCTGCCCTGCGGGCTGGCGCAGGCACATGGGGATGGTCCGGTGCGGTACGACGGGTAAGTATACAGCACCCAGCGTACTCTATATCCTAACCACAATCATGTACTATTAAACCCTTATCTTATAACTTTCTCACCTTCCTCGTGCCATTAGATTGGTAGACACGGCCGTCTCACTCAAATTCACGGACTCATTGGCGCAGAAAGAGTTGAACTGTAATATGTAAACAAAACTTTTCATTTAATTGGTGCGCGTTATAGGCCTACTCGTTCAAATTGCTTTACCACTGAAGAGTCTTGTTCAAAGAAAGTGCAGATTATACCTTGCACATGTAGTCTGTTAAAACCAGCAAGAAGTACATGTGTTAGTATACCCTCCTTGTCTGGACCTATAGGTACATGCAGGTATACGAATACTCGGTAAAGTCTCACTTCGGAGTTCAGGGAGTCGGTAGGATATTGTTCCTTGAGATTTTGATCCTAATTCACATCGACTACAAAGACTGTCACTCCGGGCGTGTTAACAGTCGGATTCAAAGGGCTCATTTAACAATCTGCATCTGCGCCAAACGACCTCAACCCTTGTTGCAATGCACTGTTTGATCCTTTTGAACTTCATCTGCGAAATATACATCCTGCCAGAGAGCTGCACTCTGTAAAGCAATATGGCGTAGAAGTAATGAACTCGGTCGATCAAGTTATCATAATAGGACTTGCCCTTTATGTTATCATTGTCTGTTCGGTGAACGATGCTATATGCCGTTCTATGACATACCCTACTCTTTTTCCCAGGTATACATGTACGTGTATGTACCTACATTTACAGCCATAATGTCCTCTCTCTAATGACAAATAATGTATGTAACCCAAACACCTAGATTCAACCAGGAGGGAGGTGATTCAAATAGCGTATACATTAGTGTAACTCTTCCATGGGTCGTAGGTACAGAATATTATTATAAACGCGATATGTTCATGTCATCAAGCATGTGGTCAAATGATAAAGAGAGTGCAGGAACATTATTTCCAGTAATGTCTGCGCTGAATTCCTGCTGGGAACTCTTTACACTCTTGACTTAAAGGTCTAAAGCTGTCAGAGGGTAATATATAGATGAGGCTTGGATGATTTATTACAGAAGACACAAATACCGAGATCTTTAAAGAATGTTTTTTGTTTTTTTTTTCATAAAAAAGGATTTTGAATTGAAATGGATAACTAGGACGGGAAAGAGAGAATATAATTGAATGCGAGTACCTGATAGCAACCACTAAAAAGCGATATGCCGATGATCCTGAAACTTGCATGACCTTCTCAAAAAGCAAATTCGGTAGCCAGTATGGCTATGTGAATAAATGTTGCTTTATACTGACAATTTTTTGTTTTGTTATCAGTGTCATTACATTCTCCCGCACACTCCATGTACCACATGAGAGAAACAAAATGGAACAAAAGGTCAATAAAACAATACAAAAGCATGTTTTTTTACGAAATCTTATAAAACACCTTTACTAACACCCGAACCATTGTTAACGTTACAGCACATGTCCTAAGATATAGATAAAATGGAGAGCCAGTCTTTAACAGCGGCAGATCCAGGAATTCCGTAAAGGGGAGGCGCGTTTACAAAATTAGAGGGGGCGCACGTGCCCCCATTTTTTCTAATTATTTCTTTTGTTTTAGCAAAAAATAAAGAGGGGGCGCGCGGACGGTGCGCCCCCCTCTGGATCCGCCACTGCTTAAGGAAATGAAAATCCATAGCTGTTAAATGAAGTAACAATAGACTTTACTGACCTATTACAAATATTTCAGTCGTTTTGGAAAAATGACCTTAGCATTAGTAAATGTTGTTTTGGGAGAGCTACAGCTATGACTTGAGTGCATTGCATTTGAATACGTTTGATACTATATAAGTAGTGGTTCTTTTTTCTGTAGATAAACTTTCGCGACCCTATTTAGGGTAAAATGAACAGAAATGCCATTCTTTATTAATTACTGTACACTAGGAAACACTTTAAACAAGGCCATTCTACCAGTAACATTTTCTGAGACTGAATAAAGTTGACGTTCACCAGGCATTGTACAGCAGACTGGCCTGAACAGTAAGTTGACCCGACGTCAAGCTGCCTACTGATATTGTTGAGGTTCCATTAATGTTTGTTTGTCCTTTTTTTTTGTTAATGTGGATGGAATGATATTGTACAGCAAAAAAACTATACTGAGATTCATAGACCTTATATTTAGTTAATTGTATTATCTACTTAGAATACATACATTATAATATGATCACGGTGATTCCAATTCCATTGTCTTTTTTTTCTCATTATGATTATGATCTACAATCAACGACGAATTTCATTTTACCATCTCCTCAAGGTTCTGAAGTTGAGATGGCGGCGCACTTGTACAAGTAACTGATATAAGTATTTAGGAGAATGCGCGCTCGATATAAAAATTGTTACTCCAATAGTTTATGAATAAGTGACTAGCAAAGCCAGGACTAAATAATATTGATATTTCTGGACGGGAAAGTTTCTGTTTTCCGACAAACAATTCATATTCATAGTGCCATGTTGTCCAATTTCGAAAGTGTATAAAATCAGCGTTCACCTTTTCAAATCACGATGAATAAAATTCACTGTAGAATTATTGTCGTTACTGTTGACGACTTTTCATTTGTATTTACATCTGTTCTGCTTCAAAGGCAATGACAAAGATGTTTGATTATAAAAATGAAAGTATGGTAACCTCATGATGAGTAGATTGACTGTTAAATAGTCACCATCATCATCAATACGATTTTGCTGATGATACGTTGTGACTGCATGGTTGTATTTTCATGGTAAGACGATTCCCCCCCCCCCACCCCATACACACACGCAGAGACTCACATAATCACACGCCATATCATCGCTGATTGAGTTGATACGCGACTTTTTCCACACACCTAGCAACAAAAACAAAGTTAACTGCGACGGAACATTTGATGATCTATGGATTCGAGTGACCAACAATAGAGTCCAGTGGGTTATTTTTGATTTTCGCAGGGTTTTACCATCGTTCATTACCGCAAAACCTTGTATCTCTCCTGTAATCCCTCAATACACCTTAGAGGTCAACGAGCTATATTGGATCACGGTTTCAGAAAATTAACCATGACTCCATGATTATAGCTCAATGTACTTCAAAGAGAACTCGTGCACTTTGTGAAGAATCGCCCTTCATTAGATGAACCGATTTGAGGGTACTGCGTACTTGTCTCGATTCGTTTGATCAGCCCGTAGCTGATGTTTACTCTGGTCTTTCACGTGCACGTCTGAAAGAAACCCATGTAAGCAGTCATGTAAACAAAGGTGTAAGAGGTTAGGCTGGCCCAAAACAGGTTGTGAAATAATACATTGTTATTGCTATACACGAAACTTGTGCTTGGTCAGGCTATAGAAATGTTCCCCCTTTAATATCTACAACACCAGCAGCATCAGTGTCAAAACCGCAAGATGAACTTGCAGTAAATACCTTTAATCGCAGCACAGTATATCAGTATATAAACAGGATAAACGGCCTGAAAGAAGTATTATTTCGAAGTGATGTGTACACTCACAATATTTTAGTGCAATGTTTATCATTAACATCATCGATCCTCTTCTCTTTTTTTTTTCTATAATCTATCTCTCGCGCTTCTTCTCTCCTTTAGATATCAGTTATGGCGGATAAATCCTCAATCTCAAGTAGAGTTAGAAGCAGTGGAATTTTTGGCCAACAAACACAACGTAAGTTTACCCATAGTATTCACTAAAGCTTTACCCATTATATACCTTGAATGTCAATTTGCACAGAAAAAAAGAAACATGACCGTATGAACACTGTGCAACGTCTCTGGCACACAAAAGGTTACACGTTCAGTAAAGGGGGGGGGGGCGACTTGTTGAAGCTCACTCCTGCGCCTTTACCATGTTTACTATGAGGGAATAAGTATATAGAGGGTGACTGCTCGAAAAAAAAAAAAATCGGCCAGGCGCTTTATCAGAATGAACGGGATGGAAGATGACCTGCTAAAACCTGCTTTAAATGAGTCTTGTCCAGGATGAAAAGGAAAAGCGGCCATTTCTTGAAAAGCAAAAGGATCGTTTTTTGCTTTTGATTATCGAATTTGCTTCGGCACGTTTAAACCTAAAAGGAAGAAGGTAACATTAGGAAACTTGACTTATTGACCTGTTCGGGAATATAGGAAGAGCAATGTCGATTTTGTTACTGTTGTTATTGTTTCTCACTAAACTAACGCTGGCCCCTGAAAACCGTGTAGTTGAGCCTCTACATGGCGCTTTGAGGCCGCATGTTTCAGGAAGTACACATGTCAGTGTTTGTTGTTGTTGTTGTGTCTTGTTTCGTAGGTTAAGGGCGTGCGACTTTCAGGTGCCTCAGGCATGTCAGGAAACTTATTTTCATGCGTATGGTACATTTTTTGCATGATTTTCATGGAAATACTGACTTGCAGGTAATGTTTTGATACAAACAGAGGAATCGTCCAATACAGATATAAACCAAAGCAATATTTTGGGGTAAAAGACGGAATACCCAGAGGTGATGTTTATTTTCTTGTGTTTAATTTCATCCTGCAGTTGTCCTTTTGGCGGTACCCGTCGACGATCGACCGGCCCGTGGACGTCCTAGTTTCGCCCAACTCAGTCAATGAACTCATTTCATTTTTCAAGCGGTCCTTCCTTAAATTTGAGGTAATCGAGTCATATGCCATACACTACACGTCCTTAGCCGTTATCACCTCAATTGTTTTCGGAATGCCATTATAGGTATTTCCTTTCTTCCCGAAAAGAATTATAATTGTATGTTTACCTGATGCTAGACATGTAATCGATGTTTCGTCATATATTCGTCAATTTACTGAGTACATTACATGTGGTTGTTGCTACCAAGTGGACATGCGGTAGGTTTAAGCTTTAAGGAAATCCCACTGAAGTCGACTGTATAATGTGATATTCAGGTAGGGGATCGTGCCTGCCATACAATGCCATAAGGTTGACGACCTCTAAAGTACAAGTGGATAATGATGGTATTACTACCACTGCTATTATGATACAATAATAATAATAATAATAATAATAATAATAATAATAATAATAATAATAATAATAATAATAATGATACTACTACTACTACTACTACTACTACTAATAATACTACTACTACTACTACTACTACTACTACTACTACTACTAATAATAATAATAATATAGGTTTTCCCGGCCAATTTCGCACTTTTTTTCCAGTCCAATTCCTAATTGCTGCATTCAATTTAGCCCAATTTAGCCTAGATGGCATGTTCGGTATTTCAATTTTATAATCTTTTCATTCAAATTCATTTTGGAGCGTTCGAATTACCTTTAACATCATTCGAATCAGCACTTTTTCAGTTCAAATTCGTAAGACAAGCACCATTTCGCAAATCTTTCATTCAATTTAGCATGATATAGTCATGTGATTACGTGTACGCTGCGCTCGTTCATTCGAACTCATTCTTGGGCATCCACTTTCGCATTTCGCAATTTAGCACACACGTTTATGTTTTAATTCTTTTTTTTTTCATTTTCATTCATCATAAGTATTGTTTGCAAGAATCATAACATTTCATATTTTCGTATTCATTCTTTATTCTGATATCATCTTTGCAACAGTACTTTCAAAATATGTGTATGTCTTTATAATGTTCCATACTATTATTGCATTCACAGATACATTAATTTTATATTTGTTTTGACTTTAGTTGGGAGAATGGGGTTTCAATTTACATCGTGATTATTGCTTTCATCTGCATGTTTCATTATTTTCATTTGGTGGGTGCAATATTGCGTTAATCATCATTAGGAATAAAGTTCTTGGATCAGCTCTAGCCATCAATTTGTCAAGGTTACTACTATTACCCTCAAATGCTTCTATGATTCTTTCCCTGTCTTCATGAGAGATACACCTGTATCTAACTCGTGCTGCCATGACTAGAAATAAGGAAGCGAAGTGAATCTGTGGTACTGGTGCATGTATAGTTCTGATAACATGTATGAAAGAAGAGGGACGTTAAAGATTTTGATTTTGAAATTTGAGTTATTTAGGGTCAAAGATACCTTTACTATATACTTGACAGTGTGTGGATGAAACAAAAATTCACATCTAAATACGTATGAATTAAGGTTCTCAACTTTTCAAAATGGAAATAACATTACGCCAATTTGAATGAACATGTTCGGAATTTGACTGCCCATATGCGAAATTGAATGACTGAAATACCATTTTCCGACAGTGCTGGCGAATTTGAATGACTGAAGAGCACGTTCCAATTTGAATGCCCGTTCTACGAATTCGAAAGGCACATGTGCTAATTTCATTGATCGAAATGCTAAATTGAAGGAACAAGTTGCAATTTTGAATGACAGAATGTGCATTGACGAGGATTTTCGATAAATTGAATGAACCTTTTATCAAATGGACTGACAAAAGTGCGAAATTGGCCGGGAAAACCTAAAATATCAATAATAGTAGTGATAATAATAATGATAATGATATACTAATTCGTAATAATAATAATAATGATTGTAATAATAACAATAACAATAGTAATAACAACAATTATAATAATAATGATAATTATAATAATAACAATAATAATAAAAAACTGACGATTATGATGGTAATAAGAAAAAGAGTAGGAATAGGAGAAAGGAGGAGGAGGAGGGGAGGAGAAGGGAAGAGGATATTGTCGTAGTCACCAATCGGTAGTCACATTGTTATTTCTGCTCCCACTCTTCTTCCGGAGGACCTTGACATTTTCACTCCATGGTTTCTCGTCGCTGGCAGCACAGGATTGAAGTGGTTAATTGAAATGTTGCGGGTTTTTTCTTTAACCACCAGATCTTGCAGACTGATATCCAAAGGCTCATCGATGAACAGTATGCAGATCGACCCGATCCTGGGGCTGAGTTCGCCTACGAGAAGTACCACACCCTCGCAGAGGTAGAACGGCTGATTGCATTGTTATGATTGTTGTGAAGTGGATTTTGAAAAGCTTAATGACCAGTAAGACAATCCATGAACTTTCGCTGAAAGTGTGCACATGTGCAAAATATGCTAATGTTATGAATGATAGTCCTATACGAAATGGTCATGGATTACTGTGATTTGAAAACGTGTCTATAGGGACTTGGTCATTTCCCATTTGAGAAGCAGGGCGAAAATCATTATATTCCATGAATGTTTGCTTGTCAGTGTATATCCGCGGTTCCCACTCCCAAGTAATCATCCGATTCTTACATAATATTGGCCTACACATCTACAATCTGCTCTCAGTATCAGAGACGGTCCTAGTGAAAATGATTTGCACCCATTTTTCGTCTTTGTTCTGGTTTCAGATCAATGAATGGATGGATCTGATGGTGAAAACTCACGGAGATCTCGTCTCAAAACAAGAGATTGGCAAGTCGTACGAAGGACGCACGATATACATTTTGAAGGTAAATAGGGAACTACATGCCGCAGACCCTTTTTAGCTTTCATTTTACTTTGTGTCATTTTTTCCTTCCAAGAGACCTCCGTTGAGCTTTCATTGTACTTTAACGTCTTTTATTTTCCTTCCTCGACCTCTTACAATCCATGTGTGTCATTACAGTCCCTTATTGACATTTCATATGTTTATGATTTAATCGAGAGATACTATCCCCTTTTCGTTTTCTCTTATCTATTTATATTCGAATGAATTCTTCTCGATGAGTCAGAAGACAACGTCTGTAAGTCTGCAGAAGAAGTTTTGACTTTCAAGGCAGCATTCTACGTTCATTGTCAGATATATTGTTAATCCAATCAATCCAATCCTATTCAGCCCATTGAGGACGAGTCCCGAGTATACTCGGGCAGGTGTCTATGGGAAATGTGTGTTGTAGCAAAATCAGCCTGTCATCTACAGAATACATTCAAATCCGAACTCAAAACGTATCTGTTCCTCTCACACTGATGACTATAATTGCTGTCTATAGTGTTCGGAGCAATTTCATTCTTTATCTGGTATGTGTTTGTTTGCTGTTTGCCATTTTCTTCCATGTTGTCATGTTTGAACATGTATAGGGTACAGCTGTATCTATTTGTTCATTTTGAAGCGCAACGAGCACTGCAAGGAAGGTTTACGTGTATGCTATACAAGTAGCCACTATTATTATTATTATTATTATTATTATTATTATTATTAACATTATCATTATAGTTTTTAAATAACAATGACAAATATAATTGGGGATGTTATTAGAAAAGTCAAGAACACCGTGCACTGGCTGTAGAAGGGGCATAAGCGACGCGAAAGGAATAGGGAAGGGTAAATCAAGATTTAAAAAAAAAAGTTTTCATAAGTGGTCAAAGCTATTCAAAACATGGTTGGACTACACATTACACATGTGGCGAAAATGATCAAGCGACGTGCAAAGTGCGCTCAAATTTATAAACTTATCGAAACCAAAAGATCATTGAAAGGTTACACATAAATGCACACAGAAAGAAAAAAAAAGTTATGTTAACGATTTTGTTGTCGTTATTATATTAGTTATGAATAAGAAAAGATTGTTAAGATGTACATTAAAAGAGAGTGATAAAAATAGAAAGAGATATCCTTTGTATTGCAAGTTGTTGTATGGCCACCGTGTATCTTATATAACTAATTCCCCGTAAACATGTAACGGGACAGCTCTGATTGCTAATACTCTTTTTCGTCAGATTACCACAGGAGCAGATAAATACCACAACGGTTCTGCAAGCGGGAAACAGGCAATTTTCATCGAAGGTGGCATCCACGCCAGGGAATGGATATCGCCCGCTACGGTTGTGTACATGACAAATCAGGTAACATCCCGTCAAGACGCTTAGTTCGCAAATAGCGACCAATTCCCAAATTTTGTTTTGCACACCAAATGACAGCTGCGACTACAGAAAAAAAAGTTCCTATTTTACAATAAAATATCAATAATAAGCATAGATGCTGCAATGCATGAACTGTAACGTTGCAAAGTACTGAGGATTGCTGTTTAAGAATTAAAATCGTTTTTTTATGGTTAGTTCAGAAATGACTTACGTATCTCCTGAAATCAGTTGACATGATTATTGAGGCATTAAAGACTAAATCCGAATCTTCAAACCCCACAAGAAGCTTAGAGAAGCAGGAACGATCAATCAGTCTGAGATTCGTGACGTCATAGTTTCCAATAGTCAACTCATTTAAGTTGTACAAAGACTATAAGAATGATCCCTTCCCCTTTTTTTTTCTACATTGCCATCCCTTTGCTACAGCTCCTGAAGCAGTATGATTCGAGCAGCGAGGTGAAGCAGATCCTAGACGGATTGGATTGGTATATCCTGCCTGTCTTTAACGTGGACGGTTACGAATATACTTGGACAACGGTGAGAACAGTGGATATAAAATATGATGTAATTTTCTTCATCTGTTAAGAGTACTGCACAAAAACCAATTCTATAAGGTTATGGTGAAAAATAATCCAGTATCATTTGTAAGGTTGAAAAAGTTTTTTTTTTTTTTTTTTGCCACACAGGCTCATTCTTTAGGGTTAAAAACTTATTCTTTATCTGATATAAATTATTTGAAAATTTTCTGGCACAAGAGCGCATTCTTTACTGCCGAAATGTAACGCATTAAGCCTCTAATTCAAATTTCCCGCGTTTTAAAAATAATGAAAGTTTATGTGTATGCAGTGAGCATGGGTGCGCAAAAGTACTTTAGCCAACTTTATTCTACGTAGCAACTGTAAAATCCCCAAAGAAAATGAAATTACACAAAAAACTTTTCTAAGAATATCATAATTACGATTTCTGCAAATCATATCAAACCTGCAGATATGTTATATTCATTACATATTGTGATCGTGTTTCATTTCTCATCTTTTCTCTCTTTCTCATCCCAAACTAACATGTTTTGACTCTGATTACATTCATGCTCAATAAATTTATCAGGTTTATGGTGAGAAAAATTGATGTTATCAAAATCGCGTCACATTTTAGACTTATTTTTGTTCCACTGGTAGAATCGTATGTGGCGTAAAACACGATCACGTACCAGAAATCCGCTGTGCCCCGGGGTAGATCCGAACAGGAACTGGGACAACAATTGGTGTGGTAAGTTCCTGTTCTAGTATACAAATAATGACTGCTATGAGGGGCACAGCTAAAATTAAGGGCCCAAGGCGATGTCAAAACCATAACTATGCCCGGAGCGAAGCTGAGGGCATAGTTATGGTTTTCACATCAACGAGGGCCTACATAATTTTAACTGTGCCCCGAATATCAAGCTGTCATTATTTGTTTTGTACACGGAAAATATAGATTCTTCTTATCTGATTGGTTAAAAGGTTACATGAATCAAACAAGGACTAAAAGCAGCACTCGTATAATCAACGCTGATCGACAGCACGGCGGTCGTATCATTGGTGCGTACATATTATGAGCGATCTATGTGTGCGGGGTTGCGACTGTCTCCAAAACCTATTTACAGGGCACAGTTGATTCTATGCCCCTTGCACGGTAAATCATGACGTCATTTTGATCAAAAATGGGGCGCAGCTATTTTCATGACTCCACTTTTAACCAATCAGATGAGAGGAATCTATATATACTTTAGAACATCTTACATACAATTCATGGTCTCTTCATGATTGATACATCACTTCGTCGGAACCCACTGGCTTTGTTAGTCAAGGCGCAGGGACCCAGAAAAAATGACTTCGTTAAACCTACCTCGCAGAAAAGGTTTGACTGCATGGGGTGGTCGGTTGGACCCTCTGGAACACCCCTAGGTAGTATGTGACTCCAAATTGTGGTATCATTAAAATTTTACAGGCCACTTAAGTTTCGACAAGACCTTATTCTTCGAGAAAGAGTCTGCGCACGCTAAGACTACTACACGTACCACTAGCTCTGCTACAGGCGCCAATGCCAGTGGTGCGTGTAGTAGTCTTAGCGTATACAGACTTTTTAGGTCTCAAACGAGGGTTTTTACCTGCAAACTAACATTTCAAGCCAAGCTGGGGTCGGTGTACTGTAGTTTCTAGACGTTTTTATTTCGTGTTTATTTCTCCGAGTTAAAGTAAGCAGAGTGAGAGCGCATACCCAGTGATTGCGACGCCACAACCGTTTTTGTCGCAATCACTGGGTATGCACCCTCACTTGGCTCAGCGCAATACAGCGGGCTTCTGCACAATACAGAAGGTGCAACTCAGAGAAATAAAGACGAAATAAAAAGCGGCTAGAAATTAAGACTAGGGTCAGTAATGCTTGTCGCTCTTGGGGCACTGAAAATGACAAACTTATCACAGTTCTTGCACTTATTTCATGAAAAATTCATCAAAACTGCATAAAACTATATATGTACACGTTCCTAGAGATGTCAGCAAAACAGTGGGATTCATTGTAAGTTATGATATTGTGCATGTTAACCATGGTAACGGGATGCCTACAGGTGATTGGTACCCCCCCAAAAAAAAATATATATAATAATAATAACTCAGTATTTATATAGCGCTTATCAATAGAATCCTCTAAGCGCTTTACATAGTATATACCTAAACATAAACTACTGCATAGTCACAAAATACTATAATTCACACAAATAATTAATCACTTAAATGATAATAATAATAATAACATAAATACACGGTCATTTACAATTACATTTAAGTTGTACACAAAATATGCAAAAGGAAGGACATGCTCATTGAGCTTTTTGAAATTATGGGCTTTAGTTTTTGAGTTATTGACAGCTGAATCATGATTGGATAATAGTTGCTTGGCAGCAGAAGATTTTTTTTTTTTTTTACAATAGTCAATAAAAGTTTTTTTTTAAAAATTGCATCTATAAAATAAAAAAAAATCAAAGTTTGCAGCAGTAGGAGGCATTTTGGGGGTTACCAATCACCAGTAGGCATCCGGTTACCATGGTAACCATGTACAATATTATAACTTACATTGAATCCTACTGTATTGCCGACATCTCTAGCAACGTGTACATATAAAGTTTTATGCAGGTTTGATTAATTCTTCATGAAATAAATGCAAAAACTGTGATAAGTTTGGTATTTTCAGTGCCCCAATAGCGACAAGCGTTACCGACCCTAGTCTTTATTTCTAGTCGTTTTTATTTCGTCTTTATTTCTCTGAGTTGCAACTTGTGTATTAGGCAGAAGCCCGCTGTATTGCGCTAAGCCGGGTGAGAGCACATACCCAGTGATTGCGATTCGGGCGTCGCAATCACTGGGTATGCGCTCTCACTCTGCTTACTTCAACTCGGAGAAATAAACACGAAATAAAAACGTCTAGAAACTACACTATACCGACCCCCAGCTTGGTCTGAAAAGTTAATTTGCAGGCAAAACCCTTGTTTGTCAAAAAAAAAGTATGCGTGCGCTAAGACTACTACACGCACCACTGCACTGGTGCATGTAGCAGTGCTGGTGGTGAGTGTAATAGTCTTGGCGTGCGCAGACCCCTTTGCGTTTGTTCCAACAACTAATGATGAAAAATGGCTAGTAAAATTCTACTGACACCAAAATTTGGAACCACAAACTACCTGGGGATGTTCATGGAGGTCCCATCTACCACCCTGTCTGGTCAAACCTTTTCTGCGGGGTGGGTTGAACGAACTCCTTAATTAAGCCTCCTACAGGAATTAGCGTCTTGACTATGTTTGTTTGATTGTTTTGTTTTGGCCACGCTATACTCTTGCTGTATTTTTGGGGATTCATACAACATGGTCATATTATTTTGTGATATTTTAGGCAGCATGCGTCCGCAAAATTATACATACTTTGAACAAGGTTGTTGTACTATAGGCCCTAAAGTACCTCCTTGGTTAGAATTATGAGTGAAACTAGTTTTGCTCAAATATTGAAAACACAAGTACAATATTCCGTTGAAGCGTGGATATTCATAGTATATTGGAATTCGTATGCAGATGATTATCACTCTATTTCCAGTCTCCCACTGACAAAATACAATAATATGAGGTTTGTGTGGAAATAGATGAATGAACAGGAGACAGACGATTGCAATGCAAAACACAACAACAACAACAAAAACAACAACAGCAACAAAACAAACAAAAACATCTATTTCAGTAAGCCTATACTCTCGTCTGGTATAATGCTATCAAAAATAGAATAAAGATGAAATGAATGTGAATGCTTTACAGGAGCTGGTTCGAGCAGGAATCCGTGTAGTGAGCTCTACTGTGGTCCAAAGCCCTTCTCAGAGGTCGAGGTTGAAGCAGTGGCCAACTTCCTGCAGTCTGGGATTAACTTCCGGGGCTTCATCGATTTCCACAGCTACTCGCAGCTTTGGATGACCCCTTACGGCTGGACCACTGACCTCCCAAAAGACTATCCAAAACAGGTACAGTAGTCAAGTTACAGAGGCATAACGCATAGAATGCCCCAAAGCGTCGTACACTTTATCACTGTGCAAATTCCCTGTCACAGAAAATCGCGAAGACATGCAGGAAATTATGAAAGTGCCACGAACTATAGAACACCAAACTTCCCGTTTTTAGTGTATGATTGTGTGTTGAATCTATGTACGTGTTTCTTTTGTTTGTTTGTTTTTTGTCCTCTTTCTGTTTGTCTGTTTTAAATTTCTTGCTGGTTTATATACTGCGACTGAGTAAAGGCCGTACACGACGTTTCATTTCCCGCTACTCCACTGCCTATAGGCCTATCCACTTGGTGAAGTAGGCATGACATGGCTTTTCTTTTTAACTGTGTTGTATTAAATCGTTCTGTTTCATCAATAAGCTTCAACTGTGTATGTATTCGTTTCTATATTGGTCTTGTCTTCAATTTTCTTCGTTTTCTCCCCACTGATTTTGGAGTCTTGGCCGTAGTTGCACACAGTCACTGGTCTTGTTTAATTCCTTAACTCTGCCTTCTTTAATTTTCATATGACAGTTACTGACGATGACCTTACCCTGTCCTTTAGTCTCTATAGAAATTATTTTTTTGAAAGTGATTTTGACAGTGAACTATAAAATTCACTTTACACAAAATGTGAACAAATGATAGTACAGTTTGTAACGACAAACCGATGTTGATAATCAATTTCCATAGGGATAAATTGAACGAATACTGAAGTACAATCATGATAATCGATATTAGTATCGACAAGAATGGATAACGTAATGGGATTGCAATAATGTTTGATATAAATAAGGCATAATGTGTGCTCTGATTAAAACAATGCGTCGCACGGCCTGTTTTTGTATTTCAGATCGCCCAAGCCGAACAAAGTGTTAAGGCGCTGACAGCTGTGTTCGGAACGTCTTACGTCTATGGGACAATTGCAAATACTCTCTGTAAGTTGTCAATTAAACTATGAAAACCTAACAAAAAAAGAAAAAAACAACAAACAAACAAATAAACAAAGAAACAAACAGAAAATCTGGGTGTGATTAAGTGAACGAAATTTGCTGAATAAAAGGGCAAAGTGGATCTAAGCTCAAAGTTGCATGTTTGTTGTGAATCGGTTGCGTTTCGGACAGCACAGAAAAATAGAAGACGAAAAGATTACGTGTAGTTGGAAATCATTTTCTTTTATTTCTCAAAAGACATGGATCAAAATCTGTCACCTATGTTTGTGGTCTTTGTTTATCTGCATGTTTTCTGTTATCGCATTTTTACACTGCCATATTTGTAATTCTGGTGCGCTTAGAAACATCAGTATTAAGCGCTATATAAATGTTATTCATTATCGTTATCATTAAAGACACTACAAATGAATAGCACACGTAGTCACATAGGTGTATGAAGGGAATGAGCAATTATCTTTTTGATTCTTGCACAGCAAAAGACAATAATTTTGCACACCATGTTCACGTCGTTTTTCAAGTACAATTGTATTTACTTCCACCTAGGTGAGTAGGATATTCTTTTTGGCTAAAAGCTCTTTTGCCAGAGGGGTCCATTCCAGATTTAGCGACAATAAACAGAACCATAAAATTCAATTACACCTATCTTTTATTAGAAACAAAAAGAATCACAAAAATTCATCCACCAATATACAATACTTCATTCTGAACGCATATCTTGGATTCTAGTGGCACATTTCAAGTTCTAACAGATTATTGCCTATAGGTTTTTTTTTTTTTTGGGGGGGGGGTAGGAGCAGGGGCAGTTAATCTGCGTCTTATTTTATCCTGGGTTTTTTCCCACGTCAAGCATAATCTCTCTTCTTTTCTTTTCTTTTTTTGACCTCATATCACCTATTTGTACTCATTTCAAATCAATTTCAATCATTTCTAAAGGTGCGTTGGTTTAACTTAATCGTCCTCTAAAATGGCATACCCTAAAATCTCGCTCCATCCTAAATCATCCCTCCCCCGTCCCTTCCTCTTTCGGACCTGGAATTTCCAGGAGTTTGATTTATTGTTGTCTTCGTCCACTACTTCTACGGCTTCTTCCTCTTCTAATTCTCATTCCATCCTCCGTATCTATTTCTATCAAACAGATGTAGCTTCGGGGTCTTCGATAGACTATGTCTATGACAATCTGGGCGTGGTTTACTCCACCACCGTGGAGCTGCGAGACCAGGGCCAAAGGGGGTTCATCCTTCCCGACTCTGAGATCATTCCATCGGGTCAAGAGACCTTCGAGGGACTCAAGCAGTACGCCCTCTTTATGCTGAATAACTGATTTAAAAGTGACCGGCGTGTGCCGATTTGCAGGAATTGTTACCTCGTAGGCCTATAGATCTTCTTTATGTGCCAAAGTTTAAAATGCTTCCAATGCTTTTTTTTTTTTTTTTTGGTAACGACTTTTTTTTTGTGTGTGTGGAGATAATGAGAAACCTATTATGATGTATGAAAGAACATATATTTCTAAGAGGAATCTAAAAAAAATTGATGAAAATTGGTTTTAAAATGGCCGAGATATCCAAAACAAAGCGATCCTTATAGAAGGCGTGACCCATCTTTTATTAGGATCACTTTGTTTTACCTGTAGGCCTACCTTGTTTTTGGATATCTCAGCCATTTTAAGGCCGATTTTCATCAATTAAACTTTGGATTCCTCTTAGAATTGTATATGGTTTTACCATTTCATAAGTGGTTTCTAAGTATCTCGCAAAAAGTTGAAAGCTGAATCCTCCCCTGAACCGATACATTCCATGCTATTAATATGTCTTCCAGAGGTCACGCCTTTACACGTTAAAGGGATTGTATACAATGTAGTATTGTTGAGGTGAGAATGCAGCTTCTGACTTCTTTTGAGATAATTAGAAACCACTCTATGTAACGCAAAAAGTTGAAAGCTGAATCCTCACCTCAATCAATACTGTACCAGAGGTCATGCCTCACACGTTAAAGGGAAGGTATAGTATTGGTTGAGGTGAGAACTCAGCTTCTAACTTTTGTGAGATAATAAAAAAAAAAACACTCTATGTAATGTTAAAGGGCAGGAATTCAAAGTTTAGTTGATGAAAATCGGTTTTGTAATGGCTGGGATATCCAAAAACAACTGAACAAAGTAAAACAAAGCAATCCTGATCATAGTTGGGTCCCACCTTTAATAGGCATCGCTGTGTTTTTGATATCTCAGCCATTTCAAAACCAATTTTCATCAAATAAACATTGCATTTCTCTGAGAATAATATGCTCTTTCATATTTCATAAAAGATTTCTCATTATCTTAAAAGAAAAATGATCATCAAAAGACATTGGAAATATGAAGCACCATATCAGCCGATACTGTACCTTCCCTTTGACAGCGGAAAACTGTTATCCACCACAGGCTGTTGGTGAACTCAACAGTACCATTTTGAGCCATGCAGTGATCCACCTAGTGGCATTGATTCTGTATTTGAAAGAATGAACATTTTAGGTGCTTTTTTTTCTATGTACAAGCAACTTTGAACAGTCTCCTGCATTTTCAACAACTTTAATTTTAATTCGGTTTAATCAGGAAGGTAACAGTATAGATTGTCAGTTCACAGTGTTTTTACTTTTTTTACAACGTTGTATTGCTTTTGTATTACAATGCGTATGTAAATTTTGTGTCGTTGAAAGTGAAATGAAATAAAATGAAATAGAATAAAATGATATGTGTATTTAGTATAGTATTATATATATATAAAGCTAAAGATTTTAGTTTTTATGTTATCACAAAGTATCAAATCTGACTGGAAGGTTTAATCAGCCATCCTCCAACGTAACTTGTTCAGATTCTATTGCATTCAAGCCCTCTATTATAATAAAGTCACATCATGCAATTATGAAATGTTACCTCCAAATCAACTGCAGCTCGACAATGTGGTTACGTTGTACTGCATCTGAGCTCGTGCAGATACCAAAGTTAGATTGGGCTGCCATGTTTAAAATTTGTGATAAAAGCAATGCAAAACAATCCAAGCAATACAGAGCTTTACACACACGGAAGAAAATTATACCGAATTAATACGAAATGAGATTGCAGCAAAGGCAAATCATAACAGAAGAAAAAAAATGAGGCCACTTTTGAGCACCTGACCTGTTGAAATCAATGATTTGTTGTGACATCAGTGAAGTCATAGAAATCGCTTTTCCTGTGTGTCATTGTCCTCTCTCTCCCTCTACCCTCTTTCTCTCTATCTCTCTCTTTCTGTTTCTCTCTCTATGTGACTTTCTCACTGAGATATTGTCCAACTATTTTTCTTTGAGTCGCCTTTTTCGTCACTCTACAGTCAAGTCAGCTATTTTTGCTTTGTTGTTGTTGTGCAATAATCCACATTATGTCTTTGGTTTACATGCATACATTAGTAAACATATTAGTAGTATTTCAAGAATGAATAGATTTTATGAGACACTATATATCTCGTTATGGATGGTATTTTCTCTGCTCATTCATAAACAATAAATTGTTTGTATAGACACTTGAATCTCTCTCTCCAAACTTACTTTCATGTTTAAGCATAACAAGATCACTGGATCTAGTACCGATTCGAACAAATTCGGACAAAACATGAATGTGCAGTTTGAATTTACTACAGTGATTAATATCACAGAGCTATAGTCAGATGTGGAACAAATAGCAGACAATTCTCTATGTATCTTGCTTTGTTCCTATTCCACTCCAATTCGTGAGTGTGAGTGATTTAAATCTCATGTCAAGGGGAAGCTATCGATTCCAGAGAATTGTTTAAGTGCATGAAGCACAGTGATTGTTTTCAGTATGTATGGCCGGCTGTTCCCAAATGTTGCAAATATTATCTAACGTCCTCGAGTGCTTACTTCCTTGAATAAGTTCCTTACTCGTTGTCAGAGTTTATGTGAATTTATATTGATTCGATTTCTATAAAGTTCACAATTTGAAACAAAGGTTTCAATTTTGCCTTAATTATGTGTCCTGCTATATTAACGATAATCCCTGACCTACAAAACAGGTGAGACCAGTGGGTCTCTTTTGTATGATTAAATGACGCTATGTAAGTACAGTATATGAATTTCAGACAAATTAGTAATGCTTGATGTGGGGGGGGGGGGTTGTCTTCTTTCTTGAATCTTTTGTACATGGTTACTGATTTACTTAAGAAAGGAAGCACAATCGTCCCTTGCTCGTACTGATACTTTCCCAATTTGCCAAATATTTCTTGAGGTTTGCATCGTTACAACGTATTCTATAAGTGAAAGGAGGTAGTATAGGTCTGTCAAGATCTAAATCACACTTGCCTATCTAACAGAGTCTTTTTTCAATACGCGAATATCTCATAAAAATCAGTTCTATTGTTTAGATGTACTAAAGTCTGCTCAAGTGGCTGGAATCAGCCATCCGCAACCAGACAACACCCTCGTTAAAGCTTCTCAATTGTTAAATCGATGACAGCAATTTAGATTTTATTTTCAAAACTGAAACCAACGAATATCTTTTATTCATGAAGATTGCCATTAGTCAAAAACTTGCACAATTAATGAGTCCGCGATCAACGAAGATTACACGCAAGAGTGTAATTGAATAGATCGAAACTATACATTGTTATACAACAGAAGTGCTTTAGAGGTATTGTTATAAGCAGTGGTAAGTGGCAATGTTCTTGAAAACTGTCTTGCCTAAGGAATGTATACAAGCATAGTTGTCAATTTTGGTTTAGATATTAGTTTGAAATTACAAGGTATCACTGCATATAGAAATAGAAGAGGTAATCGCAGTGGCGGATCCAGAGGGGTGCGCAACCGGCGCACGCCCCCCTCCTTCACTGCAAAAACATCGGTGTTAGATTTAACACTATGGGTGTTAAATCTAACACCGATCAAACTTCAATAGAGGACCACACCCACAGGTGTAGAAAATGCACTGTGATGGTGTTGAAAAGTGTTCACCTGACACTTCGTGGTGTTAATTTGACACTGTAAACCAGGTGTTATTTTGACACTATACTGGTGTTAATTAAAAAATGACACCACATGGTGTTGATTTGATATTTGTTGATGTTAACATCAATGGTTTAACACCCGTCCAGCTTCAATAAGAGACCACACCAGCTGGTGTTACTGCGGTGTAAATTTATTTTCACATTTTTTCAAAAATCTAGTATTTTAATGTGAAATTCTTGATCGTCTTGTTTAAATTAAAAATCAACAAGAAGTGCAGTTATGAGAAACTCTTCAAAAACAGTTTTATATTTGGAAATGACACCCGGAGGTGTTAATTTAACACCATAAATGAGCACCGAAAATTTAACACCAGCTCGGTGTTCACTATTTAACACCGGACACTTTGCAGTGTTAATTTTTCGTAAAAAACAAAAGAAATAAAAAGAAAAACAATGAAATAAAACCCGGAAGTGGCACCAGAAATATCAGTCACGCCCCCTCCCCCCTTTACAGAATTCCTGGATCCGCCCCTGAATCGTTGTAAAGGGGGAAAACATACAAAAAGAGAAATACATCGTGTTACTCAGTTCTCGCACTGTTACAAAGAGAAACATAACTACATGTACACAAGTCGACGAATGATGAGTATTCATTAGTATTAAACGTGCCTTTGAAATCTGACGTGACACGTGATAATGAAATTCCAATATATCACATTTTTTTCCCGAAACAGTGATGCTGCCTCCAAATCATGTTTGCATCGCTTTTTGCTAGTTACCTGCTCTGCGAAACTTTTTTTTTCCCTTGAAGAACTAAAGGAAACGCAAAGGAGTGAAGTGCATGTTTATCATCTACCCACCATGGAATTATTGGGAATTGTGAAAAAATGATCTGATGAACTTAGAAGAGAGGCTATATTCATTTATTGACAAGTATATTAAAAAAACTCTTCCCATTTTCAACAATTGATAAAATATAGAACAGAAATTCGCATCACTACATCGTCCTCCTTGAATGTGTTGCGACTATAATTACTTTTACTTGAAGCCATGTGAGACGTTGACATTCCATTGAATGACTTTCAAAATTATGTCTGAATTCTATTATATTTAAAAAAAGGTTACTACTATGCAATCAAGTGGAAGATGATGTGGTGTTTATTCTTTTGCTTGATTGGTTTTGCCAGAATTAACAATGGAACTGGATGACAAAGCGCATGAGGGTTGGAGGGCAGTCTTGTCACGACATTACTGGCTACACGCCATAGAGTTGTGGAAATAGACCTATGATTATCTACATTCAACTTTAGCTGCTCATACAAGTCATGGGACGATGGAACCCGGTTTGCTAGGGAAAAAAACCTTGAATACGCGTACTTGCAACTGTTATCCTGAAACAACCGCTACTGCAACTTGGTCGCCTTATGAAGATTAACTGCAGAGCCTTTGTAAGTTTCATTTAGAACAATGCAGTACCAGCAAGGAAGTAAAACAACAGGGAAAAATTTCTGCTATTCACACGCCAGATAGTGTAAGGGCTCTGGTAACAAGCCTACATCTTTTCAGAATCTTAAAAAAATGACAATGAAATGTAAGTCTACGTGCAGAGAGCATGGGGCCTAAACGTGAGAGACATAGACATTGACACACAAATGTCCAAAGACAGACAGACAGACAAACAAACAGACAGACAGACAGACAGACAGACAGGCAGACTGGCACAAAGTATGAGTGGGAATCAATGTTATTTTCTTGGCAACTGTTTGACAAATTGCCCTTCATCGACGCGAATAAGCATCAATAATTCTGTGATTTAATCGCCGGTCTCGTGATCTGGAGATAGTTAGTATGTGTCCAACCCAAGTGAATGTACATGTATAGTATGCCCCATGATTTTTTTCTTAACAAGGCCACTACTTAAACATTAAAATACAATCGGTTCAAGTCGATGAAGGGAAATTTCAAGTCATTTGCAGTGATAACAACTCCACGCGAGAATTCATTTTAAATGTTTCATTTCAGTTTCAATTTCCTAAACACTCATGGGAAATGGAATAATTCAATCATTGCCTGTTCCGACAAATACTTTGTTAGCTATAATAATGCCAAATACGTACTGTTTTTCTTTTTGTTTTCCTTCTCTAGGTTATTGACGATCACATCAATTTTGTCACTATGTTCAAAACTGTATAACATCGAATGACAATTCTGTAGGGGACTAACGAGGTGTTGATGTGAATCACTATTTAAAAAGTGAATTACCGTAAGACGATATTATGAAAATTAACTAATGTCTAAATGACTAATCATAAACAGAGACAAGAGGGTAATTGTAAAGCTATCAATCAAAGTAACTGTGGCAGCGAGACTCCATTGACATCGTATTCTTATTGTTGGACCAGACAATGAACACCATTCCTCCATGGTTTCTATAGGTCTTTTTTCCCGCTTTCATGAAGCCGCGTGGAGCAAAACAATACAAAACAAAACATTACAATAGCAATCTTTGACAGACTCACAGTTTCAGACATTCACACACAGCTCGGGGGTTGCAAAGTAGATGCGCACGCAAGCTCGGATGCCATTTCTCCAATGACACCGACAATGACGTTAGCAGCGTTGATCACTGTTAACTTCTCCAGAGATCATTTGAGAGTCACAGTTTGCAAAAGTGTAATACTGTGATCTAACTGCACTCAGAATACCGTATTTAACGACTGGCCGTATACTTCACCGTGAACCTTGAATATTTATTTGGGCAGGGGTAATTATTTTCTAATTAACTCGGAGAAAATTGGAACGAATTTATTTCCTTTCATTAAACTAAGAACAAAGATGTCTCCTGTATTTTTGTTGATTGCTTGTTTCTTCTTCCACAAGCCGTTGCTCGCTTCCTCAACCTCGGAAAGCAAGACGATATGTAAGTGTGTGTGTGTTTTTTTTTTTTCGCTACTCTTTTCGATATAGAACTTTCTCGTTGATTCTTGATGATTCTCAACTTTTTTTTTTCTTGTTCAGTTAAATGCATTTATTTGCAAGGACAGAAAAAGACAAATCATATATAAAGGCTTAACCTTAATTTGGCGCTAATTTTGTGGTGATTATGATACACTGACGTTCTAACTAATTGCGTACCAGGTAACGATGATGAATTGTTGGATGTGATTTTGCACCTTTCATACCTTGGAAATCGGTACAGAAAATACACCAAAAAGTGGTGAAAGTAATAGCAATTATTTCTTTCTTTATACATAACAATTAATAATTGCAAAACACACACGACTATGAATGGATGCGCAAAAATGTAAATAAGTGTTTTCGTATGTTTTGTTTGGTGTGTTTGTTTTTTCCCTGATAAGAGATTTGATATGTCTAATCATTACTCGCAATTCCTCCGTTCCACTCCTTAAACGCCCCCTACAGATTTTACTCTCAACTGCACGGGGTGGCCACTTGACCTCGACATACGGTGTGATGAAGCATACATTGCCAACAGTAGTTGGGTTATACAGGCACCTATAGGGCGGAGATTTATCATTGAAATCCAGCCTATCAACAATGTATTGATGGGATTTGATATACAAGATATGATATCTTACAGAACATTTCGGACTGTGATTTTGAATCGCATGATGTCGTCCTCGGTTTTATCCCTGTCTCATCAGATGAAACTACGTTTGTGGAAACATATATACATATTCACCGAATTTTAAGATGAACGTAAAGTGCTATGAGGGTAAGTATTACTTATTGTCTGCAGATAACAATTGTTAGTATTTGTGGACTTTATAAATCACTTTTTACTTAACAAAACGCACAATGTTTTTTTTTTTTAAATTTCATCTTATTTCACGAAATGGCTTATGCATTTGTTGACGCAGATTACACTAACTATATAGCAGAATAGAGCGTCTGTTTAATAAATTGAAAAAAGTTACCAACTTCAACACATCACGACGTTTACAACGTTTCTCTGGCAGCGTTATATTATTGTTCATACTTTTTTTCTATTTCTCTCAATAGCAATACGAACTGACTTACTATTGCTATTGATATTGTTATTTTTTACAGTGTTGTGTAGCCATTGACGGATGAAATTAATCCGTAATTATGGCTCAGTATTGGATTTCCGTTGTGTTAATTTCACAAACAGGAGTAATCACTTCGTGGATTCAAAAACGTATATATGCTCAATATAAGTTAATGAGATGACAGGTATAATTTTCTCTGATAATGACTCTGAACATGTCCACGAAGTAATGTTTTTCATTCATTGTTAGCACATAAGTAGTATATATAAAGGTGTCTTACAGCAAAGCCCCCCCCCCCCAGAAAAGCAAATAAATAATATGATGTTGAAATAAGGCTAAAGTTCAATGCAAGAGATTGACAAATTGGCCTTCATCAACGGAAATAAGCACTGAATTGATCAGTGTTCTAGTCGTAGCCACAAGCACGCATAATCGAACAGGATTCGAACCTATGTCCTCCTGATTACCGGACCTGCGTCTTACCCATTAGACCACTACAGCCGGATGAGTGCTGGTTCTAATCCTGATAAGATGCAGCGCGGGTACTGCATAATTATTCAAATGGATGAATTTAATACTTTGATCGAGTTGTTTTTACTGCAACTGATCTACAAAATGTCCTACATTGAAGTAGATATGTAATGAATTGATCAGTGTTTTTGCAGGCCTATTGACCATGACGAAATAAATCATGGGCATATGGGATCCTGCACCACAAAACCAAACAAAGAGTTGAGGGCAGATTCTTAGAGAGCAGACTCTAAGCTTTAAAGGGTGTGTACAGTTCTGGTCGAGATGACGATTTAGCTTTTAACATTTTGTGAGATATTCAGAAACCACTCTTTGAGATGTCAAAGAGCATGGAATTCTAAAATGTATCAAAAGTTTATTTGATGAAAATCGGTTTTGAAATGGCTGAGATGTCCAAAAACAAGGTGAAACAAAGAGATCCTAATAAAGTTGTGGCATGTCGCCATTATTATTATCACTTTTTTGGATATCTCAACCATTTCAAAACCAATTTTCATCAAATAAACGTTGAATCCTTCTTAAAATTACATACTCTTTCATATTTCATAAGAGGTTTCTCATTATCTCACTTAGAAATGTTCAAAACATGAATCCCTAACCTCAACCAGTACTGTACAGTCCCTTTAAAGTGATGTATAACGCAAATCAAAAGGACTCCCCTTACATATCAAAATACTAGAAAGATAGCACACCCTCTGGAAAAGAGTGAACTGAGAAAAGAGGCTCTGAAGCACAGGGTCCATTCAAGCGCTTAATCTTAATCAAGCCGTGTTAGCTGTGCAATGAAAGGGACCAAACACAGGATGTAAACTACCGGGGCAACAAAAATGAAGGGATTATCAAATTACGCTGAAATTGAGCATGTTCCATTAGCATATTCTGTCCATGATTAATGCTAACTTTCAAAGCAGTAGACTTATCTTTTCAAAAGTTATTAGACTTGAAAGTGAAGAGTGTGTAAAGGATTTCAAGAAATGAAAAAGGAACTCGGAGACACACCTGATCATTCTACTCCCCCCCCCCCAAAAAAAAAGGTTGTAGGAAAACTGCTGAAAACACACTTTCCTATACATGCTCTGATGCCAAACTAAAGAATAATGCAGAGTAAGGATAGCTCTTTCAGAAGATATGAAAAACTCAAGATTGACTCAGTTGACTCCTTTCACCTTTTTTTTAAAAGTCATCGCGTAAAATCAAGGGGTGCGACTTTTTGTTCGCTTTGTGATGCACGGTCACACAATCCTGTTCTCGAGAGGGATTTGAACCTACGACTCCCTCATCACTGGACAGGCGTCTTATCCACCTGGCCACCGAGATTTCGCCATTCTATAAGGATTAGAACCACGCAGCACTGGCCATCGCACTGGAGCTCGGTGGTCTTCTTAATTTTCGAATCTTACTCGAGTTTGTGTGGTATTTCCTATCAGGCAAGGAAAAGATTGATGTTTAGCAATAGCCAAACTGTATACAGGAAAGTGAATCATATGAATCAGGAAACAATATAGTGAACAATATCCCATCCTCCCATTCATCCTCGAGACGTTTACAGGGGTAAGGGGATATAGTTGCTCTGTTGGCTTTGACCGTATTTTGCGAATGTGGATTTATCTTTGCTGTACGATCTTCATTTTTTGAAGAGGGAAAATGATTTATAAGAGATCAATCAAATATGTGTGTCAGTACAAAATATTATTTCTCTCATGTCTTTAATGAAAAAAAAACAACCACCCTGAACTCTCACTATTTCTCAGCTTATTTTTGGGTTGATAATACCTATGTAATTGGCATAAAGTGTAACCAAAATATCCAGAAATGAAAGAAAAAAAAAAGAATGTTCCATTTCTGCCTTCACAAAGAAATAATCAGTTAACAGAACTGCAGATGTCTTGAATCTATTCATAAAGGCTTCTGAAAGCTTTTGTCAGCCTACTTTCCGTATACACATGTTTTTGAGTTCCTTTTCTGCATCACGATTCCTTGCGACTAGATACACGAGACAATGATCAGTCTTGATAACCATAATTATGCCACCTTGTGTGTTAAAGCAAAAGCAGATTCAAATCTCTACTGTCAAAACTCAACTCCTCAACACTGTACAGGCCTATATCGTTTTCTTCTCTTCTCTTCTCTCGTCTCAACTTTTCCCATTCAGGTGTTCCCAAATTCCTGTTCCTTAATTTCCTTGTGTTGCCCTCCTCGGTCAAATGACCTTGAAAACATTCTAGAGTTCACGTTATTCTGTGTGCATGATTTTTGTTCGATTTTTGTTTCTTCGGTTAAAAGTAGAAGAGGACTGTAATAAATCATAATGTCCAGAGGCCGTTATCCAAGTCAAGCAAATTGTTCCTGCACCACAGTCCTGTACACTTTATGATGTACTATTGAATATGTACCCTTATGTACGTATGATTCACATAATTATATATTTCTTTTGAATATGTTTTCCCATAACTTTTTTTTTCTAATTTGTAACACTGGTTTCTTTCAAGCAAGGGAAAAAATAACACTTGCTGAAACTAAAACTGTAACAGACCAGTGAAATCATTTCTTGCTGGTACATACCAACAACAGGATTGATTCTCCATTCCTTGATGTTCAGGCAGATTGAGGTTCAGACTGATTTTTCTTATCTATTCATCTTCCTTAATCCTAGGTTTTGAGAGGTGTTGAAAAAATGAATTGAACAGGGTACTTTTTACCCTCTTTTTCCATTTTTATTATATTTCAATATCTTAATTGCCATGGATGAGCCATTTCTCAGGAATTTTGTTCTCTGGTAGATGTTCTACGAACCGAGAGTAACTTACAAGAATTGCTATTAGTTAGTTCCGCCATATATGTCAAACTTCTAAGTTCTTTTCTTCACAGACCTAATGCTAAGCTTTGGCTACGTCATTTCACTGGCATTTATATAGCCGTGTGTTATCTACTTTTGTTGCTGCTTTCCATATTTTGAGTAACATTTTGATGAGTTCGGCACTGTTTTGTTCCAGTGACATGTATCACATTTGGTTGGGAAATAAATTCAGTTAAAACCAATACAATCAAATATGATCACAAATGCACTCTTACAGACCCATATTTATATTCATTTTCAAGAAACACCATCGGTTAACCTGGTTGTTGGATCCTCTCCACTAGAAGGTTTAATGATCGTGGAGTCAGACCGATATGTGTGCCATGATGGCTTTAACGTGAAAGCTGGTGATTTAGCATGCAGAGAGCTCGGCTTCCCCGCGGTAAAAGACTATTCGGCTCAATCTATTCCAAGTGCAGCAACATCGAACAAGCTTTCATATTCTATAGGTAACTGCCATATTGTAGATATAATTAGGTGTATGCATTGGGAGAATATTCATGCAATGATGTTTCACTCAGTTTTATAAATTTGAATAAAAAACAAAACAAAACAAAACAAAAACAGATACGAAACTCTATAAACGGCATGTTATACGTTCATCAATACGTTTGCATTCCTAAGAATTAAAATACTACAGTCGAATTCTCCAGACAGAACGTTGCAATGTCATTTATATGAATTTGTTTTCTACTTTTTAAACAAATCCCTGATTTGCCTGGCAATGTGCTAGATTTAGAGATACGACGTAACTTGCATACACATCGAAACTAATGTTCAATAGTTTTATCAATCGTTTAAACAGTCCCTGAATGATTTCTGAAATATCTTTATTCACAGGTTGTCAGAAGACAAGAGCAAATGATTGCTTATCAGAAGTAACTGAGTGTCTCTGGAACAAGGCTGTGAGACTCAGATGCCAAGGTGAGAGTTAGCGTGATACATGTAAGTGCAAGCGATTTGTTTATGATGTGATTTTTTTTTTTAATGGGGGGGGGGGGTTGTATATATATATATATATATATATATATATATATATATATACATATATATATTTGAACATGCGAAATTCGAAGACGAGGAAAAAAAGAAAAGGTAAGGTGAGTTGACTGAAAATAAGAAATTGATACCTGTAAAAATACCAAATTGCATCACATCAGAAATACGAAGACTTTTGTAGAGATTATAAACCATATCATGGGTTGTTTTGAAATGACAAACAATGTGCGTTTGTGCCTATCATCTTATGTCGTTTGAATATCTGTAAATTGCACTTTTGTCACCATACGTAAATGTCGAAGGTTTGGTCAATAACTATTTCACTCTCCCTCACTCTTTATACTGTGAGCGCGCAGAACCTGGATTTCTTGGGTGCTACCGGGGCAACCGTCACGATTTCCAGGCTTTAACTTTTTCCGGATTTGATGTTAATTCGGACGAAGAGTGTGTGTCTACCTGTAGCGTGAAACTTGGAAATCATGACATTGCTATTGTCAATGAATGGAACTGCATGTGTTATCAATCAGAAGAATATGCCAATTTCATTGGAACAGTAAACCATACTCATCACTGGACACCTCAAACCAAGGCACATTCCAATCAGCAAGTCTACTGTTTGTTTAACCGTGAGTATCAACGCAATATGACCCAATCGCAGTAAGCTTTTCCTATTTCCAATAATTATTCTCTCTATAATCATAGCATCATTTTTTAATCCTGTTGATAACATGTCAATTCAATTCAATTCAATTCAAACTTTATTTCATTTTCGAAAAGAACATAAACATTTCACTTTCTTTGGTAACAGAGAATAAGGTAACATATAATCAAAACAAAGTAAATTGAGAAAACATAATATTGGAACCTTGGGGTAACAAATAATGTTGTAATGAAAATTGACTGAATTGATATAGACGATATAACATTACACAAAATATCGAAAAATGGATGGACCCACAAAGAAGGCAATGCTTGTAGAATGTGGGCCCCTCAGGTACAGAATGTCATTAGAAAATGAACTGATGCAAAAAGGGGAAAAATTGGGAATAAAGTCAGATAAAAAAAAGTATGGAAGCCCAATAAGAAGACAGAGTATCAGACAAACACGCATACACAGGCGAATGAACATTAAACGAGACTGGGACGACAAAACTTATGAAGGGGGACTTAAATACAAGACAGAACGAGACAAGACTGACATAATAGGAAGACAATACAACGGACAGAAAGGCAAAACAGATCCAGCGATCCTCGACAGAGCTATATCGAGAAAATAATGGGATGCGTGGAAAAGATACGGAAATATGGAAAAATAGAGAGAAATAGATGCGGAAGTAATACAAGTAGAATCGAATCTACTCTGTAAGTGTCTCAGGGCAACAGGGACGAGAAAATATGTGACAGTATATTATTGGTAATCAAAATTCTTCAAAAAGAACTTCAAAGAGAATGACGTTAACAGAGATAAGGAGAGATAGTTGCCCACTTGGCTTAGGTTGTCTTTTGCGAATGTGGGATATTTCTTTCTTATACAATCTTCATTTTTGAAGTGGGAAAATAATAATTTATATAAGCGATAAATCAAATATGTGTGTTAGTTTAGGATATTGTTCTCTCGTGTCTTCAACGAAAAAAAAGAACATCCTGAAGTCTCACTACTTCTCGGATTATTTTTGGGTGGATAGTACCTATGTACATGGCATAAAGTGTCTAATATACAGAAAAAACAAAACAAACAAAATATTCCGTTTGTGTCATAGCATTCACAAAGAAATGATTAGTCAACAGAAATGAAGCTGTCTTGAATGTACTCATACCTTTTACCATCTTTCTTTTCCACTTATTTTTTGTTTGATTTTTATATCTTAATGGTCATAGATAATCCATGTCTCAAGAATTTTGTTCTCTACTAAATATTCTATAAAGAACATACTCAACAGAACGAACCGAGAGTAACTTACAAGCATTAAAAACATTGCTATTTCTCAAACCAAGGTACATTCCAACCAGCAAGTCTACTGTTTGTTTAACCGTGAGTATCAACGCAATATGACCCAATGGCAGTAAGCTTTTCCTATTCCCAATAATTATTCTCTCTATAATCATAGCATCATTTTTTAATCCTGTCGATAACATGTCAATTCAATTCAATTCAATTCAAACTTTATTTCATTTTTCGAAAAGAACATAAATATTTCACTTTCTTTGGTAACAGAGAATAAGGTAACATATAATCAAAACAAAGTAAATTGAGAAAACATAATATTGGAACCTTGGGGTAACAAATAATGTTGTAATGAAAATTGACTGAATTGATATAGACGATATAACATTACACAAAATATCGAAAAATGGATGGACCCACAAAGAAGGCAATGCTTGTAGAATGTGGGCCCCTCAGGTACAGAATGTCATTAGAAAATGAACTGATGCAAAAAGGGGAAAAATTGGGAATAAAGTCAGATAAAAAAAAGTATGGAAGCCCAATAAGAAGACAGAGTATCAGACAAACACGCATACACAGGCGAATGAACATTAAACGAGACTGGGACGACAAAACTTATGAAGGGGGACTTAAATACAAGACAGAACGAGACAAGACTGACATAATAGGAAGACAATACAACGGACAGAAAGGCAAAACAGATCCAGCGATCCTCGACAGAGCTATATCGAGAAAATAATGGGATGCGTGGAAAAGATACGGAAATATGGAAAAATAGAGAGAAATAGATGCGGAAGTAATACAAGTAGAATCGAATCTACTCTGTAAGTGTCTCAGGGCAACAGGGACGAGAAAATATGTGACAGTATATTATTGGTAATCAAAATTCTTCAAAAAGAACTTCAAAGAGAATGACGTTAACAGAGATAAGGAGAGATAGTTGCCCACTTGGCTTAGGTTGTCTTTTGCGAATGTGGGATATTTCTTTCTTATACAATCTTCATTTTTGAAGTGGGAAAATAATAATTTATATAAGCGATAAATCAAATATGTGTGTTAGTTTAGGATATTGTTCTCTCGTGTCTTCAACGAAAAAAAAGAACATCCTGAAGTCTCACTACTTCTCGGATTATTTTTGGGTGGATAGTACCTATGTACATGGCATAAAGTGTCTAATATACAGAAAAAACAAAACAAACAAAATATTCCGTTTGTGTCATAGCATTCACAAAGAAATGATTAGTCAACAGAAATGAAGCTGTCTTGAATGTACTCATACCTTTTACCATCTTTCTTTTCCACTTATTTTTTGTTTGATTTTTATATCTTAATGGTCATAGATAATCCATGTCTCAAGAATTTTGTTCTCTACTAAATATTCTATAAAGAACATACTCAACAGAACGAACCGAGAGTAACTTACAAGCATTAAAAACATTGCTATTTCTCAAACCAAGGTACATTCCAACCAGCAAGTCTACTGTTTGTTTAACCGTGAGTATCAACGCAATATGACCCAATGGCAGTAAGCTTTTCCTATTCCCAATAATTATTCTCTCTATAATCATAGCATCATTTTTTAATCCTGTCGATAACATGTCAATTCAATTCAATTCAATTCAAACTTTATTTCATTTTTCGAAAAGAACATAAATATTTCACTTTCTTTGGTAACAGAGAATAAGGTAACATATAATCAAAACAAAGTAAATTGAGAAAACATAATATTGGAACCTTGGGGTAACAAATAATGTTGTAATGAAAATTGACTGAATTGATATAGACGATATAACATTACACAAAATATCGAAAAATGGAGGGACCCACAAAGAAGGCAATGCTTGTAGAATGTGGGCCCCTCAGGTACAGAATGTCATTAGAAAATGAACTGATGCAAAAAGGGGAAAAATGGGAATAAAGTCAGATTTAAAAAAAAAGTCTGGAAGCCCAATAAGAAGACAGAGTATCAGACAAACACACATACACAGGCGAATGAACATTAAACGAGACTGGGACGACAAAACTTATGAAGGGGGATTTAAATACAAGACAGAACGAGACAAGACTGACATAATAGGAAGACAATACAACGGACAGAAAACCACACTCATCACTGGACACCTCAAACCAAGACACAATCCGACCAGCAAGTCCATTGTTTGTTTAACCGTGAGTATCAAAACAATGCGTCCCAATGGCAGTAAGAAACTTTTTTTCTTAATATTCTTTCCATATATATATATATATATATATATATATATATAGCATTATTTTTGTAATCCTGTCGATATCATGTCAGTACCATTGGCACGTGTTTTCAGACTTTGTATTATCCCTATTGATTTACCACTGCTTCTGGGATGGTTATAACACGTAATGCACTAGTACTTTAACATACATTATAAAATATTACATTACTTTTAATTCTTACGTATCTTCACCTTATACTTAAAAACCCCCAAAAGAGAGTCTTTATTCCACAGGGGATTCATTTGGGGAATTCCAAACCCTCTTCATTAATGCCGTCGGGATTTGTGATCACACGGATCATCGGTTCATTAAAATGTTCCCTGAAGCGATTATTATCACAATATAAGTTTACATCGACAATGGCGGCGCTAGCAGAATTAAGTGATTATAAGATGACCAAAAATTATACACTCTTTCTTTTTCGTATCGTTAGAATATTTCTCTGTGTTCTCTCTCTCTCTTTTATCACGACTTCTCTCTCTTGCTTATCGAAAGTTTCTGTGGGGTTATGTAAGCATCCCGGGCCTGTATCTGATGGTTATTGGGACTCTAATGTCACGAGCTTTGGATCCAAGATGACTCTTACTTGTGTCGAAGGCTTCTTGTTAAATGGCAGCGCGGCACTGCAGTGTGGACGACCTGGATGGTCGACTTACTTCCCCGTTTGGAACGCATCAGTCCCGACTTGCCGGGCAGTCGATAATGTAACAAACGGTATGTCGTACAATAAATAACTTATAGTATGCAGTATGTCATATTGCAACCAGAAGCAAACTTATTTTTTTTAATTTTTTTTTAAGTTAGAGTAGAAAGTGAGACAGACAGAAATGTTGATATGGTTATCAACAGTATTCTCTTTTTTTTTGACAGCAGATACCCAACCCCCCCTAAAAAATACATAGATAATGGTCAATTGCAAAATCTCACATCAAAATTGGGAAAGCATTACATCAGAAGTAGATCTCTGCAAGGAAGACAACTTGCCCAAAGTTAACCTACATTACATAATTTTCCTTATCTTTTTAGGATTTTCATAAGTTAATCTTAATTGTATTCAACATCATTCAATATCATTTTAGATGAACATTTTTATGTTTTATTTATAAGTAATTTTGGTGATGGTATTTGAAAGGAATATTTTTGAATTTTTATGTTAGTGGATATCAAAACTTTCATGCGTCATTTTGTAGCCTGTATCTGCGTTATTAACGCTTTTATGATATCGACCTGGTGAAAAAAAAGTTACTGGCTGATATTACTTTCGTGAATAATATAGAGATGAATTGTATTATCTGTATTTAGATTGATCAAACTTAATCATATTTTCTACCATATACAGCAGGCCCACCTGCTAAAGAAGGTGGGTATGTGAACTTGTCAATCGTGACCATGATTTCCTTATTGTAGTATCTGCATTGCGGGGGGATCTTACACGACCTTGTATCATTATACTATTATAGCAAGTGACGATTCTTTAATAGCCGGATGAGTCATTGACAAGTAAAGTCTTCAATTGGGTTTAGTGTGCATTAAATGATAGTTCTTCTTGCCGGGCAGTCGATAATGCAACACACAGTTCTTTATTTTGATGAGAAGGCCACAATTAATGTCGAGGTGATTGCTATCATGCCATCTAACATATCTTTTCTCCTCCCCACAAACAAACGAAAAAACAAACAAACAAAATCACAAAATCAATTGATTATTTTCACTTCAAACTTTGCGAAAGCATGATTATGATAACATCTAGAGCGATAGAAAATTGAAGACGATTTCCTCCATATTTGGCTCCTGACTTTTCAAGAGCACCAGTGTTATTCATTTCAGTATATTTATATATTATATACATGCAGTAGCTGCCAAAAGAAATGGTTGAATAGGCTTGTAATTCTTGATTGTGATTTCGTTCAGTCTTCTGTCTTATAAGCTGTCTTATAAGCTGTACTCTACAATTCATCTATGCTTTTGTATTGTGATGTTTATGTTTTATGTATTTGTTGAAATGTGGAATATGGAACAATAAAAACAAAGAAACAAAATCTGTAATGTATGCCTATTATCTGCATTTCCTGTTAACACTTCTCTATGTGTTAATTGTTGAATCTTTGATAACGCTTTGAGTCATTACTATTAAAACCGAGCCTTTGACTGCTTTTAAAATGTCTGCATGTCTTGTAACTATTGTCCAAACTCCCCGACGGAAGTATTCCTTTGCTTCAAGTGAAAGAACAATGAATATGATAATTATGTTTCAAATTCCATTCTTTGTCAAAGATATGTATCTGCTTCTTTTCGCTCTTCCGTTAGTCGTGTTGATACAGGTTTAAATATTTTCGTGAGTTTTGTCACAGATAATGAACGACATGACGCCGAAATCAGCACAACGACATCAGAAAATATAGACTTCACTTCAAGAGTGTATTGTAATTGCACATTCAGTGTGTTACATGAACTGAAATATTCATATTGTATGAACGAGTATTCATGAAGTGTTTATACGCTGTAGCCTTGTAAGGACATCAGTTCAAGAACAGTTTAATGTTACAGACGTTTTCTGTTTGGGTGAGTTTTTGTGGTAATGTCTATAATTTCAGCCATAATTTTCTGAGGGGGCGTCATTATGCCTCTAACAGTAGTAGATTTATGCGCTGTAGTACTCTTTCATGCACCGGATTCCTTGTATAATCCATTGAACCATCTTTTCTTCTTATTTTGCACTGTTTTGAAAGCCCCCGCAGCTATGACTGACATAATTTGTAGTATTCTAAAACAGAATAAGTCTGCAGTGGATGCGTGTGCTAGCAGGTTACCATTGTCTCTCACAACATCATGTCGACCTCTTTCCCTGTAATAAATGACGTATGAATATGTGGTACCGAACGATATTATGTTGTTTGCCGCCATCATCAGCCTGAAGCACTTGGAACACAGGACCAACTTTTTTATGGTTTGATTTGCAAAAGAAGAGGGGCATAGGGGCTCATTTTTCTTTTCTATGTATGATCTTATGGAAACGTGTAGAGTAAAGACTACATGAGTAGAATGCCCACAACAATGCGTTATCTTGAGCGTGTGCACTTCCTTAACTCCCCTGTTGTCTGCTTTTGAATCATAGACGAGATTCAGGACACCGAAGAATGGACGGCTTTGCAAGAAACAGTGGACCCAGGGTTTCCAGGTGAGCTTCGTGTCTTAATCAAATCAGTACGTTCATTATTTCTAAAATTTCTCAATAGTCATCAAATAGGTATGTCCGAAACCCTGAAGAAAATGTGTAATGTGTCGAATGCCGGTGTGATTAAAGGTTGTTGGAGGACGGTATTGCAAAAACTTTTCTTTTCGTATCTTAGTTATCATGGAATCAACATTTCCACTAGAATTGTTATTATTAACTGAATTCGTGTGAAGTGCTGAGCGAGGTGATTTGCTTTATATGCGATAAAGTTGTCCTTTCGACAAATTCTTCCATTTCAAATCCTTTGCCCTTTTTCAAAAGAATCAATAATTTTCAAATGTTAGTCAAATGTTACAATAATATTGTGTATTTACTAGATTTCTTTCACCCAATTAGAGAAGATGAACTGAAGAACAAAATTGTTCCCCTTGGCCGTTCTTTTACCGTTTACGCAAGTATGATTATGGAAATAATGGGACTATAATGTAAACAATAATTTCAAACCTTGGAGATGTTAAGATCTATAGAAATTACAAATGCCTGAATGTTGATCAGACATTTCAGACGACTTGTTTCTCTATACTATAGGACTCGGTGGTGACCGACATAAAAGGGACATAAGAAGTTTGCCACCCGAGAGAAATGCTAAGAAAGTCACAACAAGTTTCCAAGCATTACATCATTATTTGATGACGAATTGTCGATATGATGAATTCTATTATTTTGTCAGTTTCTGGAGACCTGGAGACAAAATATACTGCACTGACTATTGGATCCCCTGTCTGTTTCGCTACTTTAGTACTTGCCATTTTATCTATCGCTTGGTGCAAACATCGCTGGAAAAAGTGAGTGAAAGCACATACTTTTCTCTCTATTACATTATGTGTTTACCCCATATAAATAAATGAATTGATAAAATGTAATGTACTGTTATCATTATATATTTACATAAAATGGTTATTTATAATGCAATACGTTATGTATTACAAATATTGACATAAAACGACAAAGACAGTCATAATGTTCCCAGCGACACCTCAGGCACGACAGTTTTTCGATGAAAGGACGGGCAATAGAATTCAAACAATCCTTCAATGCTTGAAAGTTAAGATTGAAAGCAAAAGTAGTTCATATTTACTACATTTGTAGGATGGAAATTTTGTTTCAGAAATCTGCGAAAAAAATGTTGATTACTTAGTTTTTGCCATAGCTGTTTCCGTACAAACCTGTATTCATATTTTATTACAACGACGTATATTCCCCAAACCTCTCATATCGTTTCTTTTCACCCAACAGAAAACGTAGCCACCCAGAAAATTCAAATGAATCGAGTACCCATCCTATCAATACCGACGCGATGCATCGCCCTTTGCCGGAACGACAGGGCAAAAAAACTGGCGACGCCACAGCTAATCAGGAAGAAGTGAACCACATCTACCAGAACTCTGCAGAGGTAGTCACCGTATATTCTATTGTTAAATAGAACAGGTCGTAACTTTCGAACGGAACTCTCTGCAGTATTTAACTCCCTAGTTACAAATCGAGAAATACATAAAATAACGAATTTCGCTCGCAGCAAGTTCTATACTAACAATTTTTCTATATGCAAAGTGAACTCTTAACTCATCAGAAAGAGTAACGTGTACATTTTGGAAACTCTACTTTGAAACAATCACACTTTTGTTACAAAGCTACCATCAATTTGATTTTTATTCGTGTTTGGTTTCCAGGTAAATTGTCACGCCGATATAACGTGCTTCTACCTTTCTCCGATACATTACACGGCGCTGATATTTATTGCATATGTAGAAATGTAGGCAGAAGACTCGAGATGCCATAGGACTATATTCGTTTGACCAGGATGACAATACTCATATCTCTTACCATGATTGATAAACGCTTTTTTTTTTTCAAACACATTGCGCATCTCTAGAAATAAACTGAAAAGTTAATGTCAGCAAACAACACAATACATGCTGCCCCTACTCTTTATTGTCCTTGATAGAATCACACTCTTGAAGGGGAAGTGGTCAACGATCTACCGGACAGCATTTCGCGGCCACTCCGTGACGTCATACTACTAGGAGATGGTGAAGACATTTCGCAGTATCAGGACATCACATCTCATGTCCAGAAAGAGCAGTATATGGACATGGCAGGAAATGTGAATAAAAAGGAAGATGTCAAATTATTTGTTCAATATAGGAACTTCTCTACAACTGAAAACGACATTGATGAAAACAGTTACATGATTTCCAACGCAAGTCAAGACAGGCCTACAGGATTTGAACAGGAAAAGACTAGTTACATTAACTGTGTCCGATCCTTGGGGCAAGAGATCAATAAAGATATGCCCATCCAGTTCAGACTGGAAGAATATGTTGGTAGATGCGAGGTCTCTGAACGGTCAGTTTGCGAAGATGTTGTTTCAACTTCCGACCAATCCTCACCCATCAGAGATGCACCGTATGATCACGAGTACGCTACTATCGAGAAAAATAATGAACGCGACCTTCACGTGATAGGCCCGAATAATTCTCTTTATTCTGTTTCAATATACTCCAGCAAGCCAAGAGAACAGCGCGAGTTGGACGAAAATGGATATCTTGTTCTTGAAGCATGTGCTGGTGAAATCGACGACAATCAGTATGTGGAGATGGACAAAGAGGTACTCACCACAGCATCTTTATATGAAGATATGCTTTTCCCCCAGAACAAATCTCCATAGGCAAAATAATTCCAAAGGCTAACATACATGTATATAAATTGCAATGTATAGGAGAGCATTTGTAACCTAGAAATTTAGAGATGCTTCGATTCCTAGCTGTTATTCAATATGGAATAAGATGACTGAAGCAGGAAAGTTTTATACGCCATTGAAGCACCTTATTCGTGGGGAAAAAGACAATTTTGAAAATATTAGTTATTTATCGTTGCTGTACCTGCTGTTTTTTCCATTGTGGTCCATGAAGAGTAGTTTTCATAGCATTTAGAAGATGTTTACTGTTCTCGTCACGAATGTGGAATACACTGACAAATGCCCTCATCTCCCTGTAAAAGGGCAGTGGAAACTTATGAGTAGCGCAATCGATGTGTCCTAAAAGTTAAAATATTTCAGAGAAGTAAAAATCTTGACGGAATAGAGATAATTATGGTTTTTATTCCTCGAGCAGAATTATCTATGAATCGCTGCTGTAATAGACTAAAGATATATAGCAGCAAAGAAGACTGGAAGCAGCTGCAATAGCTGTAGAAATAACGATGACCTCAGATTTATGGAATAGAATTTGCGCATTCTTCAGCAAAGACAGCATGTAAATTACCTCAAGTATATTATATTTTTTGTACTTGCATTTGACGTAATCTGTATCATCTCACAAAGACAATTTTCTTCATTTTGTCTACATCCAGTATAACGCACTTTAAAGAAATGAATGGAATCTCTTCAACAATTACATTTAGAGTAAGAAAGAAAACTTAAAAAGTGCAAGCACAACCAAGATCATCCAATTAATTAGTCACCGATGCTTAGAGCAAACTGAATTCCTTGACAGCATCAAAAGCAATCATTACCATGTAAACACCTTTTTTTTTTTTTGCAAATAAATACAAGAAGACTACCTAAAGAGAGGTTAAACCTATGTTTAAGTTGACTTCATCAAGAAGAAAAAAATAGTATCCTGACTAACGGAACAGGGGAAGTGTGTCATGAACAACAAAGTAAAGGAGAGGAAGTCGTATTAAGTGTTGATGGTCACAATAGTATTGCAGATAATATGATTCGATTGTCTCACACCTGTCCAACTAATTTGCGCATCAAATTATCTCGTATTTTTTTAGAGCAATGGTTAACCCTGAGTGGTTGTAGGTAAAGTAATGTCATAATTGGTAAATCATTATTGCCTAATTATAGTTTTGAAGGGGGAGATACAACATCTCATTCTGATCCTTACACAAAATGGAAAACAATTTTGTTGGGATTTGTGCATTTGCAGCTGCCAATGGTGGATTTTTTAAAAATCTGTTTATGAGAAGTTAGATACTGGTAATTACCATTGAATGATAGTTGCACCCTGTGCATTACGTATACTGTATTTCAACATATTGTTCTAATCTCAATCATAAGTCTTACTCAGAGTGATAAAGGTGTCTCGAAGATTAGTTTACACAATGAGATAATTATGTTATGTATCCTACTTGCCATGCTATTACTTTCATTAGAAAGAGCAATGATTTACCGTTATAGACATGATAGATGTTGCACTAAACAGATTGCAAAAGTAGAATTTATAGGTAGGTATATTTTACGGAGATATAAAAAAGTTGCTACAGACAAAAGTAAATGTTGATCACAAGTTTTCTCGTACCTGTCATGCCTGTTCTTTGTCATTATAATGATGTTTATAATAATGGCCATCCTCATCTTCTCTTGGAAAAACATAACCTAAGAATGAATTGTTTCTGAAGCTGAAAGTTTAATCTAAAGTTTTTATTTTTATTTTCTGAAACCAAAAATTATGGAACATAAGGTGAAAAATTGGAATTAGATTGTTTGAACTGACGTTATTTCAAAACATTATTTTTTTTTTAGAAGCATCTGACGAATACAAAACATATGAAATATATGTGGCAGACAAATACATTTTGAAGGTTGGCATATGAATACAGAACACAACATGGTACAGTGGACGATTATTCATTTCCAAAAATGACAAAAGCCAACGGTAAATAATATGTCAGCGTTAAACTGCATTTTATATGAATGTATGATGTACCCACAGAAAAAAATAGATAAATAGATAAATGAAAAATAAGTACTCTATACCTGGATATCTATCTATCTATCTATCTATCTATATATCTAATTGATAGAATCCATATATATATATATATATATATATATATATATATATTATATACATATGCATATTAAATAACATATGTATGTAAACAGAGAGAGAGAAAAAAAATGAAAAAGACTGCGACGTGCTGTGGACGGAAAAGGGATACAATACTCTGTGTGTGATTTCCTTCATTTTGAATGGTGTTGCTTTGAAAGTACTAAATCCCGCAAACAGAACTGCTGTAAACCACAAACCTGATTTGATTGAAGTTATAAAGTGGGCCCTATAGTGCTGTAGTTACTAATGATCTTTGCATTCATTATAGGTTTTAGAAAAAGTGAGACTCCTATATCAATATATAGCGTAAAGCAACATGGTTAATTGAAAAGTTAGTAATGATTTTATACAGGCAGTTACGACTTGTTTATCTGTCTTGTTTGTTTGTTGTTTGTTTTTATTTCCGTCTTCATATAAAAATACACACATTACAAGTTGCATATACATTGCATATACTTACAGAAGAAACGGGGGATTGCCTGTTCAGTCATATTATCAAAATATGTCTGTTCTTCCACAGGGTCCCTAATTTACAGTACAATACAAGGATGATAAACACTGTATATACAAAACATAAGAAAAAAATAATGAAAATCATTTACCGAACTGGTACAGTGAGAGTCAGCAATAATCAGAGATAGGTAGAGAAGAGCAGAGCAAGGAAAAGAAAAAGAGGAGGAGAACAAACTTACAAAAGAAAAGGCAAGACTCATATACCCCCCTCCCCCCTAAAAAAAAAAACACACACACACACAAAAATGGCTGTTACATTTGGTACTCCATTGAGTCTTTTTTTTTACCATAATACTCTATCTAAATAATCAGATAATAACATTTGAAAAGATCTTAAAGTTGATGCGTTACGAATTTCATTGGGCAATTGATTGTACATTGATACTCCCCTGTAAAAGAAAGTCCTTTTACAGTTATTCGAATTTGGCTTTGGAAGATTCAAATTCTGGTTTGAACGCAGTGAATAATTAAGAAATCTTCTAGAAATATTATCAGACATGTAATTGGGGAGAAAGTTCTGCAATATCTTATAAATCATCATACTCCTTTTCTTTTTATATCGGTATTCAAGAGATTCCCAGCCCAAAACATCATGAATATGTTGAGTAGATACAAAAGAATATGGATTTACTCTCATAATCATACGACCCGCTCTATTCTGTAGCTTTTGAAGGGCTGACAGAGAACCTTGTGGAGCGGAATACCAGATAACGTTTGCATAATCAAAATGTGGAAGAATCACAGATTTATATATCAAATTCAAATTTGATTCATTTACAACATGTCTTAATCTTCCAAGAAAACCAATCAATCTACTGATTTTTTGGCACATTTTATCTACATGAATATTCCATTTCAACTCAGCGTCGATATGAATTCCAAGATATTTTACCGTTTCAACATTTCGAATCTGGGTGTCTTTTATTTTTACATCTAGTGAATTACACCTTGAGAGCATACATTTCGTACCAAAAAGCATACTGACGGTCTTTGAATAATTCACCAAGAGTTTGTTCTGTGACATCCACTGATCAAAAACTTGCATTTCTTTGTTTAAAATGGACTCCAAGACTTTAATATCTTTGTTTGAGTAGTAAATGACTGTATCATCCGCATAAAGATGAACACGACATGACTGAAAAATGCGAGGCAGGTCATTAATGAAAACACAAAACAGTAGAGGGCCAAGAAGAGAGCCCTGGGGCACACCATGAGTTAAGTACATTTCATCAGACAATGCGTTGTTGACCTTAGTTACTATCCTCCTGCCCGTCAGATAACTCTTAAACCACTCAAGTGTACCTCCATTTATACCAATTCTCGACAACTTGTCTAACATTACATTGTGGTCGACAGTGTCGAACGCTTTCCGTAGGTCGACGAATATCGCCCCAGTATATTCACCTTCATCCATGGCCAAAAGCCATTCATCAGTAACCTTTACAAGGGCAGTTACAGTGGAATGATTTGCCCTGAATCCAGACTGAACCGGTGTTAAGACATTGTTCTCATTAAGATAGTGTGATAATTGTAACGAGACTATGCGCTCCAGTAATTTCGAGATACAAGGCAGCAGGGAAATTGGCCTGTAATTATCAGGGTTCGACTTATCTCCTTTTTGTATATCGGAATTACCTTGGCTATTTTCCATGACTCTGGGACAACTCCTTCAATAATTGATTTATTTATCAAATACGTTATAGACTTATTCAATATATCAGCACATACTTTCAAAATCTCAACCGATATACCATCAATTCCAGTCGATTTTTTATTTTTCAGTTTGTAGATTTCGTTCATAACCTGAGCTTCAGATACAACTGCAAATGTGTCCATATTATCATAACATACGGATCCTGTAATGATATCTACTTCGGTGATGTCCGTTTTCTCCATCTGATGTTCATTTAACAAATTCATAGCAGCACTGGCAAAGTGTTCATTAAATTCGGAGGCTTTACTGTATGCATCGTCACAAGAGAGATGATGAGACGATGTACCGTTATTTGGCAGAAAAGATTTTAAAACATTCCAGGATTCATTTCTTCCGGAACATTCAGACAATTTATTGATGTAATACTGTTTTTTCATTTTCCTTATAACATTAGTAACTTTATTTCTCAGCCGTCGATATTCCTTCCACAACTGTTCACTATTTTGTGTAATTGCTTTCTTCTTAACCTTGTCTCTTTCTCTCATCAATTCAAAAATCGATTCATTCAACCAAGGAGAGTATTTGTTACGCATACGCTTTGTCTTTATAGGCATGTGCTTGTTGGTGACCAGTAATACCTTTTCTTCCCATTTCTTAACAGCATCCTCCAAATTATAACAAGTTTCAATTTCATTCCAGTCTTGTTGCATGAGATCTTTACGAAATATATTCCAGTCAATATTTTTTGACTTTCTAAAGGTTACATAATTGTGGTCATGGGTGGTTAAACTATTTGTTTTCCAGATCAGATAATTCATGAAGTGATCGCCCATGCTTACCTCGAGAACACCTGAGGTCTTTATACAGTCAGTATTATTTGTCAACATATGATCAATTAGAGTGGCTGTCTCTACAGTAATTCTGGTGCATTTCGTACTATTTAATTGATAAAATCCATAAATACTATTTATCTGATTATATTTGCTTATATATGAAAAAAAGGGTCCTTTATAAATATCAAAATTAGTATCACCCATGATAATTGAGTGACAGTTGAAATTTCCCATGAATGTTAGTAAGTCTTCGTACGTATCTAAGACTGCACGTCCAGAATTAGGCGGTCTGTACCAATTCAAAAAAAGAATGGGTTGAGAATTTCTCAATTCGATCGAAATTAAGATAGCTTCCAACTCAAATAAAGACCGGTGTTCCAAGACTTTGTAACAAATACTATTCCGAATATAAATGGCTACACCTCCACCATTTCGGTTTCGATCTTTTCTTATAATCGAGTAACCAGGGATTTCTATTTCACTGTCTCGAATTCCTTCCTCCAACCTGGTTTCATTGAGAGCGCAAACATAAACATCATTTTGCAGGATGATAGATTTCAACTCATCAAAATTTTTCATTATACTAACAACATTCAGTTGTATACATTTCAAACCTTTCTCACACAATGACTTGAATTTAAATTCACATCCATATAAACCGTTTCCACCTGTTACTCTTGGAGGTTTACGTTTTGTATTACTATTTGAATCATTAATGCATTTCTTATCATAAAAAGGTAATTGCTTCATCAAGCATTTTGGACACTTCCAGTCGAAAAACCGTTCTGATAAATCATTGTAAACATTTAAAGGGATGCTTGCACATGAAATATGCACCCATTTTTCACAATGTGTACATAAAAGACCCTTTTGATTACTTTTGAAACATTTAGAGCACAAGGTACATGGATATTTCTTGCCCATTAGCTACAAATTATAATAAGAGAAAAAAAAGAGAGAAAAACACACACACACACACACACACTCAGCAAGTATGGTATAACTATGTTGTACAATACTGAACAGGGGTTACCAAAAAGTCATAAACAGTGGAAAACGACTAAAAGTACAGCAATATTTAGCTGCATCAAATTTAAGACTGTGGTATAATGATGCACTCATATAACTAAGAAACTGGCAGTAGTCATATCAAGTTTAGGTCATTTTCGCACGTGATAACACGTTTGATCGTCTTGTTTCCTGAGGCTGGTATTAATGCTATGATTCTGCCATCAGACGGCCATGCTGCGAGAACCTTGGAGCATTGTTTTGTTTCTTGCAGAAGTTTCGCGTTTACTTTTGTTAGATCTTCCTCGATTGCGATTCTAGATCCCTTCAGCCGACGGCGTTGACCAATCACCTGCTTCCTCATGCGATACGACGCGAACTTAACAATTATGGGGCGTGGCTTCTGTTCTTTTCCTTTTGAGCTCCTTGTGACGCGGTTGTTTCCGGCGTTAGGCTCGGTCTGCCTTCTTCCAATCCGGTGTGATCTGCGCTCTACGTCAAGCTTCTGGAGTGGGACATCAAGCCGGTCATTTACAAGTCTGCAGATGAGTTCATCGGTGTCCTCGTTGGCAGATTCCTCAACACCAAAAACTCTTAAACAGTTTCTCCTCGAGTATTGTTCTTGTGCGTTCATTGTCCTCTGTAGGGCTGTTAAGGCATGGTGTTGAGTGTCGACCTCCTTTTTCAGGTGGTCTATTTCTTTGGACTTGTGGGCTATTGTGGTTTCTAGTTCCATTATTTTCGCCTCACTTCTTTCATTGCGATCGATTAGCTCTGCTAGCTCCTTTTGAATGCCTTCACGTACAGCTTTTCGAATTGCATCGAGGAATTTATCGCTTTTGATGAAGGCGTTGAGGGCATTTTCGATGTTGGCGGCCATGTTGTTTCGTTTGCAGTATTGGCAGTTTTAGAATGATGCAACCTTCTGAAAATTTGATGAATGAAGCACTCATACACATAAATCTAGGTTGCGGCAAGCATTGTTATTCTCACAATCGCTAATGTTGTCGATTTAAGGTTGGAAGAAGGCAGACATCATGACATTCTACGATTCACAGTTGGCTGTCATATTAAGCATATCGATGGTTCATATAGAGGATAATCAACACAAAATCATATCGATTGATGATTGTACTCACACTCTCAAACTGATGCGCTGGCTGAGCAAGAGTCGACCTATATTCATATCATGGCGAAAGAATCACATTCCTTTCGATATCTCGGTTTTGTACTGGTCACTGTCCGTTTTAATGTTTCACCGTATACGTGGTAGAGAGTCCGAGCCGTCACGTTTGGCAATATCACTAGTCAATTGATCCGGAAGGTGCGTATGGGACTGAGGGACTCCAATAGACAGCATTCAGTTAGCATTTGCTTGTGACGAAGACCTGATAAAAATACCCTCCAGGTCATCTATAATCCAGCTCATAACACCAAACGATGTTTCAATGTCAGCGAGATATTAGTGCATCGTCATATCCCAATAATGACTGAATCTGGGATGGGATATAAGACCGAAATCAAGGTCTAAAATGGTCTTGAGTTAAAAAAAAAGATAGGCAATGAACGATATGATGAACATGCACATCGTTGAGTATGTTGATATTATAGATCATATTGGTAAAATTAAAGTGTCCTTATCCCCCTTTTCGGCGTGACTGTCCTATTCTAAAGATATTGCTGATTTAGTTTTACAGGTTTTCTACGACATTTACAATGTACGTGGAATTGAGTAGAACCAACCAACTGCACAATGCAATGTGTTAAAGAGACCTTGATGTAGGTTGGAGTCCGAGTTCGAAACCAAAACTTTTGATATATTTTTAAACTTATATTGCTGCAATATGCAATACATTTTTGAACTATATCGTGACGATTAAGGAGCTATTGTTTAATCATGGAGAAACATGTATGAAAGAAAGAAAGATAATATTGTGATTAATGAGATACAAATGTAGTGGGGACAATATGGTTGCAATTATGTATAATTTGTTTCGTTTATTCAAATAAAAGAAATGATTGACATACCAAGTTGTTATAAAGGACCAAGGCAATTCGATTGCTGATTGCTGAAAACTTGAAGAATTCAATGGGCGGTATAATGAAGCTTTACAGTTCATTCAGTTCATTCGAACCTCGATCTTATAGTATTGAATAGAACAGATACACCCAAACGAGAAAGTATATTAAGCATTATAAGAATGTCCCTCCCAACACCCTTGTTCTTTCGCCACATCCACAAAGCAATGATTTTTAAAAAACGGTGCGTAGTGAAGAACCTCATTAACAAACAGATTAACAAACACAAGAAACACCTTTTTGATCGGATTGGAAAAGACGTAAGTCAATTTCTATTTCACATTTTGTTATGCCAGAAAGGTAAAAACATTTTCCTGTCGCATTTTCTGCATGCGTTCTGCCTGTTGTTCACAGAAGTTGCAAGCAATGGTAGTGCAGAAAACTTTTTCAGTTTCAGGCACTATGTGGTTCTTTCAAATAAGTGATACTGGGTGCCATTCCGCAGATAGCAACAATATGACAATTGCTCAAGCGTAAACAGGAACAAGGGAGTGACATTGCAAATGATTGACAAGTTGCTCTCTATCGACGTAAATAAGCACGAAACTGAGGAGTGTTTTAGTAGTAGACATGATAAAAGAAATCATGGGCATACTTACTCGAGCAGGATTCGTACCTACGACCTCCTGATCTCCAGACAGGCGTCATCTCCACTACACCACGGAGCTTCCGCCAACAGCGTTGTCGATCAATATTCAGTGCTTATTCAAGTCGACGTAGAGCAATTTGTCAATCAGTTGGCATGAAAACATCTCGATGGAAGAATTTCATGAAGTGGAACAAGTGAGTGATACTTGTTATATTGTATTGTCTTTGTTATATTGTATGCTAAATGTCAAATAAATCGAAAAACAAAAGGAAGACCTCTTAATGATAAGATAAGATGGCATGTAAGACTTGCTACATAATCAGTTTAGTAAACTCTATGACAGGAAAATGATTGCGGAAGTAAATGACTACATTATATGTTTTCATTTGTATCCGGAAATTTTGTTCAAATGCTGAAATAGACTTTTATACAAAACTTTCCAAGAACTTAGCATAGTATGAAAGATAACATTTAAAGTCGAAATAGTTTTCATGAGTCACGTAAGGCAATAAAGAAACGGATGCTATTGTTTCTTATTCTCCATTATGCTATGACAATTTGACAAGTATGGAAAGCGTCAGTAGGTTAAACATGTAACATCAACATCAACCCTGCGTATCTATCGCTGTCTTCATATCTAAAGTGTTACAAAATCAGTTGTGTGAGTATACAAAGTCTTCTCACCGGCCGTATCAGCCTTCCACAAAAGCAGTCCCCCCCCCTCCACCCTTCCTAAAGCCTCTCCAGGTTTAATCGATCACGGCAGTCTAGACTCCATTTTCAACACTGAAACCACTTAAGCGCCGTTTACTGTCAGTCAGTCTGAGGATCGAGTAGAAGAAAATAAACGATTAAGATGTCCTTAACAAATGGTGATCGCGGATTACATTGCCATTGAATAGATCGAAACTATGCAACATGTAGAGAAGAGGTGCTTCAGAGGTATTGTACTTGACAATGTTACCCATCTTGAAATGGCCACGAATGGATACACGAAAAAAAAATCACACTTGATTTAGATATTTAAATGGAATCAATGGATATCATACGAAAGATACAATGGAAAGGGTAATCACTAAAATGAATTATTAAAAAAGAAAACAGAAAAGGCAAAACAGAAAAAAAAAACATGCATTAAGGAACGCGATAAAGTGAAACCTTACTCCGTGATCAAAAGATGAATGATTAGAGTAATATTAAAGAGAATAGTATATATAATATATCTATATGAAAAGGAAAGGAATTAACTTAATGCTTCTGGTCAACCTATTGTGAAGATGTAAAAACTCACCAGGTAACTTTTATTGTGGTGGGGTTGTATTTAGTCATTTATAAATTATTATATAAAAAACCCTGTTTTAGTAATCTATACAATTTCTCTAAAATATTTGTAAGGTGATTACTCCAACACCTCATCTCCCCTGTGACTGATAACCTTGTTACTTGAAATCATTTGAGACACTAGAATGTGATGATTTTTTGATTATGTCCGCACGTAATCGGATTAGAGGAGAGAACGCCTCCGTGAGAGACATAGCCACGATATACAAACACTAAGACAGACATACATACACACACACAACATCAGGCCTATTCCATATTGTTTTCAGTGGCAAATGCCAAAATACCTTGGAAAATTAGGTAGTAAATTCATTCTGTGATCCATATACAGACTTGTACGTATTGATTTTGCCTTTTTATTCATGTTATAGGGTTATTGGCAATCACAGCAATCTAATTTTGATATTCAAAACCAAAACATTGTACTGTAATTAGGGGATATTGGAGATGTCGATGTGAATCACCTATGCTGGATATCGTGATACAAAATTATGTTTAAACTAGAAATGTCGCTATGGCGACTGTTATTCCTCCGCCATAATGCATGATTCTCCTAATAGGTCTAGATAGTACATGTGGACAATGTGTGATTACATTTTCACAAAATTGGCTAATCATGAAAATGACAAGTTTGTCACAAAGGTGTTGAATGTTCACCTTCCTTGACTTAGGTTTAATTGGATGAATAGAAGAGCATGTATTTGGGATTTAAGGATTTTAACTTGACTTTGACCCATTCATACGTTTATGCATTGAATGAGTAATTTTCAAGGTATGGAGAAAAAGTGCAATTTCTGTATTGAATAGTAAATTGTTACCATTTTCATCTGGCCTTTGACCCTAAAATTCATAAGATAATCACTGTCAGGCAGAAGATGCATAAATATGTAGAACGTTTCAAGATAACTTGAGCCACTTCCGAGATATGGAGGAAAAAATTACGTCAGCACTTTAACTTGATTTTTGACCTTTTGACCTTTGAGGCAAAAACAAAAGAAAAAAAACTTTCCAGAGAATCTCTTTTAGGTTATACATGCATACACCAATTGTAAAAAAAAAATAATGAGGGAAATAATAAAATTTTGAAGTGTTGCCCTTGACCTTTGACCCCACGAACCCTAAATTTTCTAGATAATCACTGCCAGTCAGTACATGTATATGTTCCATGAAGATACCTTGAACAATTTCCACGGTACAGAGAAAAAAGGTAAAGTTTTAATATTTTTACTTGACCTTTTGACCTTTGACCTTTGCCGTCATGACCCAAACTTTCACCAGAGAGTCTTAATTGGGTAATACATGTATACACTAAGTTTCAAGAAAATATCTTCAGGCATTGCATAGATATGGTGAAAATAGTGAAATTATATGTATTTGACCTTGACCTTTTGACCTTTGACCTCGAGCATGTGCACCCAAAAGTTGATAGGCACAACTTAACACCCTAATACACATACATGACAAGTTTCATTAGGATACCTCAAAAGGTTTTGATAGTTACCCTGTCCACAAAATTCATTACGGACGGACGGAAGGACGGACGGAAGGACGGTCGGACGGACGGAAGGACGGACGGACGGACGGACAACCCGAAAATATAATGCCTCCGGCACCACTTCGTGGCGGAGGCATAAAAAGTCTTCAACCAAGCTTGAATGCAGACAAGAGGGTATAAAGCAATTAATCAAACAAATGATTGAGAGACAGCATTGTTGTCGAATGCCACAGGGTTAAAGTATTTAAGTGTATTCTTACATATTTTCTATCGGTCTCGTCTTCAGGTCTTAGCACCTACTTGAACTCGTTTGAAATTAAACAACATCGCAATATTAATCACATACAGACTCTCAGTTTCACACACCTACACACAGTTCCAGCCTAGAGAGTTGCACGCAAGCTTGGAGGCCTTTCCTCCACTGACATCACAGGAAGACTAATCAGCATTGATAGTTCTTAACTTTCCCACAGTGCATTGGAGAAGTCATCTTTGACCTTCACTACAACCAAAAGACTGGGCATATCAGGCATATTTTTACATCTGAAGGCTAAGCCAGGTTTCCTAATTCTTTTGCGGAGGCATCGTTCTTCGTGGAGTTAGAATCACAGCTTAATATTACGACTGAAGAGGGACGGATATATGATATATTACTTTTTCATTTTCCTCAAACAAAGATCAAGAATGCCTCCTGTAGTCTTGTTGATTGTCTGTTTCTTGCTCTACCAGCCGTTGCTTACTTCCTCAACCTCGGAAAGCAACACTACATGTACGTATCTTTGATTCTTTTTTATAAGTTCTCTTCGTCAAAGGATGTTCTCGTATACCATTCATACTTGATAACCGTGTTTTTACTTGCTTAGAAACGAATGTATTTGCAAGGAACGAAATAAAAATCACGTCACGGTTTGCTTAGTTGTTTGTGATTTTGCTTTGACACTGTTTTATCTTACACTTTAACGTTCTAATCAATTGACTGACAAAGATGATTTGTTCGGTGTGCTTGTACCTCTTTCATTCATTTGAATTTGGTATAGAAATTAAACGAAGAAAAGTGTAAGTAGTAGCAATCATTTCTTTCTTTTACAATGATTGAAAATTGGAAAACATATAAGAGTATGACGTTGCTGGGGTGACAAGACCTTGTATCTGCAATTTTGGTGAAAATGACTTTTTTGATTAATGGTCAAACAATGGGTTAAGTGATGTCCTCACCAAATCCTAACTGTCTTACTCCAAAAATGAAGCCACAACGGCATACCAAAGGAAACGCCATCCCATTCGCTACAGTGCTTTGGCCGCCATTTCCTCTTCTTTTTTTTTTGGGCTCTCTTGAACATTTCACATTTTGTAGATACTACGTCTTTTCGCCCCAGTGACGATGAATATGATGTAAATCTAGAATATGTACTTACAATTCTCTGTTTCCACTCGTTCTTTGCGCCTGCAGATTTTACTCTCAAGTGCTCGGAGAAGCCACTATACCTCGACATATGGTGTAATAATGCACTATGCATCGCTAACAGGAGTTGGGTTATACAGGCACCTTCAGGACGGCGACTTTCCATTGAAATTCAGTTTATTAACAATGTATGGATGGGATTATATCTGTGGGATGTAATATCTAACAGAACATTTCAGCATGTGATTATGAATCACAGCTTCCCGTACCCCGTTTTATCACTTACACATCAGACGAAACTGCGTTTGTTAGAATATATATACATATCCAGCGAATTTCAAGATAGAAGTAAAATGTTACGATGGTAAGTATTGATTCCTACCAATATATTACATTTCACTATTTATTTACTCTCTCCTTCGTTTTCCCTGGACAACGTGCACAAGATTTTTTTAACTCATTTCGCAAATAGATCTATATATGTGTTGACTACAAGAGAGAAAACAGTGACTGTTAGCAAAGGGAGTGTTAAGGTGAAAATATGACAAATATTTCAATGCTTCGTACAGCTCCTGAGTTATGGAACCTGACCCTATTCAAATCTTCCCTTAGATTCCATATTGCGACAATTTTAGGACAGCGTATTATCATTAATATGTCGAAGGCCTTGGAGAGGTCAAGGAAGAAACTTACTGTTTTGAGATGCATCTTATGAAAAAAATTTTAAAAACGGAAAAGTTATGAATTACTTGTGAAACGGTTTTTGGTGAAAACCAAACTATATACCGAGAAATGTACCATAATCATATGAACCTGCTTCAAAAAACCAACAGAGTCACCAGGCACGGAATTTTAATTATGTATATGTTTTGAAAGAGCAGTCTCAAAGCTTTGAAATAATGTATAAGTCGATACAAATGGACTTTCCCAACCTAAATCTAAGTCTAAATATTGGAAAGAAAGTACACACTCTGGAAAAGTGTGTACTAAGAAAAGAGGCTCTGAAATGTAGGACCTACTCAAGTGCTTAATATTACCAATCCGTAGTCTTTGCAAAGAGTGCGGCAGAAAAGGGGATGGAAAACTTTATAACAATGAAGGGATTACGAAATCAAGATGAAATTGAACATGCTTTATTAACACATTGTATCCGTGATTGCTACCAACTTTCAAGCAGTAACATTATTCTTTCAAAAGTCATTAGATTCGAAGGGAAGAGTGTGTTAAAGGTTTTTAAGAAATGTTTCCCGAGACATATCTAAACACACTATTTTACACAAAAAAAAATCAAGTGAATACTGATACAAACACATTTTCCCATTCGTTATATGATCCAAAACTGTTTAATGAATTTGAAGAAGAAATGCTTTGTTAGAAAATATCTAAAACTCAAGATTGACTTGGTTGATCCGTTTCACCTATCTTGAGTCCTCACGTAAAATCGCCGGATGCGACTTATTGTTGATTTTGTAATGCACGGTCACATTTTTATTTACGAAACATTGTCATTTGTGAATAATCCCCCCCCCCCCCAAAAAAAAAGAAGTCAAATGGGATGTTGGGTGGCTGTTTTCCGGTTGGCTGCCCCCCCCCCTCTTGCATATAGAAATTGATCTTCCTTTATATTCAATTCAGGAAACAACAGAAAATGTCATTAGGTTACAACTCTTTTAGATGAGGATTGAGTTTCAGGTCACCGGGAATTTAGTGGAATTAGGTCCAATGGACATTACAAGTAAGCATTGCATCAGAGGTAATCATTGCACAGTATCAACAGTAGATTAAATACAATACCAACTGCTTTTAGTGTGTTTCTGATATCATTTTGCTAGAAGTGTAATGATTTATCTGCTTGGAGTCATAACCATTTTTGTACTAAGTACTTACAAGCATTGCCTTACTTGACGTTGTGTCAGTCATTATTTCATACTCCTAATCGTTATGGACCTATGCTTTGGTTCCTTTATTCATCTATACATACCCTTGTGTTATCTATTTGCCCATATATCATAGCACAATTTTGTAGCAAGTTTCTATGTTTCGATTTGCATGTTCTTGATTTCGATATTGCTTTGTCCGGTAATATGCATTGTGTGTCATTGATATCGTGAAATACGAGAAATGAATTCAAATGAAAAATCACATCTGCAACTTTAGGGAACCTATACTGTATTCATTCAATTTCAAGAAATTCCACCGGTGAGGCTGGTTGACGGGCTCTCATCCATGGATGGCTTAGTGATCATGGAGTCAAACAGTCATATGTGCTACTATGACTTCAACCTCAGAACTGCTGATTTGGTCTGCAGAGAGCTCGGTTTCCCAACTGCAAAAGATTATTCAGCTGACCCTATTTCAAGTGCAGCAACATCGAACAGGACTCAAGGGTTTTCATATTCTACAGGTACATGTAACTGCAATATTATGTGTATTGAGTGAAAGATTGTTGTATGTTGTATTCCCTTTCGGAATTATCCTTACTTTATACATAGAAAATGGTCTCATTGAATTCGTATAACTATGTGTTGATGCTATACTGTATGTGCAGATGTGATGCTGTTGGAAATAGAAATTGTAGAACCTCTGTATGCTTCCATTACTGCATTCGATGAATTTTAGGCAAAGATTATCATCTAGTACAAGTAAAAGTACAATTGCACACTTAGAAAATTTAGAAATGCTCGAGTCAATTTATTTATTTATTCCAATATTCTTTTAGCAGGATAGCCCTTTCAGTTGATTAACTGTTCTCCAAAGGGGCCCTGCTAACATTTTACAGATAAAAAGAATTGTCATTTACAGCAGAACAAAATATCAACAACAAAATAACCTACACTCAAAAATGATATTCTTGAGACGAATCAATGTACTCTCATCCCTGAGAATAAATATTTATTTTCTCCCCGCAAGCCCTAATTCAAAAGATGCAAAGATAAGAAGATGAACCGTTCTAATAGCTTCATCGAATATTTTAACAGTGGGTAAATGATTTCCGAAATATCAACACACAGATTGTCAGAAAGCAAGACTACATGATTGCCTATCAAAAGGAGCCGAGTGTCCCTGGAACAAGGCTGTGAGACTCAGATGTCGACGTGAGTTCGAACATGATGTTTAAGTTCAAGCGATTTATTGTGTTTGTCAAATACATATTCAAAGTGTGATGAAAATTATGTACCGAGTGCAAACGTAGTGTTGGTTCTTCATAATAGTCATGATAGTGAGAAGTAGGAAAGAGCGATAGGCTGTATACTGTACTTACACAGAAACGATATTGGATGAAGAGGTTACTACAGTAAAATCCGATTTTGTTTCAACATTTTGTCTATAAAATAAATACTCATATTTTCTATCACTGTCTACATTCGATGCGTGTGCATTAATAAAATAATTTAAATGACATTAGACATGGTACTGAACTTGAACAATGCACACACCCAGGCCAGAACTTCCAAAAAAGCGTGCGCTCCAATTTGACCCGCCTCTGCTGAGGTCAATGAAGCAATATTACAAACGCTCCTTCCAAGCTCGAAGAAAGTGAACATAAACAGTGCTCACGTGAACGGCGTTTTGAATTAGAGTTTTGAATCAGCGTTCCAAACGCTGATTGTGCCTTCCCAAATTCAGCATAAACACACCCTTTTTCGTTTCTTGAAAATCCTTTGCACACTCTTCATTGTCACCGCTAATAACTTAGCTTCGCAAGTTACACCCCGTGTTGATATTCCACAGATTTCTATAAACACGGGTTGAACGTGAGTTCCCCGTTTTAACTATATTCTATGTTTTAACAGGCATTTCTCGAAAAACTTCTCCGTGGATAATACGTTGTCCTTGGCCAATTAATAAGCTAGAAATAGAAGCATTTCACAAATTTCAAATTGCAGTAGCATACATGATTGCGTATACTAATGTGCACGTGTGTACGTACTGATAGAGGAATGTAGGCCCTGTTATCTACAGAGGCGTTTGGATTAGGCCTATTGTTTTCCTGAAAATATAATACCGTGCAAACGCGTTTTATTATTTTTTTTTTTCTTAAGGATCTTTCAGAAAGAAAGAAAGTAAGAAAGAAAGTACAACTCATAAATTCCCCAACATATCAATCTAGGCATTGCTAGGTGTTACCTAAAAAAAAAAAAAAAAAAAAAAAAAACACCAACAACAACAACAACAACAAAATTCCCACTTTTGATCCTTAATACTTCGAAATCTATACATCAGATAACCCTGTCATTGATATAAGTGATAGCTGAATAGTGTACAATTTTGTTAGAGGTGATTTGCATATGAGACCATAATTCAGTTTCCATGAATTTACGATTAATTTTACAGTTAGGTTCCAGATTTTGGTCAAATTTGAACTCTCTGTACAAAATCAAACTTGTGACACAAGAACCAATGATGTGTTTGTGCTTAAAATGATCCTGAACAATAGACATCGATATCACGAACCCCACCTTGTCAGAGCTATGCTGACCAGGTTTCTGGACTCTTGCTCGAAGGCACATGAATGCTTTATTACCTGGGCAGTGCTTGCCTGAATTCGTGGTAAAGGGTAAAATGCATGCACATGAAAAAAAGCACATGCTCTCATGTGCTTGCATGCACTACATTTCAAGTTGAATAAAGACTAGCTGTGATAATGAAATTTCTCATGAATGTGTAATAGAGCATTCTAATCCTGACCATTGTTCAGGACCATTGTCAGGGTCTTAACCACACACTGCATGCCATACACGCCTATTAACTCCTGTGCAAAATCAAAATTACTTACAGGGGGTTGAAAATAGAGCAAAATCTGAAACCTAACTTAAGAACAATTTTCAATTTAAGGAAACTGATTTATGCTGTCATTGTTAAATAACCTCCAACAAAATTGCACATTATTCAGCTATTGCTCATATCAATGCCAGTTTCATCTGGTATATAGTTTTTGAACTATTAAGGATTAAAAGTGGGAAATGTTTGTGGTTTTTGAACACCTGATACAATCAGAGCGCGACTGTATTACATACCGTTCAACCAAAGAGGTTCAAGATAATGGAGTCACAACTCTTATTCCCATGAACCCATGTTCGAAGTCGCCACTCTCAAATATTTGAAGTATGTACCAAACTGGAGCTTCCCCACAGATAGGAAGACACTTGATTCATGTGTCATTGCAATATGACAATATGGCTACCTTCTAGAAAAGATATGTCTTTATGATGGTAATAACTTTTCGACATCCCTACTTATGGAACATAAACACTACAAAAAAGTACAGACAAGGGATGCGCCGATAGAAATCACAACGTTTCCTGGACATTTATAAAGAAATTTATCGAAGATTATTCTATATCAGTTTTATTTGTCAGAATTTAGTGGAATCATGTTAAGATCGACATTCAAAAAGGGTGTTCTTTCAAATACTTTTAAAACATACAGCACCGATTTACACTTTTGCAGGTATTTCTGTACGAGTTTGACCTTTGTTCTAAATGTTTGTCATGAGGAAAAATTTCATGTCACTTTTGAATAAACAAGCAAGATGTACCCGATATAATTTCGGAGTTCAAAATCCTCCTTCTGATTGCCCAGAATGATGGCGGCTTCAAACATCGAACGTCAAAGGTACAAATGTACCTGTAGAATTCTTTTGTGCATCCATAGAAATCTGACAACTGTTTGAATAATTATGACCAGTTGGAACTCCATCTCTAGAACCTCCTTGGTTCAACCAACAGAGCTCGATGAGCGTGGCGGCTGTAATTACATAGTTACTATATACACAACACTTCTTCGCATGGCGTGTGGTCGGACTAAACAGAACCTACACAAATGATTTGTGTGGCGCGGCGCTGGTCACCCCGTGAGCGTCTTAACAGACACCACGTCCTTCTTCGGCGGTTCTACGGAGGCTACCTCTCCTCTACCATGGTTGATCGCAGGGTAAAATCTCTCCGTAGGCTCTCTGGAGGCTCTGCGGAGGCTTTCCACTATGTTCTCCGGAGAGCAATGTTCACCGGAGGCTACCCTGAGCCTACCCTGCGTTTTGTGGCTGTTAAGACGGGGTTTAACGATGAAAACATGATTGCATCCAGTCAAGATTGGCGTCTGATGATTCTCTTTTAATGACTCCAATGCTCCCCTTTGGCTTTTGTTAGTGAAAAGATATGCTCGTCCTAGATCCATGTCCTGACAATGCTGTAAAGCTGGTTCTTCTTTTGACACTGAATGATTATTCCGTTCAAAGGTCTTGTCTTCATTGATATATATCATAATCTTATGCTTTGAAAAACAAACAAACAATCTGCGTAAAAAAAACACAAAAAAACACAGGTAGCCTGAAGTTAATAGGTGGTTCATAGCATTCTAGTAATTCATCAAGTAATTTATTATGATTTAAATTGCCGAAAATATGTTACACTTGTGGATCAAAGACTGTTCAGGATAAAGAAATCGTTTGCAGATTTTTAGAATTCTTATTCTGCATTTAACGCAGAACCTGGATTTCTTGGATGCTACCTGGTTGATCGTCACACTTTTCAGGCTTTACATATTTCCGTCTTTAACGTTCCTTCTGACGAAAAGTGTGTGTCCATCTGCAGACGAAAACCGGAAAACCATGATATTGCTATTGTAATTGAAAAGGACTGTGGATGTTATCGATCAGAAGAGTATGCCAACTTCATTTCCAGCGTGAGCTATACTCATTATTGGACACGTCAAACCGAGGCAGAATCCGGCCAGCAAGTCCACTGTTTGTATAACCGTGAGTATCTAATGCATTGGCCAATAACAGTTAAAGCTTCCATTTCGTTATATTTCCATTACATTGATAATACGTCAGTGAAGATAGTTTATATGTTTGCATTCTAATATTCCAGTAAGTATTGTTCATAGTATCAGCGAGTATATCAATGAGTAAATGTACAATAATATGTAGAAGAATTCATAATGAATATGTTTTATTGGTATACCAAATTGGTGCTGTTGTTGTTTTGTCCCAGTGTTCCACGTCTTACAAGCTTGGCTTTCTTAGTGGAACACTGTTTTCCATCATTGTGATTATTTACTACATGTATTTTTGTTGCCATGGCAAAGTCCATTGTTTCTTGTTTATGATATAATTCGCGCATATACTGTATATTGTATTTGAAAAAAATCCTTTATCAGACGAGTGTATTGTATTTGAAAAAAAAAAATCCATTATCAAACGAGTGTAAGAAAAATGAAAATATTGCATCACTTTGGATTATGTCAACTTTTTCTTTTCTTTTTGATGATGGAAATAAATACACTATTGAATTGAATTGAATTGAATTGAATTGAATTGAATTGAATTGAAGATTGATACTGATTTTCACACTTTGTTCTTATCTCATCACTGCTTCTTGGATTGACACACTACCGTGTTTACTAGTAGTTCAACTTACATTTTTTTTAATTACTGCTTCATTATTATTTCTACACGCCCGTGTTATCACTTTATCGCTTAATAAGGTAGGCCCTATGTCGAAAGTTTACATTCTTTCTCCCTAAATGAAAAGGCTTAGATAGAGTTGTATTTTTTTACATGCGTTTTTTTTTCGTTTGGAGCAATATGCCCTTTTGATTTATAGTTCAATAGAGTGATATTTTCTTCTTCCGTTTATATCAAGAGGGCGATATCATTATTTATGATTTCGGTAAAGTAATTTAGTTTCATAGGAAGTCTCGCAAAAGTCAGTAGTGGGAGTGTCAGGAGAAGTAAAGTGTTTAAGATGGCCGTACGATATGTTTTTCTTACTTTTCATTGGTCTGATACATACGTTGTATTGTTTATCACAACGTCTCCTTTTCGCAAGTTTCTGTCGGGTTTTGTGAGCACCCAGGCCCTGTGTGTGATGGTTATTGGGACTCAAATACTACAAGCCTTGGATCTCAGATGACTGTTACAACTTGTGACGACGGGTTCGTGCTAGATGGCAGCGCGACACTGGAGTGTGTCGGACTATCTGGATGGTCGACTTACTTCCCGGTTTGGAACGCGTCAGTCCCGTCTTGCAAAAATGCAACAAACGGTCTGTCGTATTAATCAAAATTACATTATGTGATAGCAGAAGCATTTTTTTTTTTAATTTGTTGGAGTAGAAAAATAAGACAATTGCTCGTCTTCATATAAATGATTAAGAGAAGACCGAAGGCATAAGTGGTTGGCATCATAATTTTGTCTTTTTAAAGCAGATATCTCTTAACCCATCTCCCCCCCCCCAACAAAAAAAAAGAGAAATAAAATCCAATCGATGCACATACTTTTCAATTTATAGTGTGGGAAAACGATAAAGAGGTAAGAGTGCAACAACTTGCTCTACAATTGGCCATCGACTGTCTACTTCGTTAAGTAATAACACAACCCACGTTATTTCTATTCCAACTGGTTTAAATTATCATTTTTCTCACCATGCTCAGTGCCTGCCAGAGGAGAGGGTTAAGTAGAATTTCAACACTTGACTTTCATTTTGTTATGTCATAATTAAATCATAATTGAATTACGGAAATACGCGTCTTAAACGAGCTTGTATAATTGTACGATGTCGCAAGTGACGATTCCTTTATTTCACAATGACTCATAGAAAAAAAGTTAAACATTAGCTGTTTTTATGTCCACTGAATGATAAATATTTTGTAACATTACTTTCTTAACCAAGGAGTACCAAGAGTGAATGTGCAATGCCCAGCTTTTATCCGTGCTTGAACTTCCTGAGGGAGGTATGCTTTAGTTCAATTGAGAAAACGAATCTTGTATGACAATAAGATAGTCAGAGAGACATTGGTGGTGCACGTTTACGTACTTGTGTGAGTTTTGTTATAGATAACGAGAGACACGATCCAGAAATCTTCATAACATCATCACAAATTGCAGTTTTCACTTCAAGTGAGTATTTCTGGGCACACTCTTGATTATCTCATGAAGTACGTTTTTCAGTTTGTGTGACTGATTAGGTTTCTTAATAATAATAAAAAAAAAAAAACACGCACGTACCGCGTGAAATAGTTTATCTATTTGAATACATCTGTAATTTTTGTAAAGTCCTAAATTCAGGATGCCATTTAATCTTGTCATTAGCCTAAAACACTGAATGATTAATCTATTAGGAAATGCAAACCCTGCTGACACGAATGCTGCTATATATCAGGGGTATACGAGTGAATATCCGCTTTGTTTTTCTAGGTGTAAATTATGGGTAAGGAAAAGTGTAGACCAAGAAGAGATTAAAATATGGTTAAACCAGTCTTACTGACATTATTTTTAGTGTGTATATGTACTGTACATGTAAAACTAATTTACTTGTTATTTTCTTCATATGAATAGGCGAAAAGCAACCAACTGAAGAACTAACATCAACATTACAAAAGACAGTTAACATGACTTCTTCCGGTAAGCATGGCATCTTTACTATTGTCATGCATTTTCGATGAGATATTTGATGTAACATTATGTACATAGCATTACATGTTTTTCATTGCTTTCATGGTTATTGTCCTAGTGTATGTAAAGGATGTCTAGCTAATGCTATTGCAAATTACTAATAGCCCAATCTGAAATTACTTTGCATTCAGCGGAGTTTTCTCTTTGCTCATCTTCCTTTGTTCTTCTGACCTTCACATGTCCATTCTGTGCCCCCTTGCTTGACCTTGCTCTCGCTTCAGTACCTTCGCTTTGTCCCTTCTCACTTTGACTTTGATTTGTCTTTTAGAACTCTTTGCTTGCTCTCCTAAGTTCGACTTTGTCTTGACTTTCAGAATCTTTGCCTTTACCCTTCGCCCTTTGCTGTCAATGTCCTTCAGCATTTTCAGCCCGCTCCCTTTGCCCTTTACTCTCACTGACTTTCAGCCCCTTGTGCTTTCTTCTTATCTTGACTTTCTCCTGTCCTTGTTATATCTTCTCCTTCCCTATGACTTTGAGCTCCTTATCTATGTGCTCAAAGACATCCTTCTCCTGTATACTTCGCAGCGCGATAAACGTCTTTCTCATGACCTTCATGGCTGGTCCTCTCTATCTCTCTCGAACTAGAGGAGCTTGTTTGGAAGGGGTATATAAGACAAACTTTATGCTTATCTTGAGAGCTCACTTGCTTGGAGGAAGCAATGCTCTTCAATATATAGCGGGACTTTATTTTGGGACCTTTACAGAATAGGAATTATATTCTGCCCATCTTCGACAAATATAAGTCGCCGTTACACTTTGAACGTCATTCTCTCTTTTCCCTCTTTTGTTTTCCCTAGGTAAATTCAATGTTGCTTGAAAGTATTTTGCGCTGATCATGACATGAATTAGATTTACTTTTATTTTTACGACCAGAACAATCTCTCTCCTCCCCTGCTTTACCTACTTAATTGTAAGCAAAGGTCAATCACGTGCAAATACATGTAGCTGTTCACGCTTCAGTTGATATTTAGTATCCTGAAGTGATGGAGTGGAGATATCACGTGTCTTGGGGATAGCGTCGAATTGATGTACTTCTGAGATAGTAACGGCATCATTTGCAAAATTTTTTGGGTGTGTGTTTTTATACATAGTATGACAGAGGCTGAGCTAAACTAGTATGTATGTTTTATTATATATGAATATGTATATTTTATCTGTGTATATAAGTATGTATATACATTAGGTTATAACATGGAACTAAACTATTTGTCTATTTGTATTTTATATGTATTTGATTATCGATTGTTTTGATTTAAATACAATTACGCTGTCCTGACGTAGTAAAACATAAAGAAGTAACAATTCTAATCGTATCATAAACGTTAAAAGTAACATGCTGTTTTATCTCAATCCCTGTGTCTTGATCATCGAATGGGAAGTGTCTGGTTGAGATAATAATCATAAAAAAATAATGCTTTAATTTCTCTCCTTTTTTTCCAAAGCACTTTGTTCTTCTTCGTAATTATTATAAAGGCTTGATTTCTTGCACTATGTTTCAGTGTCTGGTCACCATGAAATAGATAGGATGGTAGGCCTCTACACCCTGGGGACCTTTCTGTTTGTCGTTTTCACGTTACTTGTCATCGTCTCTGCGGCTTGGTACAAACATCACAAGAAAAGGTGAGGTTTTGCATAATGAATTGTCTTTTATGTTTATAATGTGGAAGGAGGGGGATAGAGCGAATCGCGGCGAGGAAATGAGCTCTTGCTAGCAAGCACAAGCAATTTTAGTCATAAAGTGAATTATTCACTTACAAACTTAAAGTATATTAATATACGTTAACCGAATGGTTTTTGTTTTTGTTTGTATAAAGTAATATATGATATGTGAATATTGTACTACATGATGTAGTACATGGTAAATAAGCATTATATATAGATAAATATATACTCATTTTATATATATATATATATATATATATATACATATGTATCTATATATAATGCTTATTTACCATGTACTACATCATGTAGTACAATATTCACATATTATAGACGCTCATACTATTAGACAAATATCTTGCAATGTTCCAAGTGCTTCCTCAAGCACAACAGTTATTCAATGAAAGGACGGGCAATGGAACAATTCAACAAACCTTTTAAAGCTTTAAAGTTAACATTGAAAGTTAAAGTACTTCGTGTTTACGACATTTCAAGTATCGAAATATTGTTCCAGAAATCTGCAAAAAAAAAAAAAAAAATGTCGCTTATTTTCGAAAGTTGTTTCCTCACGAATCTGTGGTTAGATTTTATTACCCACGACGTACATTCCCCCAAACCTTTCGTCTCGCGTCATTCCTTTTCACTCAACAGAAAACGTAGGCACCCAGAAAATTCAAATAAATCGAGTACCCACCCATTGCACTCTATCAATACCGACGCGATGCATCGCCATTTGCCGGAACATTCGGGTAATAAAACTAGCGACGCCACAGCAAATCAGGAGGAAGTGCATCACATCTACCAGAACACTGCAGAGGTAGTCATCGTAGATTATATTGCTGAATAAAGCAGGTCGTTACTTTCTAACGGAACTCCCTGTGGTATTTAACTCCCTAATTCCATATCGAGGAATATAGTTGGCTTTTAAAATAACGAATTTCGCTCGCAGCGAGTTCTATATTAACATTTTTCTATATGCAAAGTTAACTCTTAACTCATATTCAAAAGAGTAACGTATGCATTTTAGAAACTCTACTTTGAATCAATCACTCCTTTGTAACAAAACTACCAGAAATTTGTATTTTTTTCGTGCTTGGTTACCAGGTAAATTTTCACTCCAATATCACGTAATTCTACTTTTCTCTGATACACTGCATGGCGCTGACATCTATTACGTACAGTATGTAGTTTTGTAGGTAGAAGCCTCGTGATGCCATATATTCGGTTGATCAGGACGACAATACTCATGTCAGTTACCATGATGTATACACATTTTTTTTTTTCAAACACATTGCGCATCTCTAGAAATAAACTTAAAAATTAATGTCAGCAAACGATACCATGCATCAGCATGCTACCCTCTACTCTTTGTTGTCCTTTATAGGCTCACAGTCTTAAAGGGGAAGTGGTCAACAATCTACCGGACACGATTTCGCGGCCTCTCCGTGACGTCATGCTACATCGAGATGATGAAGACATTGCGCAGTATCAAGACATCGCATCTAATGTCAAGAAAGAGCTATACATGGACATGACAGGAAATGTGAAGAAAAAGGGAGATGTCAAATTTGTTCAATCTAGGAACTCCTCTACAAGTGAAAACGAGATTGATGAAAACGGTTACATGATTTCCAATGTAAGTCCACGCAGGCCTACGAGATTTAAACAGGAAAAGACTAGTTACATTAATAATGTCACATCATTTGGACAAGAGATCAACAGAGATATGTCCATCCAGTTCAGACCGGCAGATTACGCTGTTAAATGTGAGTTCTCTGAATGGTCAGTTTACGAAGATATTCTTTCAACTTCCAACCAATCCGCACCCATCAGAGAACCACAGCATGGTCACGAGTACGCTACTGTCGAGAGAAATGAGAAACGTGACCCTCTTGCGATAGGCCTAAACAATTCTCTTTATTCTGTTACAATATACTCCAGCAAGCAAAGGGAAGAGCGCGAGTTGGACGAAAATGGGTATCTTGTTCTTGAAGCACGTTCTGGTGAAATCGCCGGAGATCAGTATGTGGAGATGGACAAAGAAGTACTCACCAAAGCATCTTTATATGAAGATATTCTGTTCCCCCAGAACAAATCTCCATAGGCAAAATAACCCTAAAGGTCAACATATATGTAAATTGCAATATATAGGAGAGCATTGATGTAACCTAGAAATTTAGAGATGCTTTTATTCCTAACTATGACTCAATATGGAATAAGGTGACTAACGTAGGAAAGTTTTATACGTAATTGATGCACCTAACTCGTGGGGAAAAAGACAATTTTTAAAGGCTAGCTATTTATCGTTGCTGCACCTTTTTTTTTCCAGCGTGGTCCATGAAAAGTAGTTTTCATAGCATTTAGAAGATGTTTACTGTTCTCGTCACGAATGGGGAACACACTGACAAATTTCAATTTCAATTTCAATTCATTTATTTTCATACTTCTCATTTATGAACATTACAACAGAAACCAGACAAGTTCTTTTACCTTGTGAACAATGTGCAGAAAACAAACAATATACATGGTGATAACACAGTAATTACATGTAATGATAACTGGTCAAAATCGAAATCGAAATGGGGTTGATCAAAGAGAAGTATGACGGGACCTACATGAAAGCTAGCTTGTTTGGCTGTAAGCCCCGAGTAATCAGTGTTTGTGAAAAAGAAACGGAGAACGGATAGAAGATAAGACCAGAATGATGATGTAAGGTTGCCAAATTTTATGTAATAAAAAAGAAGAAGAAAAAGAAGAAGAAGAAAAACAAACAAACTATACATTAATATGAACTTACTGTGACCGAGCCATCATTATTATACAGCCTACTTTGGTATATATACTATGAACTATTGTTGCATTAAAACTTTCACCAGGATATGATCAGTAAGACACAAAAAGTAACATGTACAACTATTAAGCCATTTGGTGCCTGCCGTCAAGCTCTGCATAGCCTCATCTCCCTGTAAAAGGGCAGTGGAAACTCATGATTAGCGCAATCGATGTGTCCTAAAAGTAAAGATATTTTAGAGAAGTAAAAATATTGACGGAATAGAGATAATTATGGTTTTTATTCCTCGAGAAGAATAATCTGTGAATCGCTGCTATAAGAGACTAAAGATATATCTGAGAGTGCAGCAAAGAAGACTGGAAGCAGCTGCAATAGCTGCAGAAATAATGATGACCTCAGATTTATGGAATAGAATTTGCGCATTCTTCAGCATAGACAGCATGTAAATTACCTCAAGTATATTTTTGTACTTGTATTGACGTAATCTGTATCATCTCAGAAAGACAATTTTCTTCATTTTGTCTACATCCAGTATAACGCACTTTAAAGAAATGAATGGAATCTCTTCAACAATTACATTTAGAGTAAGAAAGAAAACTTAAAAAGTGCAAGCACAACCAAGATCATCCAACAAAAATTAGTCACCGATGCTTAGAGCAAACTAAATTCCTTGACAGCATCAAAAGCAATCATGTAATACCATGAAAACACTTTTTTTTTTTGCAAATAAGTACAAGAAGACTACCTAAAGAGAAGTTAAACCTATGTTTAAGTTGACTTCATCAAGGAGAACAAAATAGTATCCTGACTAACGGAACAAGGGAAGTGTGTCATGAACAACAAAGTAAAGGAGAGGAAGTCGTCGTATTAAGCGTTGATGGTCACAATAGTATTGCAGATAATATGATTCGATTGTCTCACACCTGTCCAACTAATTTGCGCATCAAATTATCTTGTATTTTTTAGAGCAATGGTTAACCCTGAATTGTTGCAGGTAAAGTAATGTCATAATTGGTAAATCATTATTGCCTGATTATAGTTTTGAAGGGGGAGATGCAACATCTCTTTCTGATCCTTAAACAAAATGAAGAACAATTTTGTTGGGATTTGTGCATTTGCAGCTGCCAATGGTGGATTAAAAAAAAAATCTGTTTATGTGAAGTTAGATACTGGTAATTACCATTGAATGATAGTTGCACCCTGTGCATTACGTATACTGTATTTCAACATATTGTTCTAATCTCAATCATAAGTCTTACTCAGAGTGATGAAGGTGTCTCGCAGATTAGTTTACACAATGAGATAATTATGTTATGTATCCTACTTGCCATGCTATTACTTTCATTAGAAAGAGCACTAATTTACCGTTATAGACATGATAGATGTTGCACTAAACAGATTGCAAAAGTAGAAATATGGGTAGGTATATTTTACGGAGATATAAAAAAGTTGCTACAGACAAAAGTAAATGTTGATCACAAAATTTCTCGTACCTGTCATGCCTGTTCTTTGTCATTATAATGATGGTTATGATAATGGCCATCCTCATCTTCTCTTGGAAAAACATAACCTAAGAATGAATTGTTCCTGAAGCTGAAAGTTTAATCTAAAGTTTTCATTTTTATTTTCTGAAACCAAATATTATGGAACATAAGGTGAAAAATTGGAATTAGAATGTTTGAACTGACGTTATTTCAAAACATTATTTTTTTTTAGAAGCATCTGACGAATACAAAACATATGAAATATATGTAGCAGACAAATACATTTTGAAGGTTGGCATATGAATACAGAACACAACATATGGTACAGTGGACGATTATTCATTTCCAAAAATGACAAAAGCCAACGGTAAATAATATGTCAGCGTTAAACTGCATTTTATATGAATGTATGATATACCCACAGAAAAAAATAGATAGATAGATAAATGAAAAATAAGCACTCTATACCTGGATATCTATCTATCTATCTATCTATCTATCTATCTATCTATATATCTAATTGATAGAATCCATATATATATATATATATATATATATATATATATTTTATACATATACATATTATATAACATATGTATGTAAACAGAGAGAGAGAGAGAGAAAAAATGAAAAAGACTGCGACGTGCTGTGGACGGAAAAGGGATACAATACTCTGTGTGTGATTTCCTTCATTTTGAATGGTGTTGCTTTGAAAGTACTAAATCCCGCAAACAGAACTGCTGTAAACCACAAACCTGATTTGATGGAAGTTATAAAGTGGGCCCTATAGTGCTGTATTTACTAATGATCTTTACATTCATTATAGGTTTTGGAAAAAGTGAGAATCCTATGTCAATATATAGCGTAAAGCAACATGGTTGATTGAAAAGTTAGTAATGAATTTATACAGGCAGTTACGACTTGTTTATCTGTCCCTGAGTTAAAAAGAAAATAGGCAATGAACGATATGATGAACATGTGCATCGTTGAGTATGTGGATATCATAGATCATATTGGTAAAAGTAAAGTGTCCTTATCCCCCTTTCGGACGTGACAGTCCTATTCTAAAGATATTGCTGATTTCGTTTTTATAGGTTTTCTACGACATTTTACGATGTACGTGGAATTGAGCAGAACCAACCAACTGCAGAATGCAATGTGTTAAAGAGACCGTGATGTAGGTTCGAGTCCGACTTCGAAACCAAAACTTTTGATATATTTTTAAACATACCTTGCTGCAATATGCAATACATTTTTGAACTATATCGTGACGATTAAGGAGCTATTGTTTAATCATGAAGAAACATGTATAGGATAAAGAAAGATAATATGGTGATTAATGAGATACAAAAGTAGTGGAGACAATATGCTTGCAATCATTTATAATTTGTTTCGTTTATTCAAATAAAAGAAATGATTGACATACTCAAGTTGCTATAAAGGACCCAGGCAATTCGATTGCTGATTGCTGAAAACTTGAAGAATTCAATGGACGGTATAATGAAGCTTTACATATGATATACTTACGTACTTACAAGTAGCGGGAAAATGATTCTCTCTTTACCAGTCCGTGCAGCCAAGCCTTTTGTATATGAACATGAACATAAGTATAATTTTCAGTTCATTCGAACCTCGATCTTATAGTAGTGAATAGAACAGATACACCCAAACGAGAAAGTATATTAAGCATTAGAAGAATTTCCCTCCCAACACCCTTGTTCTTTCGCCACATCCACAGAGCAATGATTTAAAAAAAAAACGGTGCGTAGTGAAGAACCTCATTAACAAACAGATTAACAAACACGAGAAACAACTTTTTGATCGGATTGGAAAAGACGTAAGTCAATTTCTCTTTCACATTTTGTTATGCCAGAAAGGTAAAAAAAAATCCTTTCGCATTTTCTGCATGCGTTCTGCCGGTTGTTCACAGAAGTTGCAAGCAATGGTAGTGCAGAAAACTTGTCCAGTTTCAGGCACTATGTGGTTCTTTCCAATAAGTGATACTGGGTGCCATTCTGCAGATAGCAACAATATGACAATTGCTCAAGCGTAAACAGGAACAAGGTAGTGACATTGCAAATGATTGACAAGTTGCTCTCTATCGACGTAAATAAGCACTAAACTGAGGAGTGTTTTAGTAGAAAAATGATAAAAGAAATCATGGGCATACGTACTCGTGCAGGATTCGTACCTACGACCTCCTGATCTCCGGACAGGCGTCATCTCCACTACACCACGGAGCTTCTGCCCAACAGCGCTGTCGATCAATTCAGTGCTTATTTACGTCGATGTAGGGCAATTTGTCAATCACTTGCAATGAAAACATCTCAATGTAAGAGTTTCATGAAGTCGAACAAGAGAGTGATACTTATTATATTGTAATGTCTTTGTTATATTGTATGCTAATATCAAATAAATCGAAAAACAAAGGGAAGACCTCTTAATCATAAGATAAGATGGCATCTAAAACTTGCTACATACATTGTAATCAGTCTAGTAAACTCTATGACAGGAAAATGATTGCGGAAGTAAATGAGTAGATATATGTTTTCATTTGTATCCGGAAATTTGTTCAAATACTGAAATAGACTTTTATACAAAACTTTCCAAGAACTTAGCATAGTATGAAAGATAAATGATTTCCACATTTAAAGTCGAAATAGTTTTCATGAGTCACGTAAGGCAATAAAGAAACGAATGCTATTGTTTCTTATTCTCCATTATGCTATGACAATTTGACAAGTATGGAAAGCGTCAGTAGGTTAAACATGTAACATCAACATCAACCCTGCGTATCTATCGCTGTCTTCCTATCTAAAGTCTTATAAAATCGGTTGTGTGAGTATACAAAGTCTTTTCACGGGCGGAATCAGCCTTCCACAAAGTCCCCCCCCCCCCCCCCATCCTTCCTAAAGCCTCTCCAGGTTTAATCGATCACGGCAGTTTAGACTCCATTTTCAACACTGAAACCACTGAAGCGCCATTTACTGTCAGTCAGTCTGAGGATCGAGTAGAAGAAAATAAACGATTAAGATGTCCTCATCCAATGATGATCAAGGATTAAATTGAAATTGAATAGATCGAAACTATGCAATATGTAGAGAAGAGGTGCTTCAGAGGTATTGTACTTGACAATGTTACCCATCTGGAAATGGCCACGAATGGATACACGAAAAAAAATCACACTTGTTTTAGATATTAAAATGGAATCAATGGATATCATACAAAAGATACAATGGAAAGGGTAATCATTAAAATGAATTATTAAAATCTATTCAATGTTATACATATATATATATATATATATATATATATATATCATATTATATATATATATATATATATATATATATATATATATGAAAAGGAAAGGAATTAACTTAAAGGGATAGTTCAGTATTGGTGGAGATGAGAATTGGGCTTTTAAGTTTTTGCAAGATACCAAGAAAACACTTATGAAATAGTACAGAGCATACCATTTTAAGAGGAATTCAAAGTTTATTTCATGAAAATTGGGTTTGGGATGACTGAAACATCCAAAAACAAAGTAAAACAAAGCGATCGTAATAAAGTGTGAGTCCCTCACTTTATTAGAATCGCTCTGTTTTGGATATCTCAGCCATTTCAAAACCAATTTTCATCAAATAAACATTGAATTCCTCCTGGAATCACATGCTCTTTCATATTTCATAAGAGGTTTCTCATTATCTCACCAAATAATGTTAGAAACCTGAAATTAGGTCTCAACCAAAACTATACGATCCCTTTAATGCTTCTGGTCAACCTATTGTGAAGATGTAAAAACTCACCAGGTAACTTTTATTGTGGTGGGGTTGTATTTAGTCATTTATAGATTATTATGTAAAAACCCTGTTTTAGTAATCTATACAATTTCTCTAAAAATATTTGTAAGGTGATTACTCCAACACCTCATCTCCCCTGTGACTAATAACCTTGTTACTTGAAATCATTTGAGACACTAGAATGTGATGATTTTTTATTATGTCCGCACGTAATCAGATTAGAGGAGAGTACGCCTCCGTGAGAGATATAGCCACGATAATTATACAAACACACTAAGACAGACATACATACACACACACAACATCAGGCCGATTCAACATTGCTTTCAGTGGCAAATGCCAAAATACCTTGGAAAATTCGGTAGTAAATCCATTCTGTGATCCATATAAAGACTTGTACGTATTGATTTTGCCTTTTTATTCATGTAGTAGGGTTATTGGCAATCACAACAATTTAATTTTGATATTCAAAACCAAAACATCGTACTTTAATTAGGGGATATAGGAGATGTCGATGTGAATCACCTATGCTGGATATCGTGATACAAAATTATGTTTAAACTAGAAATGTTGCTATGGCGACCGGTATGCCTCCGCCATAATGCATGATTCTCCTATTACAATAGGTCTAGATAGTACATGTGGACAATGTGTGATTAAATTTTCACAAAATTGGCAAAATATGAAAATGACAAGTTTGTCACAAAGGTGTTAATGTTCACCTTCCTTGACCTAGGTTTAATTGGATGAATAGGAGAGCATGTATATTTGGGATTTAAGGATTTTAACTTGACTTTGACCCACTCATACGTTGATGCATTGAATGAGTAATTTTCAAGGTATGGAGAAAAAGTGCAAATTCTGTCTTGAATAGTAAATTGTTACCATTTTCATCTGGCCTTTGACCCTAAAATTCATAAGATAATCACTGTCAGGCAGAAGATGCATAAATATGTAGAATGTTTGAAGATAACTTGAGCCACTTCCGAGATATGGAGGAAGAAATTAGGTCAGGACTTTCGCTTGATTTTTGACCTTTTGACCTTTGAGGCAAAAACAAAAGAAAAAAAAAAACTTTCCAGAGAATCTCTTTTAGGTTATACATGCATACACCAATTGTAAAAAAAAATAATGAGGGAAATAGTAAAATTGAAGGGGTCGGGGCAATATAGTGCTAACCCACATAATAGACATTTTGAGATAATCGCTGTTGAATGTTTGGAAAGTCTATGCATTGTACATTATAAAACACGAATGCATGCATTTTTTTACCATCTTATTGGTGGAATTCAAATAATAGCACGGAGGTTAGAGTGAAGGATAAGGATTATGAAAATGCATGTAACTCAATTTTGACAGAAGTGTGGGTTAGCACTATATTGCACCGACCCCTTCAATTTTTGAAGTGTTGCCCTTGACCTTTGACCCCACGAACCCTGAATTCTCTAGATAATCACTGCCAGTCAATACATGTATATGTTCCATGAAGATACCTTGAACAATTCCACGGTACAGAGAAAAAAGGTGAAGTTTTAATATTTTTACTTGCCCTTTTGACCTTTGACCTTTGACCTCATGACCCAAACTTTCACCAGAGAATCTTAATTGGGTAATACATGTATACACTAAGTTTCAAGAAAATATCTTCAGGCATTGCATAGATATGGTGAAAATAGTGAAATTTTATGTATTTTACCTTGACCTTTTTACCTTTGACCTTGAGCATGTGCACCCAAAAGCTGATAGGCACAACTTCACTCCCTAATACACATACATGCCAAGTTTCATTAGGATACCTCAAAAGGTTTTGATAGTTACCCTGTCTACAAAATTCATTACGGACGGAAGGACGGACGGAAGGACGGACGGAAGGACGGACGGACGGACGGACAACCCGAAAACATAATGCCTCCGGCACCACTTCGTGGCGGAGGCATAAAAAAGTCTTCAACCAAGCATGAATGGAGACAAGAGGGTATAAAGCAATTAATCAAACAAATGATTGAGAGACAGCGTTGTTGTCGAATGCCACAGGGTTAAAGTAATTAAGTGTATTCTTACATATTTTCTATCGGTCTCGTCTTCAGGTCTTAGCACCTACTTGAACTCGTTTGAAATTAAACAACATCACAATATTAATCACATACAGACTCTCAGTTTCACACACCTACACACAGTTCCAGCCTAGAGAGTTGCACGCAAGCTTGGAGGCCTTTCCTCCACTGACATCACAGGAAGACTAATCAGCATTGATAGTTCTTAACTTTCCCACAGTGCATTGGAGAAGTCATCATTGACCTTCACTACCACCAAAAGACTGGGCATATCAGGCATATTTTTACATCTGAAGGCTAAGCCAGGTTTCCTAATTCTTTTGCGGAGGCATCGTTCTTCGTGGAGTTAGAATCACAGCTTAATATTACGACTGAAGAGGGACGCATATATGAAATATTACTTTTTCATTTTCCTCAAACAAAGATCAAGAATGTCTCCTGTAGTCTTGTTGATTGCCTGTTTCTTGCTCTACCAGCCGTTGCTCACTTCCTCAACCTCGGAAAGCAACATTACGTGTACGTATCTTTGATTCTTTTTTATAAGTTCTCTTCGTCAAAGGGTGTTCTCGTAGACCATTCATACTTGATAACCGTGTTTTTACTTGCTTAGAAACGAATGTATTTGCGAGGAACGAAATAACAATCACGTCACGGTTTGCTTAGTTGTTTGTGATTTTGCTTTGACACTTTTTTATCTTACTCTTTAACGTTCTAATCAATTGACTGACAAAGATGATTTGTTCGGACGTGTGCTTGTACCTCTTTCATTCATTTGAATTTGGTATAGAAATTAAACGAAGAAAAGTGTAAGTAGTAGCAATCATTTCTTTTTTTTACAATGATTGAAAATTGGAAAACATATAAGAGTATGACGTTGCTGGGGTGACAAGACCTTGTATCTACAATTTTGGTGAAAATGGCTTTTTTGTTTAATGGTCAAACAATGGGTTAAGTGATGTCCTGACCAAATCCTAACTGTCTTACTCCAAAAATGAAGCCACAACGGCATACCAAAGGAAACGCTATCCCATTCGCTACAGTGCTTTGGCCGCCATTTCTTTTTCTTTCTTTTTTTGGCTCTCTTGAACATTTCACATTTTGTAGATACTAGGTCTTTTCACCCCAGCGACGATGAATATGATGTAAATCTAGAATATGTACTTACAATTCTCTGTTTCCACTCGTTCTTTGCGCCTGCAGATTTTACTCTCAACTGCTCGGAGAAGCCACTATACCTCGACGTATGGTGTAATAATGCACTATGCATCGCTAACAGCAGTTGGGTTATACAGGCACCTTTAGGACGGCGACTTTCCATTGAAATTCAGTTTATCAACAATGTATGGATGGGATTTTTTCTGCAGGATGTAATATCTAACAGAACATTTCAGCCTGTGATTATGAATCGCAACTTGCCGTACCCCGTTTTATCATTGACACATCAGACGAAACTGCGTATATTGGAATATATATACATATCCAGCGAATTTCAAGATAGAAGTAAAATGCTACGATGGTAAGTATTGATTCCTTCAAATATGATATATTTCAGTGTTGATTTACTTTCTCCTTCTTTTTTCCCTGAACAAAGTGCACAAGATTGTTTTTTAACACATTTCCCTTCCGAAAATAGGTGTGTATATGTGTTAACTATGAAAGAGAATACAGAGATTTGCAACTGATTAACAAATTGCCCTACATCGACGTAAATCAGCACTGAATTGATCAGTGTTTTAGTCGTAGCCATGATAAAAAAATCATGGGCGTACATACTCGAGCAGGATTCGAACCTACGACCTCCTGATCACCGGACAGGTGTCATCTCCACTAGACCACCGAGCTTTCGCCCGACAGCAAGTGTTGGTTCTAATCCTTATAGCATACAGCGGGTACGAATACAGAGATGGTTAGCAAAGGGCGTGTTAATGTGAAAATAAGACCAAAATGTCAATCTTTCGTACAGCTCTTGCTTTATAGCTCTTCACCCACTCCAAATTTTCGCTGAGATTCCATATTGCGACAATTTTAGGACAGCATTGTGATTATCATCATTAATATTTCGAATGCCTTGGAGAGGTCAAGGAAGATACCGACTGTGTGAGATGCATATATGAGACAAGTTGTCGAAACGGAAAAAGTCATGAATGGCTTGTGGAACGGTTTCGGTGAAAAACAAACTACATACCGACACATATGTCATAATCATGCAACCTTGCATCAAAAAACCCACAAGAAGTCACCAGACATGGAATCTTAATTAAAGGCATGCTTTGAAAGAGCAGACTCTAAGCTTTAGAAATAATGTATTACTCAATACAATTAATTGATATTTCTAACCTAAATAAAAAATAAAAAATATTGGAAAGGGAGTACACACTCTGGAAAAGTGTGTACTGACAAAAGAGGTTCTGAAGTGTAGGACCTATTCAAGTGCTTAATATTACCAAGCCGTGGTCTTTGCAAACAATGGGACAGAAAAGGGGATGGAAAACTCTACAACAATAACGAAGAGATTATGAAATCAAGATGAAATTGAACATGCTCTATTAATACATTATATCCGTGATTGCTACCAACTTTCAAGTAGTAGCATTATTCTTTCAAAAGTCATTAGATTTGAAAGGGAAGAGTCAAAAGGTTTTCTAAGAAATGAAAACGTTCTCCCGAGACATATCTGTAACTGTTCTACCGTGTTCCAGTAAAAACTGATACAAACACATTTTCCCATTCGTTATATGATCCAAAACTGTTGAATAAATTTGAAAAAGAATGCTTTGTCAGAAAATATCTAAAAATCAAGATTGACTGGGTTGATCCGTTTCACTTATTTTGAGTCCTCACGTAGAATCACCGGGTGCGACTTATTGTTGATTTTGTAATGCATTGTCACATTTTTTTATTTACGAAACATCGTCGTTCGTGAATACCACCTCCCCCAATAAAAAAAGAAGTCAATAGGGATGGTGGGTAATATCTGTCCGGTTGGCTCGCCCCCCCCCCCCTCCCTTGCGTATTGAAATTGATATTCTTTTATCTTCAATTCAAGAAACAACTACACTGTCATTAGGTTACAACTCTTTTAGATGAGGATCGAGTTTCAGGTCACCTCCGGAAATTTAGTGGAATTAGGTCAAATGTGACAGTGCACCTCAAAACGAACATAAAGTCGCACACACTGATTTTGCGTGAGGACTGAAAATAAGTGAAATGTGTCAACCCAGCAGAACTTGACTTTTTCAAATTTTCTGAAAGAGCGGGTCTTCTTTTACATTATGCTAAAATTTGGTATCATGAAACGGGCAGGAAAGTGTTTTTTTTTTTAGCAGTTTATCTCGAACATTTTTGGTAGAATAGTGTGATTAGGTGTGTCTTTAGAATCCCTTTCTCATTTCTGAAAAACCTTGTCCACACTCCTCACTTTCAACTCTGATAACTTTTGAAAGGATAGTGCTACTGCTTTGGAAGTTGGCATCAATTATTGACATAATGTGCTAATGAGGCATGCTCAATTTCAGTTTAATCTGATAATCCCTTCATTGTTGTTACTCTGGTGGTTTACTTCCTGTTTTTTGTCCCATTCATCGCACAGCCAGCATGGTTCGGTAAAGATTGAGCGCTTGAATAGACACTGTACTTCAAAACTTCTTTTTCTCAGCTCACACCTTTCTTGAGTTTGTGCTTTCTTTCCAATATTTAGATAGGTTAGGAGAGTCAAGTTGATTTGAGCTATACATTATTTTAAAGCTTAAAGTCTGCTCTTTCAGAATATGGTCTTAACTAAAAATTCATGTCTGGCGACTTTTTGTTTGTTTTGAGGTGCAGGGTCACAAATGGACATTATTTACAAATAAGCATTGCATAAGAAGTAATTAATTGCAGAGTATGAACCGTAAAAATGAATACAGCATCAATTGTTATTTCATTTGTTTCTCATATCATTTTTGCTAGAAGTGTTATAATCTGCTTGGAATTATAGCCACTTTTGTAAGAAGTACGTACAAGCATTGCTTTGCTTGACATTGGTTCAGTCATATCTATTCACTCCTTATTGTTAAGATGGACCTATGTTTTGGTTCATTTATTCATCTATGCATATTCTTGTGTTATCTATTTGCTCATAGTGATCGTAGCACAATTTTGTAGCAAGTTTCTACTGTATGTTTCGATTTTCAATTTCATGATTTCGATATTGCTTTATCCAGTGATATTCAATGATTCCAAATAAAAACTCACCAATGCAAATTTAGGGAGCCTATACTATATTCATTCAATTCCAAGAAATACCATCGGTGACGCTAGTTGACGGCCTCTCTCCCGTGGATGGCTTAGTGGTCCTGGAGGCAAATAGCCACATGTGCTATGAAGGCTTTAACCTCAGAGCTGGTAATTTAGTCTGCAGAGAGCTCGGCTTCCCAGCGGTGAAAGATCATTCAACTCAAATTATCTCAAGTGCAGCAACATCGAGCAGGACTAAATGGTTTTCATATTCTACAGGTATAACTGCAATATTATCTGTATTGAGTGAAAGATGGTATGCTGTATTCCCTTCCAGAATTATTCTTATTTTATACAAAGAAGTTGGTCTTATTGAATTCGTATCAACCATGTATTGATGTTATGCTCGATGTGCTGATGTGATGCTCTAACTGTACTTTGTTGAAAATTGAAAGAGTAGAACTATTGCATGCTTCCATTACTGTATTTGATGAATTTTAGACAAAGGCGATCATCTACAACACATGTGCACACATAGAAAGGTTAGAAATACTCGAGTCGATTTATCTATTTATACCAATATTCGTTTAGCAGGATAGCCCTTTCAATTAATTTACTGTTCTACGAAGGGGCCCTGCTCACATTTTACAGATAAAAAAAAATCATCTACAGCAGAACGAAATGTCAATAATACAAATAACGTACAATAAAATACAATTCTTGAGACGCATCAATGTACTCTCATCCCTGATAGTAATTATTCAATTTCTCCTCACAAACTCTAATGCGAAACTTGCAAGGATAAGATGAAAAACCGTTTTGATAGCTTCATCGAACAATATAACAGTGCGTAAAAGATTTCCGAAATATCAACACACAGGTTGTAACCAGGCAAGACTACATGATTGTCTGTTAAAAGGAGCTGCGTGTCCCTGGAACAAGGCTGTCAGACTCAGATGTAGAGGTGAGATCGAACATGGTATTTAAGTTCTAGCGATTTATTGTGTTTATCAAATACATATTGAAAGTGTGACGAAGATTATTTACTGAGTGCAAACGTAGTGTTGGCTTTTCATAATAGTCATAGAGTCAGAAGTAGGAAAGAGCGGTAGGCTGTATACTGTTCGTACACAGAAACGATATTGGACGAAGAGCAAGTGTGTATGTAGTGCTGGAGGCATGTAGGCCCTGTTATCTAGAGGCGTTATGATTAGACCGACTGTTTTCCGGACAATATGTTTAAAGTGCATATGCGTTATATAACTTTGTTTTTCTTGAGGATCTTTCAAAAAGAAAGAAAGAAAGAAAGTACATCTCATAAATTCCCCCACATGTCATACTAGTCATTGCTAGATGTTGTAAAAAAAAAATCCCATTTTTCATCATTAATACTTCGAAAACTATACATCATTTAACAATGTCATTGATATCATGTTATAGCTGAATAGTGTACAATTTTGTTACAGGTGATCTGCATATGAGAAAATAAACCAGTTTCGATGAATTTACGATTAATTTTAAAGTTATTAAAGTTCCTGATATTGGTCAAATTTTACCATTCTGTACAAAATTGAACTTTTCACACAAACCAATGATGAGTATGTGAGTGTGTGCTTACAATGACCCTGAACAATAGACATCACTCTCACGAATACCACCTTTCCAGAGCTATGTTGACTAGGCTTCTGGACTCTTGCTCGAAGGCACATGAATGTTTTATTAATAATTCATGATGAATAGTCCTTGGCACTGCTAGTCTGAATTCGTGGTAAAGGTAAAATGCACGCATATGAAAAAACAAAACAAAACACATGCTTTCTTGTGCTTGCATCCACTACATTTCAAGTTGAATAAAGACTAGCTGTGATAGTGAAATTTCTCATGAATATGTAATAGAGCATTCCAATCCTGACCATTGTTCAGGACCATTGTCAGGGTCTTAACCATATACTGCCATACAAGCCAATTGACCCCCTGTGCAAAATCAAAATCTCGTGCAGAGGGTTGAAAATACAGCAAAATCTGAAATATAACTTTAAAACAACTTGAATTTAAGGAAACTGATATAGCTGAGGTCGATAGGAGTATGTCTTCTATTGTCAAGTGGTGAAAACTGTCTCGCCTCCCCTTGATCATGATAGGGTCGGAAGGAATACTTTGAAGGCTTTTTTCTCGAAACTCTGATATCCTCAACTACTTGACACACGCTAATAAAATCATCAATATCTCCGCAGCCGAGTACTTTTATGAGTTGTGCTATATATGAAATTAGAATAGAACAGTAAGGAAATAACGTCATGCCCGACTTTCGGGTACTTTTGTTGTAGCGGGTCACATTTATGTTGTCACTTTTAAATAACCTCCAACAAAATTAGTCACTATTAAAGTATGGTGAATATGAATAATTAACTTTCAGAAGGTAAAAAACGTCTCCAGAATGATGGAGAGATGGTGTTTTGAGACCCTTTTTAGACCAACAAAACCCGATCTGACGGCGAAATTTTGGTGACCAAAATTATGACGTCACGAAATGCGCGCTGTGCTACCACTCCACCCACACGGTGGGCTCCGTCTGTGGAGGGCCATTGCGGACGTGGTTCGTTTGGGGCATACTTATGGAGAGGCAGTGTGCCCGTTTCTATGTATGCCCCAAACGAGTTGTGTCCGCGGCGGCCTTCCATATCCGTCGCCTCTCCCTCGCTTCTTCTACCACTCCGACTTTGCCACTGTCACTATCAGTGTCATTGTCACTGTCATCATTCAATTCACTCTTGATGTCAAACTCAATGTCTTTCCGTACAATATAAGGTAAAAATTGGACGTTTTAATGTCTCAGCCGAGAAAGCAGAGGCGACTAAAGACAGGCGAGATATTGCATCCGCTCACTAAGAAATACGTGCTTTATGAATGGCTGCTTCGAGTCCCGCTGCACCCGTAAAAGGTTTTGTTCATTTCGTGACGTCATAATTAGGGCTCGCGAAAAAGACGGCTGTTCCCGAGCGAATATCGGTGAAGCAAATCGGTCAGTTTTAACTCGCGATTTCTCAGTGGCGCGTGTATCTTTTAATAAGTCACAATAAAAAAAAATCTGTTTTAAAAGGAGACATTTTTCCTCTGCTTTGACACCTCTTTTATATGATTTTCTTGATTTTAATGTCTCGTTCACCATACTTTAAGCTATTGCTCATATCAATGCCAGTGTCATCTGGTTTAATAGCTTTGAAAAGTAGGGAAGTTTTTTTCTTTTTTTTTGTAACACCTAGTGCAATACGACTGTATTACGATACCATTCAAGCAACAGAACTCGAGTGTGACGACTGTAAAGTTACTTTATTCACAACACTTCTTCGCATGGCATCTGGTCGAACTAAACAGGACCCACACAAAGGATTTGTGCATATGGCGCGGCGCTGGTCAAATGACGCCTCCGTGTTCACCCCGCGAGCGTCTTAACAGACACCTTCGGCGGTTCTCCGGAGGATTCCCCTCATCTACCATGGTTGGTCGCAGGGTAAAATTTCCCCGGAGGCACTCCGGAAGCTCTGCGGAGCCTGTCCGCTGGGTTGTGTCGTTCTTCGGAGAACAATCTTCACCGGAGGCTACCCCGGGGCTTCCCTGCATTTTGTGCCTGTTGAGACGGGGCTTTACGAGGGAAAAAATGATTGTATCCACTCAAGATTGGCGTCCGAGGATTCTCTTCTGATGACTCTCATGCTCGTTTTGGCTTTCGTTACTGAAAAGATATGCCCGTCCTAGATCCATGTCCTCACAATGCTGTACAGCTGGTTCTTCTTTTGACACTGAGTGATCATTCCGTTCAAATATCATGTCTTCATGGAAATATATCATATATGCTTTAAAAAAATAATTGATCTGCGTGAAAACACGGTTAGCCTGAAGTTAATGGGTGTTTTCATTGCATTCTAGTAATTCATAAAGTAATTTATTTTGATTTCAGTTGCAGAAAATATGTTACACTTGTTAATCAAAGACTATTCAGGATAAAGAAACAGTTTGCAGACTTTATTCTTATTCTGCACTTTTCGCAGACCCTGGATTTCTTGGGTGCTACCTTGGCGATCTTCACACTTTTCAGGCTTTACATATTTCCGTCTTTAACGTTCCTTCTGACGAAACGTGTGTGTCAATCTGCAGACGAAAACCCGAAAATCATGACATTGCTATTGTAATTGAAAAGGACTGTGGATGTTATCGATCAGAAGAGTATGCCAACTTCATTTCCAGCGTGAGCTATACTCATTATTGGACACGTCAAATCGAGGTAGAATCCGGCCAGCAAGTCCACTGTTTGTATAACCGTGAGTACCTAATGCATTGGCCCATAACAGTAAGAAGCTTCCATTTCGTTATTTCCATTACATTGATAACATGTCAGAGGAGATTGATACTGATTTTCACACTTTATACTCATCCCATCACTGCTTCTTGGATTGACACAATACAGTGTTTACTAGTAGTTCACCGTACATTTTTTCTATTATTGCTTCATTATTATTTGTGCAGTCCGTGTTATCACTATATCGCTTAAAAAGGTAGGGCCTATGTTGAATTTTTATATTCTTTCTCCCTAAACGAAAAGGCGTAAATAGAGGGTTTTTTTTTTCGTTTGGAGCAATATGCCCTTTGATTTATAGTTCACTAGAGTGATACTTTCTTCTTCCTTTTATATCCACAGGGCGATATCATTTGATGATTTCGCCAGGAGAAGTAAAGTGTTTTAGATGGCTGTACGAAATGTTTTGTTTTCCTTACTTTTCATTGATTTGATACATCGTTTCGTTTATCCCAACGTCTCGTCATCTAAAGTTTCTGTCGGGGTTTGTAAGCATCCCGGCCCTGTGTCCAATGGTTATTGGGACTCTAATGCTACAAGCCTTGGATCTAAGATGACTCTTACTTGTGACGAAGGGTTCGTGCTAAATGGCAGCGCGACACTGCAGTGTGTCCCACTATCTGGATGGTCGACTTACTTCCCAGTTTGGAACGCGTCTGTCCCGTCTTGCCGGGCAGTCGAAAACGCAACAAACGGTTTGTCGTATTAATGAATATTACATTATGTGATAGCGGAAGCATTTTTTTTCCAATTTGTTGGGGAAGAAAATCAAGACAATTGCTTATCTTCATATAAATGATTATGAGAAGACCGGAGGTGTAAGTGGTTGGCATCATATTTTTGTCTTTTTACAGCAGATATCTCTTAACCCATCTCCCCTCCCCCCCCCAAAAAAAAAAAAATAGATAAATATAAAAAAAAATCAAGAAATAAAAAAAAAAACAATCGATACACATACTTTTTCAATTTATAGTGTGGGAAAACGATAGAGAAGTGTAAAGAGTGCAACATCTTGCTCGACAATTGGCCAGCGGCTGTCTACTTCGTTAAGTAATAACACAACCCACGTTATTTCTATTCCAACTGTTTTAAATTATCATTTTTCTCACCATGCTCAGTGCCTGCCAGAGGAGAGGGTTAAGTAGAATTTCAACACTTGACTTTCATTTTGTTATGTCATAATTAAATCATAATTGAATTACGGAAATACGCGTCTTAAACGAGCTTGTATAATTGTACGATGTCGCAAGTGACGATTCTTTTATTTCACAATGACTCATAGAAAAGAAGTTAAACATTAGCTGTTTTTTATGTCCACTGAATGATAAATATTTTGTAGCATTACTTTCTTAACCAAGGAGTACCAAGAGTGAATGTGCAATGCCCAGCTTTTATCCATGCTTGAACTTCCTGAGGGACGTATGCTTTAGTTCAATTGAGAAAACGAATCTTGTATGACAATAAGATAGTCAGAGAGACATTGGTGGTGCACGTTTACGTATTTGTGTGAGTTTTGTTATAGATAACGAGAGACACGATCCAGAAATCTTCATAACCTCATCACAAATTGCAGTTTTCACTTCAAGTGAGTATTTCAGGGCACACTCTTGATTATCTCATGAAGTACGTTTTTCAGTTTGTGTGACTGATTAGGTTTCTTAATAATAATAAAAAAAAAAACACGCACGTACCGCGTGAAATAGTTTATCTATTTGAATACATCTGTAATTTTTGTAAAGTCCTAAATTCAGGATGCCATTTAATCTTGTCATTAGCCTAAAACACTGAATGATTAATCTATTAGGAAGTGCAAACCCTGCTGACACGAATGCTGCTATATATCAGGGGTATACGAGTGAATATCCGCTTTGTTTTTCTAGGTGTAAATTATGGGTAAGGAAAAGTGTAGACCAAGAAGAGATTAAAATATGGTTAAACCAGTCTTACTGACATTATTTTTAGTGTGTATATGTACTGTACATGTAAAACTAATTTACTTGCTATTTTCTTCATATGAATAGGCGAAAAGCAACCAACTGAAGAACTAACATCAACATTACAAAAGACAGTTCACATGACTTCTTCCGGTAAGCATGGCATCTTTACTATTGTCATGCATTTTCGTTGAGATATTTGATGTAACATTATGCACATAGCATTACATGTTTTTCATTGCTTTCATGGTTATTGTCCTAGTGTATGTAAAGGATGTCTAGCTAATGCTATTGCAAATTACTAGTTTCGTTAGCCCAATCTGAAATTACTTTGCATTCAGCGGAGTTTTCTCTTTGCTCATCTTCCTTTGTTCTTCTGACCTTCACATGTCCATTCTGTGCCCCCTTGCTTGACCTTGCTCTCGCTTCAGTACCTTCGCTTTGTCCCTTCTCACTTTGACTTTGATTTGTCTTTTAGAACTCTTTCCTTGCTCTCCTAAGTTCGACTTTGTCTTGACTTTCAGAATCTTTGCCTTTACCCTTCGCCCTTTGCTGTCAATGTCCTTCAGCATTTTCAGCCCGCTCCCTTTGCCCTTTACTCTCACTGACTTTCAGCCCCTTGTGCTTTCTTCTTATCTTGACTTTCTCCTGTCCTTGTTATATCTTCTCCTTCCCTATGACTTTGAGCTCCTTATCTATGTGCTCAAAGACATCCTTCTCCTGTATACTTCGCAGCGCGATAAACGTCTTTCTCATGACCTTCATGGCTGGTCCTCTCTATCTCTCTCGAACTAGAGGAGCTTGTTTGGAAGGGGTATATAAGACAAACTTTATGCTTATCTTGAGAGCTCACTTGCTTGGAGGAAGCAATACTCTTCAATATATAGCGGGACTTTATTTTGGGACCTTTACAGAATAGGAATTATATTCTGCCCATCTTCGACAAATATAAGTCGCCGTTACACTTTGAACGTCATTCTCTCTTTTCCCTCTTTTTTTTTCCCTAGGTAAATTCAATGTTGCTTGAAAGTATTTTGCGCTGATCATGACATGAATTAGATTTACTTTTATTTTTACGACCAGAACAATCTCTCTCCTCCCCTGCTTTACCTACTTAATTGTAAGCAAAGGTCAATCACGTGCAAATACATGTAGCTGTTCACGCTTGAGTTGATATTTAGTATCCTGAAGTGATGGAGTGGAGATATCACGTGTCTTGGAGATAGCGTCGAATTGATGTACTTCTGAGATAGTAACGGCATCATTTGCAAAATTTCTTGGGTGTGTGTTTTTATACATAGTATGACAGAGGCTGAGCTAGTATGTATGTTTTATTATATATGAATATTCTATCTGTGTATATAAGTATGAATATACATTAGGTTATAACATGGAACTAAACTATTTGTCTATTTGTATTTTATATGTATTTGCTTATCGATTGTTTTGATTTAAATACAATTACGCTGTCCTGACGTAGTAAAACATAAAGAAGTAACAATTCTAATCGTATCATAAACGTTAAAAGTAACATGCTGTTTTATCTCAATCCCTGTGTCTTGATCATCGAATGGGAAGTGTATGGTTGAGATGATAATCATTAAAAAATAATGCTTTAATTTCTCTCCTTTTTTTTTCAAAGCACTTTGTTCTTCTTCGTAATTATTATAAAGGCTTGATTTCTTGCACTATGTTTCAGTGTCTGGTCACCATGAAATAGATAGGATGGTAGGCCTCTACACCCTGGGGACCTTTCTGTTTGTCGTTCTCACGTTACTTATCATCCTCTCTGCGGCTTGGTTCAAACATCACAAGAAAAGGTGAGGTTTTGCATAATGAATTGTCTCATACGTTTATAATGTGAAAGGAGGGGGATGGAGCGAATCGCAGCGATGAAATGAGCTCTTGCTGGCAAGCACAAGCAATTTTCGTCATAAACTGTATTATTCACTTACAAACTTAAAGAATATCAGTATACGGTAACCGAATGGTTTTTGTTTTTATTTGTTTGTACAAAGTAATGTTACATGAATTTTTATAATGCCAAATGCCTTCGAGTGAAATAGTATCCAGGAATCTTAGCCCTTGTTTCCTAAAGACAATGGATTTAATCAATGATTTCGGGGCTTGTTTCCACGAGATCTGGGATATTTGAATTGAAAAAGTACATTATAGTGTTCACTAAACTAAATATACATTTGTTTTTAATTCTTTGTGTAACAGGTATAGGCCCTCACAAGTTTCGAATCAGCAATTGCAAATGCATCGTGTAGACACTTCTAACCAAAATTCGAGCTCGGCCGTCCATGAGGTGTTGAATACTGAGGGTACTGACGCTGAAGAAGAGGGTCATCCTTACCCGAGCTACCCTGACAACACATTCAGAGACGCCATGGCTCATGGAGAGGACACGAGTCACATGAGTCACATCTACCAGGACGCTGCGGAGACACACGTGGGGGCTTCCCTACCCTCAAACGTAGAGCAAGTCTCTCCGTGTGCATTTTCTTCGCAGAATAACGTCAATACCACCGTAACCACGTCATTGACCTCAGTACATATTCCGAATATTGATATTCATAACAACAATGGCATAGACGGAATATCACTACATCAAGTGCAAAACGGCAATGACAACTGTGTCTACCAAGATGTAGACCTTGATGGAAGCAGTGGGGTTACAGAAGATGATTCTAGATCTCGTGGTGGAGCACGCTTGTTTGATGACACATGTTACAATTCACTGAGTTTTGACTTTAAAGCTGGCGGTGTTTGCGCCCAGAGGCAGGATGCCAGAGTTGCTTGTGGGGAGCTGGAATACGATTGTGTGCAGTCGAGCAAATCTGGCGATTTTACGAAGTCTAGAAATATCTTAAGGGACAATGACTACGATCATATCAATCATGTCTTCCACGACGACAGAGCACAAGTTCATAGACTAGCGCGCCCATCTGTCTGTCCGACTTCTCAGCCAGACCTTCACTCTAACAGAAAAGAAAATATTATCCGTTCCAACTTAAGTACCCCAACAGCCGCGCCTTCTGAAGACGTTTATTACTTTCAGCTAGATCCGGGGGTAGCTAAGAACATTGAAACCAGCAACAGGCCATTCCATCCTGACGTTTTCGACTCGAGTGAATACAGTTTGCTGAATTCTGAGAAAGATCCCATCGATATTCTTCTTCCTGATGGGAGGGAATCTGATAACATCACTGAGCGCCTCGACACCGAGACCCCGATGAGCGACGAACTGTATGCAAGGGTGAATAAAACAAGCGACACAGCTTTGTCACCGAAACCCGTAATTTGCGAAGAGTTGTATGCAAAGGTGGACAAAACTAAAAAATTCAATGTTGACGCTAAAAGATTTCCTGAAGATTTGTACGCTAGTGAAATGAAAGGACTGTCTCTCTCACATTACCAGGTGATGTGCGAAGAGTTATATGCAAATGTTGACAAAACACGTGACTCGTGCACTGCAGACACAAAACCAGCATTCAGTGAGGAAATATACATGAACTTCACAGACATATAACCATGGTATCATAATTATGTAGAAACTGATTTTTTTTTTCTGACAGCAAGCTTTCATTCCGAACTATTCCGAGTGTTAGACAACGTTCGTGAACTTAAATGGCTCTAGAACGTCATGTAGTGTTTTTCTTAAAAGCTTTTAATCTCTGGTTCGTTTAGTTATTTGGGATTTCTTACAAAGCAATGTGGATGTAGATGAACCGCAATACGTTGTATCACGAATCACATGTTACGTAAGTACAATGATTAATCACAATTAACTAACTTTTCTTTTTTTAATGATGGTTCAAAATTAATCCCTGTCAATTGTCATGTTTGTGTAGGTCTCCGCGTGTTTTTAGTGATGAGTAGACTCACAGATGCAGTCAGCCCAAGCCTAAATTTGTGGTGATTTGTAGTCACTCATGGCAAGCGGAAGAAATGCCCAAAATAGATGTAGTGGTAATATTGATTATTATACCAGTTAATCATAAGAATATTCCACTGGATACATCAGTATCCAATTTACTCGTAAGCTCATGCCTTAGAATTTTATCAAATGTACATGCATGACGCCTCTATACCGAAAACATGGTATCAAGGAAACTAAGGTTGAAAATTGTTCTGGAACGAAACTTAAATGATAAAGTTGACCAACAAAAACGGTTAACCCAATCCCCAAATTAGGGAAATATGAATACGAATTGACAATATTTCGGGGAAAACAACAGCAACACGATTTGAAAGATACTGGGCGTGTCATCGTGGAATTAATGACAATGCCTATAAATGTTTATAACATCATGAATAAACGGTAAATCGTAATCTTCTGTACATACTCTTCACAGACACCATGCATTTGTCAACACAGCGATAATTACATTAATTCTGTGCTCTTTTCTACAAGTATAAAGGATGATTTTTGAGGAGAGTTCACAGAAGTGATTAAACACACAATGATATTTCATGTACACATGTTTAGAATGAAAATATTTATCTCCCGTGTGTAGTTTCAGAGCAATAGTTCTGATAATTAGGATATAAGATTGTTAACTGATATCTGTTAATATCATGAACATGTGACAAGGTCATACTTAATAACCTTCACGGTATTTTTTGAATAACTAGTTTGACATTTTCTCAGCACGATGTATTAAATGTAGTGAACTGTGTAATTAGTGATATCCAAGGAAAACGGTTTCATCGACCCTTTCATATCTTGATTAGAAAATATCATTATACTTGCTCAAATGGGGCCTCAAGGTATCGACACATTGAGCAAATTCAAGGCAAATATGGCAGAAATTTATATCATCCGAAGCAGAAAAATCGTCAGCTTCAAAGGTGTTAACCTAAAATAATTGTATGTAATTTTTAGATATTAAACTAAGGTGTAACTCATACGTTAAACTGCTAGAAAGATAGCGTTAAAGACGATAGTTCAATATAATAGTCAAACATTGCAAAACACGCAAATATGTTTGAAGTTGAAGATGATCTTTTCTTTCTTGATCACAAGTGATGCATTACGTTATGATTATGATATATGTGTGTGACCGTGCACCTCAAAACGAACATAAAGTCGCACACACTGATTTTGCGTGAGGACTGAAAATAAGTGAAATGGGTCAACCTAGCCGAACTTGACTTTTTCATATTTTGTGAGAGAGCAGGTCTTCTTTTACGTTATGCAAAATTTGGTATCATAAAACGGGAAGGAAAGTGTGTTTTTTTAGCAGTTTATCTCGAACGTTTTTGGTAGAATAATGTGATTAGGTGTGTCTTTAGAATCCCTTTTTCATTTCTAAAAAACCTTCTCCACACTCTTCACTTTCAACTCTAGTAACTTTTGAGAGGATAGTGCCACTGCTTTGGAAGTTGACATTGATTATGGACAGAATGTGTTAATGAGGCATATTTAATTTTAGTTTAATCTGATAATCCCTTCATTGTTGTTACTCTGGTGGTTTACTTCCTGTTTTTTGTCCCATTCATCGCACAGCCAGCACGGTTTGGTAAAGATTAAGCGCTTGAATAGACACTGTACTTCAGAGCCTCTTTTCTCAGTTCCCACTTTTCCTGAGTTTGTGCTTTCTTTCCAATATTTAGATAGGTTAGAAGAGTCCATTTGATTTGAGTTATACATAATTTTAAAGCTTAAAGTCTGCTCTTTCAGAATATGGTCTTAACTAAAAATTCATGTCTGGCGACTTTTTGTTTGTTTTGAGGTGCAGGGTCACATATATATGGGTCAGAATTTTGAACGATGTACAATTGAGCCAAAACAAGGCAAAATTTAAAAAGTAGGAAATTCTCCAAATTATTCATCTTACCTGAAAGAGTATAACTCAAGCTTTAATATGAACCCAATTATACTAGGATTTTCCCAGAGGAACAAGTTTTTATTCACCGCTGAAGTTTACCATGCCCAGAGCAGCGAACGTCCGTTAGGAATAGTACAGCACATACACTTGAATACCATTTAACATAGTTTGCAAAGATCTGATTCAGTTCAAAATCCTAACAAAATATCTTAAAGGACATGTTTACGTGCTTGCAGAATATTAAGCTTGTACTCTTAACCTGTACGTAATGGTAGACAACTGATGATTTAACTAAATTCGTCGTTTCTGTTGAAATATTGCTCTTCCGCTTAACACTTTCTCCACTTTACGCGCATTTTACAGAAACTCAATATTTTGACCTCTTATTTCACTATCCCATACTTCAATCCCCACTCCCAAATAATAACGTACCTTTTTAAGATGTATCTGATCTAGGCAGTCTCTATAACCCAACGAACATAGCATAGTTTTCATCACGGAGGTTCGCATGTAGCTCACGGACGTTCGGAACAAACAAGATGCAGCTCTCTTGAGTTGGAAACGCATTCTACTCACAACAAACAGCAATTTCATGTCGAGAACAAACTCTTCTGCAAAATCCTGAACAGATATTACCAATTCTCAATTATATAAGGTTGTTTATCTTCTCATACTGAGGAATCAAAGAAAACAATTTTTCCATCTCTCGTAAATGAACGTACAAACGTACGTGTAATCTCAGTGACGTAGTCCATCCTTGAGGACGAATATATATCAAAATTTCGTTATCATGAAGTAAAGATTCAGGTCCTAAATTTGTTATCTAAAGTCTACAATGCAAAATTTGCTTATAACGAACATGGTCACTGCTAAAATTATGACAAAGAATCAATATAGAAAAACAACAGAAATGTGCTCCGTTTATATATAGAAATACGAAGTTTAGCTGGGGAGGGCAAACGAATACGTTAGGAAGAAATCACTCTATGTTTGCTCCTTGTGTTACACACAGTTACCGAGGAGAATTTGTATTATTATATTAGTCAGAAATGATAATAGGTTCGATACCGCGAAGTTTCGTCATAACAAGACACCATAAGTCCATATTACTTGGATGGATGTTTGTGACTTCGATATTATACAATATGGTTTATTATAACAAACATTTTGTAGCGCGTCATTTCGGAGGCTCGTTATTCATACAGTTTGTCAATACGAAAATTGATAGAGTTCGTATAATTATGAAGCTTTTTTATTCGGTAAATGATAGGAATCTCCGAAGGTTAATCGAAAGCTTTATTAATTGGAACGTGAAAAATCATGTTCGCTTATCCAAATGTGGAGAAACAAGTTAACAACTAAAATCCTCCAAATTTCAAAACCTCATAATAACCGTTTTCACCTAAACGAATATCAGGCCCTTTCCACTTTTAGAAGAACGGACCTAAAATAATGATCCTTAATATTTATTTTTTCGGACTAACAAACTTTCGGAATAAGAAAATCTTTAATAACAAACCTCCTTAATTAACTACAAACTTTTGTTTCCATTTTCGGAATAACAAACCTTTGGACATCGGAGTAACGAATCTTAGGAAGAGCGAACGTATCAAAGTGCAACCTTAAACCTATTCTTAATCATTACTTTTTTTAACATGTGTTTTCAAAGTAAGCACAAAAGCACAAACAAATTGGCGATCTCTCTGTCTCTTAAATGTAAAATGAAAAAACAATCTTGGAAAAAATTACAAATGAACATTGCTTTTCATTGATGAGTATAAAACAACACCGTGTGATGATAAGCGGAGGATTTGTTTGTTTTCATCAGACAATAATTGTATACTGCATTATTTTTGTTCGGTTGTGACGGCATTTCGATGAATAAAAAAACATAAACAAACAAACAAAAACTTCTCCAGAGGAATTTGGTACAACGGGAGTGCTCTGGCAATTCTTTTCTCTGTGTATTGGAGCTCGATCCCTTCTCTGTTTCTCAGTCATTTTTATTCAACTACTTCCACGTCCTTTTGAAACTTTTCCATTTTTATTCAACACATGCCCATTACCGACTTCTTCCGTCATTATCCTGCATGTGATTACGTAGCACTTTTCGAATTTGTTTTGGTTTGTTTTGTTTTGTTTCTGTTTTCTGTTTGGTCGCAGCATGTCCAGGCTATTGAGGGAATGAGAGAAAAATCGTCATGAAGAGAAAAATAAGAATGAATTAAGGCATTTAATATCATGACAATTACAGCGAACGTCCGTTATAGAGGCCAAAACTGGATGTGTTCTGTTTGAGACGGCAGCTACCATACTCAAAAGATAAACACTTGGCGCACCTGTCACTAAAAAGTGGCACTGATCCTCTTTCTCCTACTATGTAATCCATTGACTTATTCTACCAACGAACATCCGTGACCAAAACGTTTTCCTTTTGTAATTACAAGTAAATTGAGTGCTGAACATTATTCACTTTTGGGTATGAGCGGCTCGGTGATTTGGTAATATTTTCAACTAACATTAACTTTATGTGCAGTGATATATTTGTAATAATCAGCAATTTTCTTTCTCGGACAGAACGTCCGTGAGCGAAACTTTCAGAACCTGTAACAGTACAAATTGTCTCCAGATCCTCAATAGAAAGAAATTTAAATGCACAGAAATTACAGATTACGCAAAATTCCATTTTCCTATCACTTTGTTTTCAGTGTTTAGCTGTTTTTGTATAATTAGAGGGAAAACAAGCGTAAAATTGTGAGTAAATTTTCAACTGTTTCTTCATCATGACCACATAACGTCTTAAAGATTCTGAAACTACTGCCCTAAACTCATTTTTTACTTTGTAAAACTTTATTTGTGGCTATTGGAGCTAAAAGTTTTAAAGAATACAGGACACTTTCGGGACAAGTTATCCCTATCGAAGGGATTGCATACGTCACGGACGTTCGCTGGAATTGTCACGGACGTTCGTTCTACTGATAGGGTCATGTTCCCGGACGGATAACAAATCGGCAGAGAGTACCTAGCCTTCCTAACTCTTTCAAAAATTTGAAAAGGTATTGTCAATGCAAATTATAAGAAATTTGACTTCCTTACAACATATGTATTGCTCAGAGGGGGATCAGGAGGTGAATTTTCAGAGAAAATATTAATTATTTGCTTGGTTTTCGGTGAATTGCATGGTCCAAAAACTGCGGACAAGCCTCAGTCCGCTCCAAAAATAACATACAGCTCCTCGGCTAGAGAGCCAAAGGTAAAATGCACCTTCGTCATCAAAGCAAGATGGTGTTCCACTCGAAAACGTTTTAATCATCACGGACGTTCTTTTTTTCTCGGAGGTTCGTCTAAAAATATAATTTCGGTTCCTATTTGACAAAGGATGGACAGAAACTCAAAACAAACATATTATCGTGTGGCTAGATCTTAGTTGATTACGACTCAGAACAATATCACCAATAGCGTTTAATGGGATACGATCTTTATTAGAAAATAGCGGAAGCACGTCCGTGACGAAAACTGAGTATAATTTTGCATAAAAGAATATTACGTCCCATGTACAGCCAGCAGACGTACAATTTTTGCAGGATATGTTCATAAGTTGGAACACCAAATTTTCGTATACATTACAGTTGGGACAACAAAGTAAAATTTGCAGCAGCGATAGAAATAAAAGCACCACGGACGTTCGTCTGTTTAGGACTTTGATATTTCAATTGTTCTCTGTGATTTTATACGTGCTCATAAAGTTCTTATAATTTTGTGGTTCATACCTATGATATGTCAGATCCAGAACATGGTCAGATATTAGATGCCACGTACGCTTAAAGATGCACATCATTAATTTGAAAAACAAAAATTATTGCGAAAATAGCGTTTTTACCGTATTTTTACGCTTTAAGTCCTTGTCAAATGAAAAATATCAGGCAAAAGTCATACCAAACCATATATTTCTTGAAAGGAAATTTACCAATCTTTGAGATGACATGAAAAAATGTGGTTTCTTAGATCATCCTGGCGTGTTCTAAGGGAAAGAATGTCATAAGGTGCGAAAATTGGCAATTGTACATCGTTCAAAATTCTCACCCATATACATACATACATGCGCATGTGTTTGTGTGTATGTGTGTGTGTGTGTGTGTGTGTGTGTGTGTGTGTGTGACTCTCATGTAGGCCTACTGTACGCATGTATTGCTATCGTATGAAAGGACCATTCTCACAACTCTTACATTATATGGCATGAGAAAAGCGGAAATATTTTCCCATCGGTTTCACTTCCTAAAGAGTACTGTACCGCCGTTTAATAGTAAAACCTACTATCAGGTAAGCTCTGCAATAAAATGATGGTCCCCAACTAGCTACGTTTGATCAGTATGAAATGTTTGGTTTGATTTCCGAGGAATCATTTCTTTGTTCATTCGTTCTCACTAGCTGGTAAACCTATGTGAGGCCACCCCCTATCCCACACACCTGTAGTCATCCAGTTCCATTTTTTTTGTCCAACCATTCAGGTAAATTAGCACCTCGTATGTTCCACTTGATTTTGGAACTAACCTCAGACGTCAATGAAATAAACCAAGTTGTTGAAATACCATTGCATTCGGACAAAGTTGAAAAGTCATGGAATGTCAATTAACGTCTCACATGGTTTCAAGTTAAAGTGATACACGTACTAGTCGGAACACATAGAAGGAGGATAAGGTTATGATGTAATCGCCTCACAAATCTCAGGGGGTCTTGCAACATGTTGATTCATTACGAACTCTAACAACTCCTACTTACACGACATAGTCATCTGCTAAATTCCTTAAAACTCCACGGAAGAAAAATGACAAGCATGCAGCTAACTCCTTTAAGCCCTTTTCATTCCTTAAAGAGAGTGAGAGAGAGAGAAAAAAAAAACTTAAAAGCTATAAAATTGTTATTTATACAATGGCTTGCAATCCGCATAGAGCGCGAACTGTTTATAATTAATCAACTTCTACTTCCATATTCAACTTCATGTCGAATTTCAATAAAACTTCGATCTTTCATACTACTTTAGTCATTCGTCAACTTGTTAACATGAAGTGATAATTCACTTTATACGCTCCGAGAAATCTGTGAGACAATACATTCCTCTACATCTATGCTTGTATTGTTGATCATATCCTTTTGTTCTTCCTTTTCATAATTACCCTTTCCTTTTCATTTTCCGTTTTAAATAACCTGATACCTTTTTAAATATATAAAATTAATCATTATGCTTCCATTTACACGTATTCACGAGGCAAGACAATTTGCAGAAACATTGTCAAGAACAATAAGTATAAAAAACTTTAAGTACAATATATATATATATATATATATATATATATATATATTAGTGGAGTTTTTGGAGAAGAAATTGATAAGATGTTAAATGAATTAATTGATAATGTAGTAAAAGAAAGGTATAAGAAAGGTAGGAGGGGAAGGTAGTGAGAGACAGAGAGAAGAGAGAGAGAGAGAGAGAGAGAGAGGTTAAAGAGAACGGCTTAGTAAAAGGTAAAGAGAGGAAAAAATATGAGATAAAGTTGTATTATTATGATAGAAATATATGTTTTGAAATCAAATATTGTATATTCTAATTTGTTTATGCATAAATGTACTGTATTTTTTGGTCCATTTGTTTCTGATTATGTAACTGTAATTGTGTTGACAGCTCCAGGTAGCAAATTTGAATCGCCGCAAGTCAACCCGCAAAACTTCCCCAGATATACTCAAAACTTGTTCCGAGTGAGTCGTTGGGGTTCGCTCGCAGTGGTACACGCAGAACACCAGTAGGAGACCCTTACAGGCAGCACCTCGCATGCAACTCCAACGCAGGTCCTTCGCAGAACCCGTAAGTTGCTCGTACCAGAAAACGGATCGGTTTCAAAGCTCTCACGCAGGTCACACAGAATACACGCAAGTAGAACTTAAGTAACACGCGCCTAGCAGGTATGACACATGTGCGAAACTCGCACACATTCTTGTCCGCCATCAGAAAATTCCCCTGCGTCCCGGAAAATCCCTACTCGCAACAATCTTACCCGGAAAGGTGTGACACGGCCTTGAGGTTTGCATCGTTTGCGTATTCGATGAGTGCAAAGAGTCAGTGTATAGGTATAGTAACATGCAAATCACACTTGCCTATCAACCAGAGTCTTCATCAGTACGCAAAATCTCATTAAATCAGCTCTATTGTGTAGGTGTACGAAACCCTGTTCAAGGGCCGGGAATCGGCCATCCACGGACTCATTAAAGGCTCTCAAAGATTAAATCAATCATACTATATAGATGCCACTCTCAAAAGTGAAACTAACGAAACTGCACAATATAAAATACACAATTAAAATGTCCTCGACTATTGAAGATCACACGCGAGATTGTAATTTAATAGATCGAACCTATACATAACAGAAGTGTTTTGGAGCAATTATACTTGACAATGCTTATGAAAGTTGTCTAAACTCGTGAATGAAGAGCATAATCATTAATTTTCTGACGTATTTTCAGTGGTATAAAAGGGTATCAAAGGAAGTCTGAATTCGAAAACGTAAATATGACAAAAAGAAATAATGAAATAAACAAAAATACAAAACAAGAATCACATGAATGCATCGTGCCATCATATTACTTCTCGGCGTGTCATGAAGCGAAGAATCACACCATGTTCACAAGATGAATAATGATTTAGGAGAAGTATTAAGCAAAGGAACTTGAAAAACGATGGAATAGCAAAATACTACGGTTTGAAGAAACGATGATTTTGGCTGCAAAATCATAATCGTACGATTGACAGTGTCATCACTTTTTCGTACTGGGGGCTAATATATATATATATATATATATATATATATATATATAGATTGTACACATGTACAAAATGAAGGAAACAAAAAAAAAGTGAAGTTAACCCTTCACATTAATCCCACAGTGGAAAGGCAATAGATGATGATGATGATGATGATGATGATGAAAACAGCATTTGTATGGCGCCATTTATCTGTAGAAACATTCATAGGCGCCCAGCTCCCCAAAAGTGCCACACATCATTCACAAAGTTGATGGAAAAGATAAGTCTTCAGTTCAGACTTGAATGTATTGAGGCTGTTGCAATTCCGAAGCTGGACTGGTAGAGAGTTCCACAGACGTGGTGCCATAGACGAGAAGGCTCTATCTCCGTACATCTTTAGGCGGGTATTGGGAAGATGGAGAGTCAGTCCAGTACAACGTAGTCCTGGTCGTCGCTGACGTACACTAATAAGCTCAGACACGTAGCCAGGAGACAAGTTATGGAGAGCCTTATAAGTAAGCAGTAAGATCTTATACTGCACTCTGCAGTATAAGATCTAGATATAGATGAATATACCGTATATACTAAAAAAATAGATGAATATACATATTTATACACTGTAAAAAATGCGACATGCGACATGTTTATGAACTAAACACAGTGTTAAAAATCTAAACACTTTGTTTAACATCTAAACACCCGGTGTGTATAGCACGTGTAAAGTATTGAGAGTTAAAGTGTTTAGCTTGGAGTGTTTAGTTGGAGTGTTTATTCTGGCTATGTCCATATATATGAAGAAGTGTTGGAAATGGTGTTTAAATTGCAATTTCTAGTTTCCTTTTATCACGAGAAAGTGGAAACAGTTACGACATCAAGATGCACTATGAAATAATTCATGTTTTAGGCCTTTCATGGAAATGCCTAATCAATAAGGAAAAAGGATAACCTAAAGATATGTAATTCAACTGTAATACATTTATATTTTGGTTTCGCATGTACAGTTCTATATTTTAACTGCTAGAAAAAATGGGAGTTGCCTTTGTTGATAATTTCGTTCATGGTTTAGGGCATTACCCAAATGTTTGTTGGTTAGGCCTAAACACTTCTACTGTTAGGGTAAACAGACGCGTTTACATTTAGAACGCCTCGTAAACACGTTCCCAACACCGCACATGTTTAACATAAACACTGTGCTACTCGTACTCTACAAGTCAGCAGCGCATGCGACATGACGGCCGCGGCCACAACGCACGCATGGTGCCCTGTGCGTGCGCTTCTAGCGCACACTCGTGCTATGCATATTATGACCATAATCAATGCACAATTGGCGGGAAAGGAGATGTGCGCGTACGTCCTGTACGGATGGTTCTGTCTGATTGGCTGGCTGGCGCTGCCCTAGCAGCGTGATGTGCGTAGGCCTACAGTACGTGCGCATTCGTTAGAGGCTTGGTATCGTCCACTACACTGGAGCTGTCCTTTACGACTCGATCGACTGCACTGACTGTACCTGTACTGTCGTACGGTACTGTATAAAGCTAAAGGAGCGGATCTAGCTAAGATGGCGTCGAAGCGATAAAGTTCTAGCCTGGCCGGCCTGCATGAAAGCGGTAAGTCTGCTAAGTCTGCTAAGTCGGTGAATAACAAGATTTATTGCAAAATTGCCCTCGTTTAATGTAAAACTGTGGTAGGCGTAGAAATAGGCTACGCCCTGAAAGATTTTGCTCGTTTGTTTTAGTTTTCTATTTCTAAATCTAACGTTACTGGAACGGGGAACGCTCTAACTGTAACGTGTACGTGTTAGTGTTGTTAACGTTACAATATTCCTATCCTACGCTCTACAGATTACCGGTACCGTAGTTATGGGTAAACTCGGCCTAGCGGGTTTGTTTGTTTGTTTGTTTTTATTTCATATACATTGCATATACGTACAGAAGAAACCTGGGATTGCCTGTTCAGTCTTATTATCAAAATATGTCTGTTCTTCCACAGGGTCCCTAAACTCACGGGTATTACAACTTACTGTATCTTTAATTTTACGAAGTTATGAAGTATCTTTCATGTGAATGACGATGGGTTAGTGACTATATTTTGAGTGAAATTCAGTTTTATTCCCTGTAAATTCTTCATAACTCAACAGGTGGTGAAACTTGAATGTAAAGCCCATTAGGATGTCTTGGAAAGGGATGCCGATGGCACCAAAGTGGGTGACGATGATGTCCTGACAACTGTTTACATTCTGCAAGACATTACCTCTGCTGGCAGAGAACGAGGAATGGTGCAGTCAGCAGAGTAAATCAACTGGGGATAGTACATCACTGTATACTACCCATGTGGAAAGTGGAAATCAAGTAAGTACATGTATTCAAAATTGCAGAGCCAAATCAATGATTATTATGAACTTAAAGGGCATGTAAATGAGTTTCTATAAAATGCAGATTTTAGATGCTTTAAGTTCTTTTGTTTGTTTGTTTGTTTGTTTGTTTGTTGGGGGGGGGGGGGATTACGTACTCCCGACTGCCGAATGCAATCCATTAGCTAAAATAAATATGAAAAATTGATTTATTGCAAATATTGTTGAAAGTGTAAATTACAGATGTGAAAATCTTCACCCAAGAGACAAAGGATACAGTAATGGTCGTAACTCTGCTTGATAATGATGATGAATAAGAAAGAAGCAACAACAACAAAAAAGACTTGAATTATTTCCAGAAAATTCATCAAAGTAAGTAAAAACTGACGCAAGACACTAAGTGCTAATGTGATGAAGGGATTCTGTCATTCCTTTTAATTTGAACTTGCTTATGGATTCAGTCAACTTCTTTGCTATCCATTCATTTTCAGAATCTATGGGAGCAGTTAAGTCCATTGTATTGGAAAGCCAACTGATTTGTTTTCCTTGTGTAATCATTTCTTTTTACCAGCACCAGTACGTCATGGAAGAATTGATCAAGGATCACGCCAAACCTGTCTGGATTAGAATGAAAGGAGATGCATGCGCTTACTTCTATACAACCCGTCTAAAAGTGCAAACATCTGAGGATTACAAGGACATTGCAAGATATACTGATATACAGTATATCTATAGGCCTACATGCCATATGAAGGAAATGAACCATGGATAATAATTTTGAATGTTACTAATCTTTTTCCCGCTAGCCATGTGATGTCTCAAATCGTCATGATGCACTACAGACCTATTAGGAGGCATCCCACCTGTTAGAGCAACCTTTCTATTGTTTTTTTTGTCTTCACTGACAGTGTGCATCTAAACCTGTATACTAGAATAAAGTAAATCATATGGGGAATGATAGGGTTTTGTATGCGATGGGGCTTCAGTTCTCAGTGTGTGTGTATGCGTGTGTGCATTACATAATGACGAACCTCTAAAGAAATATTAAGGTAGGGGGCCTGGATATAATTCGAAGAGGAATTCAATGCTTATTTGATGAAAATTGGTTTTGAAATGGCAGGGATATCCAAAACAAAGCGATTCTATTGTCCTCTGTGCTTACGATAATGGTCACCTGCATTCTTATCGCTCATAGTTATGTGTAATTGTCTTTTTTAACAGCTGGTACGTAAAATTGTTATTTTATCTAACATGTAAAGACACTTGCTCGAAATCGTTTTGCACTATTAAGAAAAACAATTTTATTAACTTCATTTTATTCATCAACCAATGTCCTTGTAATTCACTGTTAAGGTATTACTCAAGAACTTTGCTCGATTGGCTTTCTGTTATATCCTTGTGCAAAAAGGAATATAGAAATCAAAACAAATCAAATCAAAATATCAGCCATTTCATTTTTTTTCCCCTCAGGTACTTCCAATACAATCAGCAGATATTGGACGCAAATAAGAGGCCAGTAGTTGCATTTTTTTTTTTTTGGAATTCTTTGCAATTTTCTTGTAGACCTGATAGAAAATGCAGTATTCGGTAGTTAATATTTTCTTTCTGAGATATTCTTGAAATCGGTCACATGGAGAGAGGTATTAGAAATGTAGTACAACATGCATGGAGAATAGGGAGGAGTCTTGCAACTGACTGACAAATTGACAAGGGAGGAGTCTTGCTTATCACATCGCGTGTTCATGACAGCCTTGCATACCCTCCTGCCTCCAGTTGCAATGCATTATTTTACCAAAAACTCTGCTGTGTCGAGATTGAAAGTAGCCCTCCATACCATGATTATGTGGAGTATGATGAGACTGATTAGACTCTAATAGACTATTCATGTATACCCATTGAGTTTGACTTCTTTCTCCAAGGTTCTAGCAAGGTAGAAGTTTTTTCTCACTCACTCCTTGAAATCCACTAACATTCTAATATTTCTCTCAAAATAGCAAAAGTGAAAATCCATACAGTACTGTTAGCCTACATGTACTTTCAGTGATCGTCGCAGTGAAAAGAACAATAATCATGTATGTATTTAAGTTCCATTATTGGTACTGATCAGGGAGTGCAGATGTTCACCACAGGCTAAATACAATAAAAACATTTTTTTTTTTTTTTTTTTTGGTCTCCTTATGATGGAGTGCATCATCTACACTCCCTGATCAGTACCAATACGACCATTGTGCATGGTATAATTTGCCGTGAGCTAATCTGGTTCGGGTACACCCCAAAGCACTTTGCTAATAATTGATGCAATCGTCAAGGTCGGCATGGATTTGTTCATAGACTGCAGTTATGTTCCTGGAGGTGTTACATACATGTCAAGCTTCCGAAGCGTTGAGTTGCAATTCACAATCAACAAGTTTATTAGTTTGTTTTACAATACTAAGAATTAGTTCTGAATAATATAGTAGAAAGACGGCAATTCTTGAAAGTAGGCCAAGAATTACATGTGACTGAAAAGTAATTGTTAAATGCAATATTTTTTTTTTCTCCAAAATGAGTTGTATGCCATTTCCTGCATATACAAACTTTACTGGGTGTATAGGAGAGAATTTCATTCACGTCTTCGTGTACAGGCCAGTGACTCCCAGGTATCTTGCATTTAACTCAGTATTGTGTCGTATAGCAAAACATGGCAATATTTAAAGGGGAAATCCAGTCCAAATACAAGTTAGTCTGATAAGAAAGAGTAAAATATTAAGAGTTCATTGGTAAAATTTTGATCGAAATCGGATGTAAAATAAGGAAGTTATGACATTTTGAAGTTTCGCTAATTTTTGAGGAAACAGTTCTTGAATGGTTGATGTGAATATGCAAATGGCAACGTGGGCATGTCATTCCCTCACAACTTACTTAATTTCAAGTTTTTCATTCAAACGCAATTATTCCCGAGGCTCAAGTCCTGATATATCTAACTGATCACTTATCTGAAGTTATTCAACCAGCAATACCATAATGTTTCACATTTCATTAACATAAACATTGAATTTCATCATTTTTTTTTTTTTTTTTGTACACGATCAACGAAAAATTGTGAGGTTATGGCATGGTCAACTCACTCATTTGCATATTCATATCCACTTTTAACTGCTTTGCAGAAATTAGCAAAACTTCAACATTTTATAACTTCCTTATTTTTCATCCGATTTCATTAAAATTTTTACTGTTAAACTTGTAAGATTTTACTCTATTTTATCAGACTATCTTATTTATTGGACTCGATTTCCCCTTTAAAGGATTTTAACTTATTATTCATCAGATATTGCCCAAGCTTTGACTGATGTTTTGATAACTTGCATTCAGAGAATTGCCTTTGACTCTTGTAGCCAAAATGTTTGTGAAAGCTAACCCAGGTCTTCCCTGGTATTTTGCGATGTAAGTGTGCTGATGATTTGGTACATACTGGGTAAATTTAATTCTATATAATGTTATGCGTTTATCTCATTCCATGCAAAAAAAAAAAAGTGGAAACAATCCACTTTGCATTAATAAATACATGGGAATTAACATGCATGATGATATGTCTCATTTAAACACGTAGAAATTAGCATGTATGAATGTATGATGTGTAAACATGTCTCATATAAACACGTGGAAATTACCATGTATGATGTGTAAACATGTCTCATATAAACACTCAGCATGTATAAGATGTAAACATGTCTCATATAAACACTGAGAAATTGCGATGTTTAATATGTAAACATGTCACATGTTTAGTGTATGCAATTTTGTGATCGATCTAAAAATCAGGCATGTGTTCTGAGAATAAACACTAAAATGGCAAATAAACATGTCGCAGTGTTTTTAATCTGTCACAGCGAATAAACATGTCGCAGTGTTTACATTGTAAACAGTGCGTCATGTTTATTTTTTGGTTCAGTGTTTAGATCTTAAACATTGTGGGTGATTATGTGACTGTGCGGTGTTTAGTATTTAAACACTGTGAGTGATTAAGGTGTAAACGTTTGGTGTTTAGGCTATAAACAGAGCAGGTGTTTAGTTTTTAAACATCAGAACCGTTTAAAACATAAACATGTGTGTGTGATAAACACCTCGGGTGTGCTGAAAATAAACACAGCATGTGTTTAGTTCGTAAACATGTTTAATAAATAAACGCGTCGCAGTGTTTTTAAACTGTCACAGAAAAGTGTTTAGTTAGGTGTTTAGAAACTAAACAAATTTTTTACAGTGTATATACATATATATGATAGATTTTAAACAGATATTTGTAAGGAGATTACACCACAACCCTGTCTTCCGTGAGAGTGATATCCCCTTTACTTAAATTCATTTGACATTTTCTTAACCTTCCAATGTGGGCAAATGTCTAATATGTAGCTTGAGATGGTATCTAACATAAATGATTTGGCCATAACTATGGAACTGGATATCGAAAGGTATGTAGGTGCTGGTGTAGAATTTGTACTTACTACTCCTGTACGACGAAACAATCTGGTTCGCTGAGAGCATGTGAATTAAAACTTAGAATGTTAACACCAACTAAGGATTGCATACTAATCAAATTTAAAGTGATTACATTTGTATCCGGGATGAGGTTTGATATTACTAGCCTACGTTTTATGAGAGTAATGCTCCACCTGAAAGAAAGTGAAACAGTTGGGAAAGTATTTCTGCTATCCACATGCCGAATATTGCAAGAGGAGCGAGAATCCTTTTAGAATCTCAAGGAGAGCGGCACAGGCATAGAGTAGGAGAATAACATTTGTATAAAGAGATATATGCACGGACACACAGAGACACAAAGACAAGAGAGACAGACAGACAGACACAGACACAGACACACACACGAATACACACACACACAGAATGAGTGGAAGTCAATAATTATGATAAATGCATAAATACCTATAGGAACATGAGGCAGTTCATTCATTCCGTGATCCATAGAATGAATGGTTTGTCAGCTTACCAAATACCTTTGGGTTTTTTCTCTCATTCTTTGATATTGCCTTTTAGGTGCAAGTGTAAAGGTTATTGACAATCAATATTGTTACATGCAAGTCTGAAACACTGTACGGTAGTTAGTAGACTAAAGAGGTAATGATGTGACATACTCAGGCGGAGACAAATTCATAAAAAATCAACCAAAATCCTGGAACAGCCATGATAGCAATCAAAGGCTAATCATTAAATTGATCAAAGTGATTCATGGACGCCGTATTCTTAGAAAAAGAAAATCAAACAAATCAACTGCATTTTTATATGGCGACTACAGGTCCTGTCTTGGCGCTTTCTTGAAGCCGTTTGATATTTGAAAGACATTACAATATCATTCTGATACCGACTTGTACTTTAAAGCAAGTGCGCACGTACAGCCTCTGAGTTGCCAAGTACATGCGCACGCAACCTTGGACGCCCCTTCTCCAATGACACCACCAATGACATCAACAAAGATAATTGTAAATTTTTTCAACAGCTCACTGAATGATTTCCATTTGATCTACACTCTTACCGTCTAAGACTGGGTGTACACTTTTACATTTGTACTCCTTGAAGCGTATTTATTTGAGTGGGGATATTCCTCATTAAGTTTGAGAAAGTCTTTCACTCTACGGCTAAAGAGGGACTTATACAGAGTTTCATTTTTAGTTATCAATCAAAGATCAAGAATGTCGCGTTCTACTGTGGTCTTGTTCGTTGCCTTTTTCCTGCTCACTTCCTCATTTTCAGAAAGCAACACGACGTGTACGTAATTTTCTTTCTTTTTTTTTGTTTATGGACTTTTATAGATCCTGAATTCTTCTGAACTGTCTTTATATGCTAAGGTTTGTATGGATATGCGACATAAGATTATATCTATTAAAAAAAAAATCGCATACGAGACTCTTACTCTGATATATATTCTTATTCTAATTTTTTTTTATTTTTGTGGCATAGTCAAGGTACTGGTCGTCTTATACTTTGACGTTTCAATGAACTGGAACTGGGCACTATTAACAGTTGAGTGTTGATTTGTTTCCTTAAGTAGTAAACGTTTCCAACCTTTGATTTAATAAAGTAAATATCAAATTTATTGAGAAATACCATATTGGAGTATTGTTAACAGTAATCATTTCTTTCTTACACAATGAATTAGAAAAGCTAACACTTCATGATTTATGAATGCTTGATAATGAAAAAAAATCTCTTTTCACCTGATCCAAAATTTAACATTTTCTTACAGTGCTTCCGTTCTTGCGCCCACAGATTTTACTCTCAACTGCTCAGGAAGGCCGCTAGATCTTGACATATCTTGTGATGGAGTATGCATCCCCAACAGCAGTTGGGTTATACAGGCACCTCCAGGACGGCGATTTCTCATTGAAATTCAATCTATTGATAATGTGTGGATGATGTTTCATATAAAGGATATGGTATCTAAAAGAGCATTTCGGACTCTGATAATGAATCAAATGTTGCCGTCCTCGGCTTTATCCCTGTCTCATCAGATGAAACTGCGTTTGTGGAAACATATGAAGAGTTTGTTTGCAAAAGCCGATAAGTCCATATTTGCCAAAAGGAGATATTTGCGATTAAAGGTCAAGAAAAATAAGGAGAATAATAAGAAAAAATTTGCTTCTTTTGACCATAACTTCAAAAATATACCTTTATATGTAGTGACCAATATATCATGTAAAAGGTATTATTTTGTACTTTATGACAGAGGCCGTACTTCAAAATCTTCAAAAATGGACTTATCGGCTTTTGCAAACAAACTCTTCATATATACATATTCACCGAATTTTAAGATGAACGTGAAGTGTTATGAGGGTAAGTATTACTTGTTGTTTAGGGCTCATAACAATTATTAGTATTTATACACTTACTAAACACTTTAACTTAACCATACGCAAAATATATTTTTCTTTTTTAATCTCATCTTATTTCAAGAAATGACTTATGCATTTGTTGACGCAGATTGCTGTGACTAGCCGAAATGTTACCAAGTACAACACATGGTGATTTTTACAACGTTTCTCTGGCAGAGTTATGTTATAGTTTTTACTTTTTTTTCTATTTCTCTTGATAGCAATACAAAGTGACTTACTAATGTATTGATATTGCTATTTTCTCAGTACTATATAGCCATTGACGGGTTGTCTTAATCCGTTATTATGGCTTAGTATTAAATTTCCGTTGTGTTTATTTCACAAACAGGAATAATAACTTCGTGGATTAAAAAATGTTATTTATGCTCAATCTAAGCTAATGAGATGACGGATACAAGTAACCTTGATAATGTCTCTCAACGTGTCCACGTATAAATGTTTTTCATTCATTGTTAGCACATTAGCAGTATAAATGCGACTTACAGCAACCCCCCCCCCCCGAAAAAATGTATAAATAAGGCTTGAGTTAAAAGGAAGTAATTGACAAAAATTGGCCTTCATCAACGAAAATAAGCACTGAATTGATTTGTGTTGTAGTTGTAGCCATAAGCACACATAATCGAGCAGGATTCGAACCTTTGACCTCCTGATCACCGGACATGATTGCGTCTTATCCATTAGACCACTGAGCTTCCGCCCGACAGCCAGATGAGTGCTGGTTCTAATCCTTATAAGATGCAGCGGGTACTGCGTAATTATCAAAATGGATGAAATACTTCGATCGAGTTGTTTTTGCTGCAACTGATTGAAAACATATCCTACATCGACGTAAATATGTAATGAGTGGATCAGTGTTCTAGTAGTGGCCATAAGAAAATTAATCATGGGCATATTTTATTCTCGAGAGGCCATTCTATAAGGATTAGAACCATGATGCACTGGCTATGGACTGGAGCTCGGTAGTCTAGTTGATAAGACGCCTGTCCGGTGACCAGAAGATCGCATGTTCAAATCTTGCTCGAGTTTGTGCGGTATTTCCTATTAGGAAAGGAAAAAACGAAAAGTAATGCATGGCGAATCTTTAATAACTTTAACGAATGCCAAACTGCATGCCAGAAAATAGATCATATTCACTCCTCAGGAAACAGAAAATCTGGTGAGCAACACCCCTCCTCCCATCCATCCTGGAGACATTTACAGGGATAAGGGGATATAGTTGCCCAGTTGGCTTTGGCCGTCTTTTGCATATGTGAAATTAATATTTGCTTTATCTTCATTTTGAAGAGAGACAAGTCATTTGTAAGCCATGAATTCAATATGTGTGTTAGTATAGAATATTATATCTTTCACGTCTTCAATTAAAATGAAAAACACCCTGAACTATTGCTATTTCTCAGCTTATTTGGGTGGACACTACCTATATACTTAGCATAAAATTGAGGAAAAATTGAAAAAAAAAGACACAGAATGTGCCATATATGTCATAGCATTCACAAAGAAATGATCAGTTCAACAGAACTGAAGCTGTCTTGAATGTTTTCATAAAGGCCTTTGAAAAGTTTTGTCAGCCGACTTTCCATATACCGATGTTTCTGAGTTTTTTTTTCTGCATCACGATTTCTTGGGACCTTATACACGACAAAATGATCAGTCTCGTTAAACATAATTATGCCACCTAATGTTAAAGCAAAAGCAGAATACAATCTTTACTGCCAAAACACAACTCCTGAACACTGTATACTATCGTTTTCTTATCTTCTCTTCCCTAGAACTTTTTCTATTCGGGTGTTCCCCAATTCCTGTTCCTTCGATGAAAAATAAAAGAGAGCTGTAATAAGTCATAATGTCCCGAGGCCATTATCCAAGTCAAGCAAATTGCTCCCGCAACTGTACACTTTAGAATGTACCATAAAATATGTATATGAATACATTATGTACGTGTTATTCACATGATGAAATATTTTTTCAAGGAGTGCCCCTGTTTATGTCTTCCTATGATAACTTGTTTAAATTTGTAATACTGATTTCTTTCAAACAAGTGGAAAAATAACACTTGCTGAAACTGAAACTGAAAAAGACCGGTGAAACCATTTTTTTTTAAATCGAGATCAAGATTCAGATTGACATTTCTTATTTATTTTAATATTTATGTTTAATACTTTAATATAATTATCTAATATATTAGTTTTTATATAAAATACTTATGTAAAAACACGGATTGTCGCCTCCTGCTCGGGCCGACAATCCGTGACGAGGGCTGGCGGCACGGATTGTCGCCCGCCCTCGAAGCACATTTTGCTGGGTAATATCGTTCTGGACATAATCATTGAAATACTAACACATAACTTACATGGCTACATCCATGCAGGGAGGTGGAAACATCCATGCAGGGAGGTTCTTTCTTCCACCTCCCTGGAATAACGAACCTTCGTGTGTGTGTGTGTGTGTGTGTGTGTGTGTGTGTGTGTCTGTGTGTATTTGGGTTGGTGAATGTGGGTGTGGGATGATTTAGGTTTTGTTTAATCAGGGGTTGGTGGGTTGGGGATTGGATTTGAAGAAGGATAGTTATAAATGGTATGACAGATGTTGGTAGGATAGATGTAGGCCCTAGATTTGTTTCGGTTGGGGAGGGGAGGGGGTGGTCGGGTTTTTGTTATGACTGATTTCATTCTAGATTTGTGTAATGTATTTGTGTTTTTTTATGTATATGCCCTTGTAAGTAAGAAGGTGTTACATGATCCATACCAATATATTCAAGGAATATAGGTTTGGTAGGGCCCTACATGTCAAAACTTTCTCGTGAAGAAATTATCAGTAGGGTTGGTCTATAATCGAGTTATCTATGTTAAAGTGCGATTATTTGTGGTATAAATTGACAAATGGATTTGTTTGTGTTTCGAATTGCCATTTGTAACTTTTTTTTTTCATGTTACACCCAGAATGGGTCGATTATGAATGATTTGAATGAAATCAATAAATATCAAGGAAAAAAGTGATGAGTTGGTTTACTTGCATTATGAGGATTTGTTTGAGTTTTTGTTGGTGTTTGTTTGTATTACGTCTGTATTAGCGGTGTGAAATGGCAGTTCGTTTGTGCTAAAATCAACTAACGATTGACAATTTCTTTACGGCGTGTGGAAATTATTCGCTCATGCATAACGCATGCCAAACCTATTCTGGGACAAAGAATAGTGGTATGGACGTTCTAGTTTATAAGACTGATGGAAGAAAATGACTGCAGTGAAAAATGAACAAAGACAAATAACATTTGGGGAGGGTACCTCCCTCGTATGTATTTTCTCTCGGTCTCTCTCTCGCCTAGCCCGCCTCACCGCTGATATTGGTTGACACACCCATACTATTTTTAGATCAACGCTGGTGTGAATTCTTTAAACACGTGCTCACACTCTGAAGGCGTTTGTATTGCCACAGTAGCGCCACTATATTCCACACACACACGTAAGCATACAGGCACACGTATACACACAGACAAACAAACCACTACCACTATACAACCACCACACATGCACAGTTTCTACATAATTATTGTATTATTATACTCCAAACACACACACATACACACACACACACACACACAACAAATCATACACATCACATAGGAGACCTATCATGCAGCTCACAATACACACACACACACACACACACACACACACATATATATATATATATATATACTCTCTAAAAAAAATCGAGTGAAAATTTTCACTCTAAAAAGAGTGAATACAAAAAAGAGTGAATTTCGAGTGAAATTGGAGTGAATTTTGAGTGAAAATGCTCATTTTCACTCATTTTGGAGTGACGTCAGGGATCACTCGAAGATTTTGGAGTGATCCCTGACGTCACTCCAAAATGAGTGAAAATGAACATTTTCACTCAAAATTCACTCCAATTTCACTCGAAATTCACTCTTTTTTGTATTCACTCTTTTAAGAGTGAATATTTTCACTCGATTTTTTTTAGAGAGATTTATATATATATATCAATCTCCCTCTCAACAACCCGTTGTACTACATCCAGAAAGCAATGATGACATGCAATGATGAAAGAAATAATGGCGCGTACTGAAGAGCCTCGGAATTTCGAACCTTATTGCGTTTTCAGAACAAGAAACACGGCTTTTTTTAAAGACCTAAGTCAATTTTTCTTTTGTTATGCAGAAAGGTTAAAAGTTATTGTTGTCCTTTCACGTTTTCTGATGATTATTCACTTCAGGTTGTCCGTGTAAACAGAAGTACTGCAGAAAACCTGTCCAATTACAGGAACTATGTGTTTTTTTTACCAATAAATAGTACTGGTTGTCATTGTGCAGAGAGCAACGTTAAAACAATGCTATAAGCGTAAACGGAAGGGAAGACCTCTTAATCACTACTACGTTTAATACAACCAGGTATTCGTGATAACGTATCATCTAAGACTTACATAGTCTAATAAACTCAAAGACGGGAAAGTGATTGCGGAATTACATGACAAGATGTATTTTTTTTTTTCATTTGAATCCGGAAATTTTGTGAAATGCTGAAATCAATTTTCGCACAGTACTTTCAAAGAACTTAAATAGAATAAGATGAAAGATAAATGACTTCAATATCTAAAGATGAAATGAATAGTTTTGATAAGTCACTTGAGACTGAAAAAAAGACAAATTTCATTGTTTTTCATTCTTCTTTATATTATGTTATGTTATGTTATGTTATTTGCCAAGTATCTTAAGATTTTATCATTGCTTGCTAATAGAAAGCGTTTAGTAGGTAATAACGTCAAAATCAACCTTGCCTATCTTTCGCTGTTGTTATAAAATCCTTTGCGTGAGTATACAAAAGTCTGTTTATGGGTGGGAATCAGCCTTCCACATCTCCATCTCCACTCCCACCCTCCCAATTGTCTCCTTAGAGCCTTGCCGGGTTTAATCGATCACTGCAGTTTAGACTCCATCTTCAAAACTGAAACCAACGAAGCGGCATTTACTGTCAGTCAGTCTGAGGATTGATAAGAAAAAATAAACGATAAGGATGTCTTCAAACAATGATAATCGCGGGTTGGATTGCCATTGAATAGATCGAAACAATTCAATATGAAGAGAAGAGGTGCTTCAGAGGACATGGTATTATACTTGACAATGTTACCAATCTGGAAATACCCACGAATGGATAGACGCATGAAAATCACATTTGTCTTAGACATTTAATTAAAATCAATGGATATCACACGAAAGATTCAATCGAAAGGACAACCATTAAAAAGAATAAAGAGAAAAACAAAAGGCAAAACAGAAGAAAACGTGCATTTAGGAACGCGATAAAGTGACACCTCACTCTGTGTTCAAAAGATAACGAATGATAAGTGTAGTATTAAAGCGAATAGTGAAAGTTTTATTACAATTCAATGTGAAACAAAATCATGAAATTACAATTAGTACATGTTTTCATGAAACAATGATGTCGAGTGCAATATATGTATATATATATATATACATATATATATATATATATATATATACATATATATATATATATATATATATATATATATATATACACACACATTATGTGATCCGTCACCAGAAAACCAACAAAAAGTCGCCAGACATAAGTTTTTAGTTTATAAGGGCAGATTCTTAAAGAGCACACTCTATAAACATGTGAACTGAGAACAGAGGCTCTGAAGTACAGGGTCTATACAAGCGCTTAATCTTTACCAAGCCGCGATAGCCGTGCAATGAAAGGGACAAAACACAGGATATAAACCACTGGAGCAACAACAATGAAGAGATTATCAGATTAAGCTGAAATTGAGCATGTTCTATTGACGCACTCTGATTAATCCTAACTTTCAAAGCAGTAGAGTTATCATTTCACAGGTTGTTATACTTGAAATTAAAGAGTGTAAAGGACTTCAAGACATGAAAAGGGGACTCTAAGATAATACCTGATTATTCTATTCTCCCCCCCCCCCAAAAAAAAAGGGTTGTAGAAAAATTGCTGAAAACACGTGCACTTTCCCATGTAATGTAGAGGAAGCATGATTGCTCTTTCAGAAAATATCAAAAACTCAAGATTCACTCGGGTGACCCATTAGCATTTTTTGAGTCCTCATATAAAATCAATCAAGGGGTGCGACTTTTTGTTCGTTTTGTGATGCACGGTCACACACACACGCACACACACACATACACATACGTGTATGTATATATATATATATAAATATATATATATATATATATATATATATATATATATATATATATATATATACATACATATACATATTGGTATTATACACTGTAGATGACAAGGAATGGAGTGAACTTAATGATTGTGGTCAAACTATTGTGGAGTTTTAACTTTTAGAGAGAAGGGGCTTTGTATATAGTCATTTTTAAATTATGATATCAACAAAACCCTGTATTTGTAATCATACAAAACTTTCGAAAAAATATTTTGCAGGCGATTACTCCACCATCTCATCTCCCTTGTGACGGATAATCTCATTACTTGAAATCATATGAGACACTAATATGCTATGCCTTTTGAATTATGTCCGCACGTAATCGGATTTGAACAGAGTACGCCTTTACATGAGAGACATTGTCACGGCATACAGACACACTAGGACAGGCATCAATATTGCTTTCAGGACAAATGCCAAAATACCTTGGAAATGAGGCAGTAAATTTATTCCGTGATTCATATAATGCCTCCTCCGCTTTTCAAAAATGTATTGACTTTTGCATTCGAAATACAAGTTTAGGGGTTATTGGCAATCAGAACAAATTAATTTTGATAATTAAAACCGAATCATTGTACCGTAATTAGGGGATCTACAGTAGGAGATGTCCATGTAAACCACCTATGCTAGTTGTCGTGAAGCAAAATTATGTTTCGAAAAAAAAGTCTTCAACGAAGCATGCATGCAGACAAGAGGCTACGAAGCAATTCATCAAAATAATTGAGAGACAGCATTGATATCGAATGTCATAGTGTTCAAACTAATCAAGTATCTTACATGGTTTTTAAAGGTCTCGTCTCCAGTTCTTAGCACTGTCTTGAAGCCGTTGGAAATCAAATAAAATTAGAGTATTAATCACATACAAACTCTTTGTTTCACACACCTACACACGTCTAGAGAGTCGTCAAGAAGATGCGCACGCAAGTTTGAAGGCATTTTCTCTCCACTGACATCAACATGAAGACTTATCTGCATTGATAATTCTTAACTTTCCCACAATGCATTGGAGAGGTTCTATTTGATCTTCTTTCACGCCATGTTAAGACTGTGCATATAATTTCACGTTATACACCTGGAGGTAAGGCCAAGTGTCCTAATTTTGGCTCAGGTGTTATTCCTCATCTAGCGATTCTAGTTCCAGTCATTGTTAAATGCTACCTGCTAAAGAGGGACTAATGTAGAATCTGTTATCATTTTTTTTCACTTAAAAAGGATCAAGAATGTCTTTTGTCGTCTTGTTCATTACCAGTTTCTTGCTCTACCAGCCGTTGCTCACTTCCTCAACTTGGGAAAGCAATACGATGTGTACGTATACTCTTTTTTTTTCATTTTTTGGGGTGTTTTTTGTTTACAGATATTCTCCCATAGATCCTTTATGCTTCTCATCTTTTCATCTATTTGATGAGGCACACATGCATTTGCGAGAGAACAAAAATCACACAAAAAAAGCTTAGAAAATCTCATTCTGATTTTGTATATTTGTGGTAATCAAAGCACTGCTGTATCCTTGCCTTTAACCTTTTAATCAATTGAATAACATTAATGTTTTGTTTGATGTACTAGTATTCCTGTCCACCCTTGAAATTCAGTACAAAAAATCAAAGCGGGAAACACTGAAGTATATATATAAAAAAAACCAATCGTTTCTTTGTACACAATGACTATGAATGGTACGGTACTAATTGATTGTGACTGCTTAATGATATTATTCTTTTATTCCCTTTACACCTGATACAAGATTTTAACATTTACTTGCAATTCTCCCTTTACACTTTTTATATCCTCCTGCAGATTTTACTCTAAACTGCTCGGGGAAGCCTCTAAAACTTGATATATGGTGTGATGAAGCATGCATCGCCAACAATAGTTGGGTTATACAAGCCCCTCCAGGGCGGCGAATTCTCATAGAAGTCCAAACTATTAGTAATGGATTTATGACCTTTGATATACAGGATTTAATATCTAACAGAACGTATCGGACTCTTGTTACGGATGACAAGTTGCCGTTCCCCTTTTTAACACTGGCTCATGAGACAAAACTGCGCTTATTAGAACATATATAGGCCTTCATATGCAGCGAATTTCAAAATGAACGTGAAGTGTTACGAGGGTAAGTATCAATCTCCTCTCTCTCTCTCTTTAAAAAAGATATTAGTGTATATTTACTTTCTCCGTTGTTTTTTTCTCTAAACAATGTGGACACTTTTTTTTTTTGGCCGGAAATAGACGTATGCATGATTGCGTTTACAACACGTATGAGAGAGCGTGTAAGAGTGAAAATGTCACTATTAATAAACCTCAATTTTTACACGTAAATATTCACAGAAGTCCTGTTTAGAACAGAAGACAGCAGAGCCCGGTGACTTTAAATCAAATTGCACTATGATAGGCATCTATGTTCTGCGGGGAGGGAAGGGAATGATACGTTGGATCAAGTCTTTCACCCCCATAATAAAAAAGAAAGAAAATATAATAATAATCCAGTGTTATATGGACGATGAAGGTACAACTCATATTTCATGAAGATTGTCATCTATTAAATAAGAGCATCAAAATCTTCGATTGAGGAAATCTATTTAGAAAAAAAAACCGTCGATCCTTATAAATCATACAAGACATAGTTGATATAATAATATAGTTGTTATTCCCATTAGTCATTTTCTCCTTATGCCGCTATCGTGACACCCTGTAAAATACACACTATCACTGCTTTATACCTACTTCATTTCATGTCGAGCACGTGGGTCATATTCACTTAGTTTCTTGCTCATGAGCTGTATGACTCTTGAGTTGTATGACTCGTGGGTGTCGAGCTCGTGTACCAAAGGTATAGACCCACGAATCATACAGCCCACGAGCCATATACCAAGTAAAATAGGAGCACGAGTTAGACACGCTAGTTTGTTTCAATGTATATTCCGTGTGAGTGTTTGTCGATACAAACTTCTAATAAAGAATATTTAACCTTTCAAGTGGGAACCATTCTCTTTTTAATGCTCAAGAAGGGACAAAAGAGAATGGCTGAATATCACATAATTGTTTAAGCGAAATTTCTGAAAATGCCTAAAATTATCGTTGATCTCATGTATATATTTAAAATGATATCAATTAAGGTGTGGGGAATTCTTCGCGAGAAGAATGTATTTCAGGAAAACATAGAGATGGTAAAAGATCGGTCAAATGTTGAAAATTATTAGCGCACAACGTTGATAGGAGTGGACCGTAATCTATGAATGACAAAACAAGATCCCTGTTTATTCTTGCGGTCGGCTACACGTCACTTCCGGTCGACTGGAGTGAAAACAAACAGCTTGCAAGCGCTAAGCCTGCATAATGCGCATACTGCATGCTGTGCATGTGCGACGCGTATAATTTATGTGCAACTCTACGCAGCTCAGACATGGGGACTGTTTTTCATTATTCATTTTGTCATTTGTGCCATCATTCATGAGATACATGCATCATGTCTTGCCAGCAATATTCTAAAAATCTGGATCCTGTCGATCGATCGGTCCCGGTATTTTGCCAAGTTTAAGGCGGCCGGACTGGACCTGTGCCCGTATGAAATCGCGGCAGGACTCTGGATCAACGACCCGACAAAATGGCCAGATGTGCAGTAGAACCTCTTTGAGTAGGCCCTACCCCGATATCCACGCCTACTTAGTACCTCATAGAAACTTCAGGTAGGTCTAACGTACATAGTACTGTAGTACTTAGGGTAGGGCCTAATTTAGAGTAGGCCTAGGGCCTAATCCTGCCGCCCGCACAGCTACAGTACCAGCTTGCGCTAGCGCTCTGCTCGCGGGGCGCCCCGGCAGAAAACACGTACAGCGTTCACTCCAGGCTCACGCGAGTGGTTTGTTTTCACTCCAACGCTAGCCATGACCCCGTGACACGCAAAATACCCGGATGTCCGACCATGAGAATAGCAAGATTAAGCATCATTGATTAAAAAAAAAAATGATGTTTGCATTACCTCCTGAAAAATTATCATCATTGATTTTGGAGAGTTCAAGGAAAATCTCAAATGTGTGATTAGCATCGCTGATTGGTCGGGTCATCTTATTACAGAAAAAAAAAAAATCCATGGGTTGTGGCTCGGCTTTGGCGGAAACAAACAGTACAACGAAAATATATTACATTCATTGAAGACACAGTTACATCGTGAATACGTACAGCACCCCTTCCCACGACAATTCTTTAAAAATTACATTAACAGGGATATGGGACGATAACAAAGTGTCCATCGCCCCGCGTTGTTATCTTCATTTTGTTAGAGAAAATAGCATTTTAAAGCCATGATCGAATCAAATGTATAACTATATAGTTCGAATGTACAATTACTAGTATTTTGTGTCTCTTATTGTTTCAACATATACCTTGTGATTGCGCCACAGCCTTAACCCTTCCGATTTTTTAAAGACACTATTGATTATGTCAGGCACTTTCATTTTAGTTATAAGGAAACAGCAACACAATCCTTTGCTTATGGCTTTTCATATAATATGGAATTCCATATCATGTTTGGAAATATGATGCATTTAGCTACAATACTATTAATGCAATAATCATTGAATGGAGGGGGGGGGGATCTACTTGCACAATATCAATAGTAAACTGACCTTGATTATCGTTTGAACACAACATCATTGTTTTGCTATCCGTATGTCTCCAATATAATTCTTGTAAGAATTGATTCTGCGTTGAATTGCAACCATTTGTGTACGGAGGAGACTAAGAAAATCTTGCTGTATGTACTTTACTCATTGATTTCGCTTGGCCTCAGTTGATACTGACAATACAGAATATTCTCCTGTAAAACATTTATAAACACTTTTGGGACCCATGCGGATATTGACATTCTTCTATAATGTACCGAAGTGACGATGTCACGGCCTAACTTGGGCCAGATGAGTTTGTTTAGAACCAATTTCCACGGTGATGAATGCTGTCATACCACATTTGGGTACTCTATACTTTGTTCCTGTCTGACTTTTACAGAACACATTGCTCTCCTGTTATAACCTGCACGGTTATAACGAAACTCCGGTTCGAACGATTTAAAAAATTCTGCCCGCAACATTATCTAGTATCTACTCTACGTATTACTATATTGTTCGGTTAGAACGAAAATTTCGGTATAACGCAAGAAAACTGCCTGCCCCGAGGACTTCGTTATAGCGGGAGTCTGTATTTACACGGGTCACAAAATTCTAGAAGAATTGTGACCCTGAATTACAAAACAAACAAAAAGTCGCCAGACAAAGATTTGTAGTTAAGGGCAGATTCTGAAAGAGCAGACTCTAATCTTTAAAATGATGTATAGCTCAATTGAAATGGACTCTCCTAACCATAATCTTAACATTGGAAAGAAAGCACGCACTCTGGAAAAGTTTAAAAAGTTTAAAAATTTAAAAAATTCTGCCCGCAACATTATCTAGTATCTACTCTACGTATTACTATATTGTTCGGTTAGAACGAAAATTTCGGTATAACGCAAGAAAACTGCCTGCCCCGAGGACTTCGTTATAGCGGGAGTCTGTATTTACACGGGTCACAAAATTCTAGAAGAATTGTGACCCTGAATTACAAAACAAACAAAAAGTCGCCAGACAAAGATTTGTAGTTAAGGGCAGATTCTGAAAGAGCAGACTCTAATCTTTAAAATGATGTATAGCTCAATTGAAATGGACTCTCCTAACCATAATCTTAACATTGGAAAGAAAGCACGCACTCTGGAAAAGTGTGAACCGAGAAAGAGACTCTGAAGTATAAGGTCTACCTGTCTATTCAAACGCTTAATCTTTTTGAAACCCTGCTAGCTGTGCGATGAATGGGACAAAAACAGGATGTAAACCACTGGGCAACAAAAATTAAGGGATTATGAGATTAAGTTGAAATTAGGCATGCTCTAGTAACACATTTAGACCAGTCTTTTCATAATTATCCCACTAGACAATCTAATGAGTTTCATTTGCCCCTCCTGAGAACTTTATTAGCTCAGAGTACATTTACATACACCGGTCCTAGATTTTGGAATTCATTAAGCTGTGAAATAAAAAAAAAATCCCCTTCTTTGCATTCTTTTAAGCGCAAGTTGAAATCATTTCTGTTAAATCCTCTTTGATATAATTTTCTTTATTAGTTAGATCTCATCAACCTCAGGGTTTATCATCCATCCACCAATCTTTCGATTACTGACTTCATTATTACGTAACGGATTACGTGGATTATTATGCAATAGCCATTAAATCCCTGCACAGCTGCGTGCAGTACCAGCCCTCTGAAGCACATTCTCAATCACCCCCTGTTCCAATTCCCTAGTTCAGCGTGTAGGCATTCTCTTTTTTTCTTTTCCTTTCTCTCTCTCCATTCTTTCCGTCTTTTTTGTTAAGTCGTGTCATGTCTTTTGCATTTCTCCTGTCTTGTTCCGTTCTGTCGTAAATTATATCTGTGATAAGTATTTGTAAATAATTAATTCATAACTTTGTTCATTTTTTGAGTGGTTCACAACTTACCAGCTTGCTTTTTAGTGGACCTCTCAGTTCTTTTTTTTTTCTCAACTGAAGCATAACTTTGTACTTTTTTGCCAGTATGCATTCTTTTGTTTATTTTTATCATTTATCTTTTACAAAGTCGAATGTTTATGTTTATGGTGTAATTCCAAATATATTATGCGTTATGTTTTGTTGGAAAAAGAAGAATGAAAAATGAATGAATTAAATTGAAATTGAATGATAAATGCCAACTTTCAAAGCAGTTGGCAGCCTTATCCCTTAAAAGGTATCAGCCTTGAAAGTGAAGAGTGTGCAAACGGTTATCAAGAAATGAAAAGGGGCTTATAAGACATACCTGATCTCACTACTCTACATAAAAGAGTTGTAGAAAAATTGCTGAAAATGCACTTTCCCATTCATTTTATGATCCCAAACTTAAGAATAGTGTAGAAGAATTGTAGTTCTTTCAGAAATATGGAAAACTCAATATTGACTTAATTGACCCGCTTCCCCCTTTTTTGAGTCCTCACATAAAATGAAGGGTTGCGTCGTTTTGTGATGCCCGGTCACAATTGAACAGTCCACAGAAATCTGCCACTGAATCCACCCTTTAAGCTTTTTCTCACTGGTGTTTTGAAGAAGACTTTTATCTAAGGCAAACTTTACCATTTTCCCTTTTTCCTATTCTCTTGTTTATTATCTAATTTCAATTTTTCAATTCTAACTTTGATTTGGTATGTCTTGATGGAAAATACATAAAATTTAACAAAATGTAATAATACAGAATGTCCAGCTTGGATATGTACAAAAGAAATAGAAATACAAACATAGTACATAGTGGTCCTTGTGTCATTTTCAATCAACCTACTAAAAAGCAAAGCTTGTTGAGTGTATAGGTCCCAACAAAAGCCTAGTGTGGAGAACAGGATGAGGAGCACGGGTACAACTAAAGACGAAACTAAAGGATAAACAAAAGAGAATGATTATCAATACTCGTGGGTACTGAAGATTCTCCTCACATAATTTTATGTGTGTGATAAAATGGGAACAAGTAGCTACATGCTGCACACTAACAGTTGCCCTAATAGCAATTTTGATATGGGAGTGGTAATGTGAATGCGACATAATTCTAGGGTTAACATTCCGACTTCCATTGACACGGGGAAAGACATGAATCAACGATTCCCATATGTGTTATACCAGCCAGCTGCAATGCTTCATGAAAAAGGAAAGAAAGAAGGGGAAAGTATGACGCTATGTGACGCGACCGATGGCGGGTCTTACTAGAAGTGGAAGGAAAAATCACCGATTAGCAGGAATTTTGGAGAGCATGCAACAACATGTATATGCATAACTCTGTTCACATGGCAACAACCGAGCAGTATAGCAGAACATCCATGAGCATAATAAAAAGGAATGTTAGTGCGCTTGTGTGTTGTAGCTATTCAATACATGTTGTCTGAATTTACGCTTAAAGGATGATAATGACAAACAGCTTGTAACTTCTGTTGGGAGATCATTCCAATATTTTGGACCTGTATTCATAATTGTGTTTTTAGCGAAAATTGTTCGAGTGCGTGGAAGGTGATAAGCGTCCCTCTGGCGAGTTGAATAGTGGGGACAGAATTGTTTCTTATGAACATCTGTAAAAAAAAAAAAAAACATCAGGAAGATCTTTTGAGGAAAATTTATACATAAACAAGTTATAAACAAACAAATCTATCAATTTTAGATTTTTATTTTTCTGAAATACGGCGTTTGTGTGAGATTAATACCCAGCATGTTTGATAATTCTGATCGCTCACTTTTGAAGAGAAAAAAGCGAATCCAGAAAATATCTTGATGCGTTAACCCACGCAAGAATTCCATATTACGATATGGGGAAATCATGGTTGAATATACAATCTGCAAAATATGGTTGGGCAAAAAATGTTTCAGTTTGTTTAGGATTCCTGTGTTTCATGACAAATTGTTTAATACTTTAAAAATGAAAGTGACTTTTCCAGGAGAAGTCGCTATCGATGCAAAATCCTAACAACTTAGTACCATCTACTCGGGTTAAATTAATATCAATAATCTTAACATTATCAGGAATAACTTGCAGAGAATTGCTAAATAACATATAATGTGTTTTATCAACATTTAATGATAACTTGTTGGCTTAAATCCAGGACTGAACAGATTCCAATTCATTATTCATCATACTTACAAGCGTATTGGGATTGCGGTGAGACAGAAATAAATTTGTGTCATTAGCGACACAAACAAAAGAAAGAATCTGTGACGAATTTTCGAAATCGTTAATGTACAGGATGAATAAAAGTTGGCCAAGAAGAGAACCCTGGGGACACCGCAAATAGTGGACGTCATACTTGACTCACAACCATTTACGTAAACAAATTGTTTTCTGTTTGTGAGGTAGTATTTAAACCACTCTAAAGCCCTCCCATGGATACCGTAGGAGTACTAATATCAAGAAGCACTTGATAACTTCACTCTCATTGACAATGTTTCACGAATTTTGTTTTGTAACATATATTCGCATTCAGCCAAAGTAGTGTTTATTAATCCATGGTCGTGCTCTGTGATTGGGCTGTTGTGAAAAACGAGAAATAAATTTAATTCCGCAAGTCAGAGATGCAACTTTATATTCACCTGTACTATATATTCATTCAATTTCAAGAAATACCATCGGTAAAGCTGGTTGGCGGATCCTCTCCTCTGGATGGCTTAGTGGTCCTGGAGTCAGACCGGTATATTTGCTTTGATGGCTTTAACCTCAGAGCTGGTGATTTAGTCTGCAGAGAGCTCGGCTTCCCAGCGGTAAAAGACTGTGCTCCCGAAATTATTCCAAATACAGCGCCATCGCACAGGACTCGATGGCTTTCATATTCTACAGGTAGGCCTAACTGTAATAGTATTCTGCGTAAAGATTAAAAACAAAATGTATGTAAAATGTGTACACAGTGATTCATGAATTTAAATATGAAGAAACAGGCGATTATACAAAATTGAATTTACACGTAAGGTTCGGAATACTTGAGTAAAATTCTCGAGATTGCTGCGAATTCATTGCTGCGAATTTTAACCTGTCCCCACTTTCTATTCCCTTGTTATGGCAGAATTTACACAGATAATTATGACAAAACGTTTACTCACACCGCGGCTAATGTCTTAAATGATTTTCGATATGTCAATGCACAGGTTGTCACCGTGCAAAGGTGAAAGGTTGCCTATCAAACAAAACTGAGTGTAGGTGGAACAAGGCTGTGAGACTTAGATGCCAAGGTGAGATTAAACATGATAGCGACTTATCAGTTTATCATTTATGTATGATGCATCTTTTGTTCTCTCTCTCTCTCTCTCTCTCTCTGTCTTTTTTTTTTGGGGGGGGGGGTCGAGAGTAATGTTTGTACGTTTGTGAATTTGACTTTTTCCCAACTTGTACTTATTAAATCGTAGACATAAAATCAAAGACGAGATGGAAAATACGATAAGTTGACTGAAAAGACTATGACACTTGTAAAAACAGGAGGATAAATACCTTGTCAGAAACAGATTTATTTCAGAAATAGGAAGAGTTTTGTCGACTTTATGTAATTCTTAACTAATGCTTTGGAAGGATATGACACTGTGTGCATTTATTTCTAACCGTCTAGACGCTTGACTGCATCTAAACTAAATGCCGACGTTCTCAATTCTCGTGTTTATCTGTTTGTCCGCTTTTTATATTTTGGTGGTATGTTTTGGGAATAAAGTGGAACGAATAATTATAAACATATATATTTTTAATACAAACACATAATATATTCATCTGACAGTGCGCTTGCATGCATGTTTATGCAAATAATTTTGTTGTTGTAATTGTTCTGGTGCCTTCTATTGTTAGTAGTTTCCATGTGTGACTGCTAAATTTATGTTAAGTTTAACATACATTGATAGCTGTGTAGACTTCGCACAAAAATACGCAATTGTACGAAATATATATATCATGTTCCCGTATAATCTTACGTCCAAAACATCACATCTTTCAGCCTTTAACCTATTAGTATAAGGACACCTGTGACATGCGGTCCAATTACATAACGGATATTGAACAGAACACCTTGATTTCTTCTACTACACATATTGTAGTCTACACGTATATAACTGAAAACTGGGATGACATTTGGTTTATTCACACAGGGTTAAAACGATTGTAATTTTATTCGCTTAAGATCGGCGTCTGAAGATTCTCATTGTTAAGACTCTCACTCTCAGCATTCCATTTGTGAGTGTGAAGCTATCCCCCTCCTACATGTATGTCCTTACAATGTTGTAAAAATCTTTCGTCTTTTCAGGTTATTCCGTACAAATTTTTGGTCGTCATGGATGCATGATATTGTGTCATGACTGTATACTGTTTCAAACTAATTGGTCTGCGTGAAAGCACGGTTCATTTGAAATATATGGATGTTTTATACTATTTCAATAATCGGGAAAAAATAAAGAGATTTGTTTTTAATTGTGTTAGCAGAAGGATGTCGCAAGTGTGGATTGATAACCGTTCAGCGTATAGATATTGCTTGCAGAATTCAACAATCTCATCCTGTATGAACGCAGAACCTGGATTTCTTGGATGCTACCTGGTTGATCGTCACACCTTTCAGGCTCTTTTATTTATTTATTTATTTTTTTTTATTTAACGTACAATCTGACGAAGAGTGCGTGTCTACCTGTAGACAAAAACCCGAAAACCATGACACTGCCATTGTCAATGAAAGGAACTGCACATGTTATCAATCAGAAGCGTTTGCCAACTTTATTTCTGGCATGAGTTATATCCATTATTGGACACCTGAAACCAACGAAGGACTTAAACCCGGTCGGTAAATCCATTGTTTGTTTAACCGTGAATATCAAAGCGTGTGTCCTATGAGAGAAAGAAAATGTATCTATTTTTATTTATTTTCTCTCTTTAAGGCGCGGTCAGACTGGCAAAATATCGAGAAGTTTAAGATCGCGAAGTTTTGGATATTGGTATGCGCGCAAGAAAGAGTGCGCCGTCCGATGGCTAGTGATTGTGACGTAACAATGCACATCTGTACATGACAATGGCCTCATGCTTCGGAGACACCGCCCGCGAACAGATGTAGAAGTTTCGCGGGAAGTTTCGCGGGAAATTTGCGGTCACACTGGCAAAACTTCGCGATCTTAAAGGGAGGCAGTCCTGAGATTTTCACTCTAATGATGATTAATAAGAGTAAAAAACAAAATCTTTGACCAGTTTATAAGCGTGGAAATAAAAAAAAAAACTGCCTCCGTACGCGATTTTTGAAAAATAATTCCTGCGAGCGATCGTGTAAGAGCCGGCAAAAAAGATGCTACGTCATGCATGCCCTACTCACCAAGTTGAGAGCCGTGCCTCTAAAAACCAATTTAAGTGTTCAAAAGATCAGTTGTAATTTTATCATAAAATGTGAATGTATGTGATTTTATTATTTCAAACAAAATATTTCAAGCTTAGTTATATATAATTCATGAAGAATTGATATTGTTAACATAAATTTATATGTAATTTAAAATCAAATATACCATGAACTTCACATCAAATAGGCACGGTCCTTTTCTAGCTTCCGTCCGTGTTGCATAATTCTTACCATACTATAATGTACACAGTTCTCCGTCTAGCAGAACTTGGCGTTCAAACCGAAGATAACCTGTGCATAAGAGAGTCGAATTCTTCAAAGAAAATATCTTTTGCATCTCGATATTTCTGTAAGTACTCAAATATCGCCTTTCCTCGAAAAAAAAATGACGTCTGCCGGGCAGGGTAAACACAGGGGGTCGTAGGGATGAGATTTCGCTCCATTTTGCCGTGCATGTCCAGTCGGCACTGGCAGCAGCTAGCTCAGTGGCATTGTACTGCAGTCCAACCCCGGCTGCAGCCCCACCGTAAATGAAACATAGCCAGCCACTTTTCTTACCTCTCTACGATTTTTTCCTCGATTCTCTTCGAAGTCGATGCTCCAGGTGTTTCTGTTTTATAGCTCATCTGAGCAAATGGTCGGGATTGCATCTGGCTTCAGGAGTTTTCTCGGTTTATAACCGAGGGCCACAGCCTGCCGGTCCACGTAAAAACATTGCTTCTCAAATGGTCCACGCACAGGTACGTAGGTCACAACACGATATCGAGATTTTGTAGGCCCTACGTTTCTTATATTCGGCTTCGTTGTTAACTTACCGTGATTTCCCAGCCATACAGCTCACCTTTCACAATACTTTTGTGGGTCTGGGACGGAAAAAAAGGATTTTCCTGGGAAATTTTCTGCACAATTCGAGCAAAACTACTGATGTAAGTTAGCCTGACCAGACGACGCTGAATGCAATCGCCCCTCTAGTGTACAAGTACAGTTGGTCTGTGTAGAACCGTTTCTACCTACAATCTGTACACAGAACATGCATGCGCGGCGACAGGGCTGCAGCTGCGCTCGTGATTGACTGGAAAAGTGCGAAGGGCAAACCGCGTACGGTTCGGGGTATCTACCGTAGATCTAGTTGTACCGTCCACACGTGTACTGTGCGAATATACAATATACGATACACACACACACACACAAACACACACACACACACACACACACAGTACGTAGAAACAATGTCAAATAATAGTAGCCACCGAGTTTTTCATACACCCGGGTAACTAGGGAGCGTACGGATAACGAGCAGAACACGGCTTGGAAGAGTTGTGCCTCGGTGACGTCTGACTCTCCGACAGGATTTGCTCATTAGCATATTCACCACGAAGATTCACACTTTTTCAACCAAAATTTACGAGCTTATTTGGTGATTTGAAAGTTTGTTTTTGGTGAAAGTAGTTCATTGGAGCTACCAACAACAACATCATTTCTTAAAATTCGTGATGACTGCCTCACTTTAAACTTCTCGATCTTTTTGCCAGTCTGGTGGCATTTTGTTCGTGTATGTGTGTGTCTGTGTGTGTGTGTGTGTGTGTGTGTGTGTGTGTGTTTAATCATACCGGTATAATGTCAGTAACAATGGTTATAGTTTTCAGACTTTGTATTATCCCTCTGATTTATCATAGTTTCTGGGATGGGTATAGACACGGAAAAATTATACATTACAATCATGTTAGAGTCAACAATTGTGACGGTTGCGACAACAGAGGTATTACAGATTACCATACTTAATATACGTGTATTTTCTTGTATTGGTTTGATATTTCCCTTCTTCTTCTTTTTCATATTCTTTTATCGCATTTTCCCCTTTTTTTGAAAGTTTCTGTCGGGTTTTGTGAGCATCCCGGCCATGTGTCTGATGGTTATTGGGACTCTAATAACACGAGCTTTGGATCCAAGATTACTCTTACTTCTGACGAAGGTTTCATTCTAACTGGCAGCGCGACACTGCAGTGTGTGGGACGGCCTGGATGGTCGACATACTTCCCGGTTTGGAACGCTTCAGTCCCGTCTTGCCGGGCACTCGATAATGCAACGAACGGTCTGTCGTACAATTTACCTTACAGTATGCAGTATGTCATAATGCAATCAGAAGCGATTTTTGTTTGTTTGTTTGTTTGTTTGTTTGTTTAAAGTTACAGTAAAGAAATGAGGCGGTTGTTTATCTTGATATATGAGAAGACCAAGTGTCGAGAATGTTATCATCAGTATTCCGTCTTCTGACAGCAGATATCAAAACCTCCCCTTAAAAAAAATGCATAGACTGTAAGGTCAATTGCAGAATTTCACATAAAATTTGAGGAAGCATAAGATCAGAAGTAGATCTCAGCAATAAAGACAACTCGCCCAAAGGGAACCTACATTCCATATTTTTTTTATATTTTTTGATAGTTTTCATAAAGCCATTTTAAAAATATTCATATGTTAATCTTAATCATATTCAATATTACGCAGTATCATTTCAGATAAATAAATTTGCTTGTAATCTATAAGTAATTTTGGTTATGATATTTGAAAGGACATTTGTGAACTTTAATAGTATGGATATGAGTAGTTTCATGTATTATTTTGTTGTCTGCGTTATGCTTTTATGACATAGACTTGGTAAAAAAAAATTCACTGGCTGATATTACTTTCGTGAATAAATACAATTAAATTGAATTATCTCTATTCAAATTGATCAAACTATTATTTTCTATCATATATAGGAGGCCTACCTGCTAAAGGAGGTGGTTATTTAAATTTGTCAATCGTGACCATGATTTCCTTATTTAAATACATGCATCTTACACGATCGTGTATCATTATACTATGTAGCAAGTGACAATTATTTAATAGCCGGATGACTCATTGACAAATTAATTTGGTTTTAGTGTGCATTAAATGATAATTCTTCTTGCCGGGTAGTCGATAATGCAACACAAAGTCTGTTGTACAAAATCGTCTTACAGTTATGAGTGGCAGTATAGAAAAAAGAGACAGTATATGAGAAGACCAAATCTTATGTCGAGGTGATTGCTTTCGTGCCATCTGACATATCTATTCTCCTCCCCTACAAACAAACAAAAAATAAACAAAATTAATCGGATATTTTTACTTTAAACTTTGAGAAAGCATACTTATGATATCATCTAGAGAGACAGAAAATTGGAGACGATTTCCTCAATATTTGGCTACTATCAGAAACCACTGGCGTTATTTATTTCAGTATACACGTATTTAGTTATTCATACATTTCCCGATATATGCAGTAGCTGCCAAAAGAAATAGTTGAAAAGGCTTGCAACTTTTGATTGTAATTTCGGTCAGTCATCCGGAATATGTGCACATTATTTGTATTTCCTGTTATCACTATTCTATGTCTTAATTGTTAATTCTTCTACAACGCGATGTGTCATGACTAAAACCGAACCTACGACTGCTTTGAAATGTCCGCATGTCTTCTTGTAAACTTTTATCCAAACTCCCCCCGACGGAAGTTTCCCTTTGCTTCATGTAAAAGAATGATGCATATGATAATAATGTTTTAAATTCCATAACTTTGTCTCCTTCTTATTGGACTCGTTCCATTAGTCGTGTTGATACAGGTTTGCGTATTTGTGTGAATTTTGTCACAGATAATGAACGTCACGATGCCAACATCAGCATAACCCCATCACTGATTACAGACGGTACCTCAAGTGAGTATTACAAGGTGCACACTTTATATGTTATATGAACTACTATTCCGTTGTATGTGCTTTAAGTAGCTACAGAAGTTCGAATCAACAACTGTGTGATGCTAGGTCTTTTTGGTTTGAGTTATTTTTTTGTTTTTGTTGTTGTTAATGTCTATATCAGCCATAAAGGGGGGGGGGGGGGTCAGTACGTTTTTAACAGTAGTCGATTCATGCACTGTCGTACTCTGTAACGCACCGGACTTCTTGCATAATCCACTGAATCATCTTCTCTTTTATTTTGCAATGTCTTGAAACCCCCGCCAGCTCTATACAACTGACTTAATATGTTACAGTGTTTTAAAACCGAATAAGTTTATTAACAGTGGATGCGTATGCGCACGTGCTAACAGATTGCCATTGTCTTTCACATCATTTTAACCCCTTTCCCTGTAATATGTGATTTGTGGATATGTGGTACTGAACGACATTATAATGTATCATGCATGTTGTTTGACGTCATTATCAGCCTGAAAACACTCTTCACATTGAAACACAGGACAAACATTGGTCAAAAATGAGGGGCAGAGAGGCGCATCTGCAATATCATAGAGACTTGTAGACTTTAATGAGTATAATACCCAGAACAGTGAGTAATCTTGTGCACTTCCTACTACCTTGTCTGTTTTTGAATCATAGACGAGATTCGGGCCTCTGAAGAATGGACTGCTTTGCAAGAAACAGTAGACCCAGGTTTTCCAGGTGAGCTTCGTGTCGTAATGGAATCAGTAAATTCATTCCTTTTTTATTTCTCATTTGCCATCATTTTGATATGTCCGAATCCCTGAAGAAGATGTGTAATATGTCGAATGCTGGTACGATTAAAGGTTGGTGGAGGATATCATAGCAAAAATCTTTACTTTTCGTATTTTGATTATAGTGGAATCAACACGTGCACTAGAGTTATTATGATAATGAACTGAATTCCCACTGAGTGCTATTTGAGTTGATTTGCTTACACTGTATTTGCGGTAAATTAACCCTTTCGACAAATTCTTCCATTTCAAATCCTTCGACTTTTTTTTTAAAGAATCAGTTATCTTCAAATTTTAGTTGTGTCCTACCATAATATGAACTGAAGAGTCATTTCATTTAAGAAAATTGTGTCTATCGTCCACTCTTTTACAGTTACGCCGGTATGATTATGGACATATAATGGGACTATAATGTAAACAACTTAAAAAGAGGAAGCTTTACGCTCTAAGTAATAAGAATGTGGGGAATCTAATGCGTAAATGTTGATCAGACGTTTGGGACGACCTGTTTTATATTCAGTATGGATCGGTGATTGATACGAAAGACACAAACTTAATCACCTGCACGTCATACTGCTTCCGATGTTCTGCCTCCTGCCTCGTTTATTGTGAAATTTGTACATTTTTGACTCATTGACATACAACGGATTACAAAAAAAAAAAAAGAAGTTTGACACCCCCAAAAAGAAATGCTAAGATGGTCATTGCATCTTTCCAAGAATTCAATCATTATTTGATGACGAATTATCTATCTGATGAATTCTGCTTGTCAGTTACTGGAGACCTGGAGACAAAATATTCTGCACTGACCATGCTGACTATTGGATCCCCTGTCTGTTCCGCTGCAATAGTGCTTGTCATTTTATTTATGGTTTGGTGCAACAATCACTGGAAAAAACGAGTGTGAGTATAATCCATTCTGTTGAGTATTTTGTTCTGTGTGTGTGTGTTTCCCATATCAAATCAATTGATACATATAGGTATATGTGACTGTGCACCTCAAAACGAACATAAAGTCGCACACACTGATTTTGCGTGAGGACTGAAAATAAGTGAAATGGGTCAACCTAGCCGAACTTGACTTTTTCATATTTTCTGAAAGAGCGGGTCTTCTTTTACATTATGCTTAAATTTGGTATCATAGAACGGGCAGGAAAGTGTGTTTTTTAGCAGTTTATCTCGAACATTTTTTGGTAGAATAGTGTGATTAGGTGTGTCTTTAGAATCCCTTTTTCATTTCTCCAAAACCTTGTCCACACTCTTCACTTTCAACTCTAATAACTTTTGAAAAGATAGTGCTACTGCTTTGAAAGTTGGCATCAATTATGGACAGAATGTGTTAATGAGGCATGCTCAATTTCAGTTTAATCTGATAATCCCTTCATTGTTGTTACTCTGGTGGTTTACTTCCTGTTTTTTGTCCCATTTCATCGCACAGCCAGCACGGTTTGGTAGAGATTAACGCTTGAATAGACACTGTACTTCAGAGCCTCTTTTCTCAGTTCACACTTTTCCGAAGTTTGTGCTTTCTTTCCAATATTTAGATAGGTTAGAAGAGTCCATTTGATTTGAGTTATACATCATTTTAAAGCTTAAAGTCTGCTCTTTCAGAATATGGTCTTAACTAAAAATTCATGTCTGGCAACTTTTTGTTTGTTTTGAGGTGCACTGTCACATATATATATATATATATATATGCATATATATATATATATATATATATATAGAGAGAGAGAGAGAGAGAGAGAGATTATGTTTCAATTTACATTACGATATATTGTGTACCACAAAAATTGGCGTAATTCAATTCAGTTCAAAATTCCGATAAGGACAAATACAATGAGTTAAGAAATGTTTAGGTCTATCCCTAACGTTGCCCCATATTGCAATTTACTTTACGAATTTATCCAATACATCAGTGTATTTGAAGGTAAGCATAAAAAAGAAACCAATTTAAACCAATATCAAATAGGGTAATTATCAGGCAGAAATTTAACGATAAAAGTTAATCATGTAGCGTGATTGTTTCTTATGAAATAGTGTTTTGATTTACAATGATAATTACGACATATTATCATCGTCGGTAAGGGTGACAAGACCTTGTATCTTAAATTTGTGTGAAAATCACTTTTTTTCCCCATTGAATATGTTGAGTGTCAGATGATTAGTTAACTGATGCCTAAATCCTACACAACGGCATATCAAACGAAAGGCAATCCCATTTAGAGTGGTGCTTTGACTGTCATTTAACGTTTTTGAGATACGAGTTTTGTTTTGTTTTGTTTTGTTTTTTTCAGCAGCGATATATCTATTTCCCAGAAACTTTTTCTCGTATCCTTCTTTTTACTCAATTGAAAACTTAGGCGGAGAGGAGATTTGAATAGATCGAGTAACAATTCATTGCATTTTATCAATACGGACGAGATGCATCGCCCTTTGCCGGAACTTCCGGGCCACAAAACTGACGACGCAACAGCTAATCAGGAGGACGTACATCGCATCTATCAGAACTCTGCATAGGTAGTCACATATATTACATTGTTGAAGAAAGGTCGTCACTTTCGAACAAACTCCGTGTAGTATTTCAAACTCTTGGGTTCCATATCGAGGAATATAGCTGGCTTTTAAAATAACGAATTTCTCTTGCAGCAAGTCTTATATTTACTGTTTTTCTGTATACAAAGTTAACCCTTAACTCATATTCAAAAGAGTAACGTATGCGTTTTTAGAAGCATTTTAAAGATACTCTACTTTGAATCAATCACACTTTTGTTAAAAAGCAACCAGAAATTTGTATTTTTTGGAGCTTGGTTTTCCAGGTAGATTTTCACTCCAATATCAAGATTTCTTGCTTCTCCAATAAACACTACAGAGCACTAATGTTTATTACATATTGAGTCACAGAAGCCTCATGTTGCCATACATTAGGTTGATTTGAAAGATAATAATCTTATCAGTTACCATTATGCATACAATTATACATTTTTTTTTGTTCAAACACATGGCGCATCTTTAGAATTAAAATTAAAAGTTGTTGTCAGCAATCAACATGATGCATCACCATGCTATCTTTTACTCTTAATTGTCTTTGATAGGATCCCACTGTTGAAGGGGAAATGGTCATACACAACGATCTACCGGACACGATTTCACAAATACACCGAAATGATGAAGACATTGCACAATGTCAAGACACCACAACCAATGCCGTGAAAAAGTTATACGTGGACATGTCAGGAAATGTGAAGAAAAAGGGAGATGTCATATTGGTTCAACGCAAACCTACGAGATTTGACCAGGAAAATACAAGTTGTGTCCAATCCTTTGGACAAGAGATGAACAGAGATGTGTCCATTCAGTTCAGACGGGCAGATAACGCTGGTAGTCGTGGGGCCTCTGAAGAGTTATTTTACGAAGATATTCCTTCAACTTCCATCCAATCAGCACCCATCAGAGAATCTTTACAAGGTCACTAATACTCGTTTATCGAGAGAGATGATAAACGTGACCCTCTTGCAATGGGCCTGAATGATTCTCTATATTCTGTAACAATATACTCCCGCAAGAAAAGAGAAGAGCACGAGTTAGATGAAAATGGGTATCTCCTTGTTGAAGCATGTGCTGGTGATATCGTCGAAGATCAGTATGTGGAGATGGACAAAGAGCAACTCACAACAGCATCTATATAATTATCAAGATATGTTTTTCCTCCCGGAACAAATCTCCATAGGCAAAAGATCTCCTAAGATCAACATATGTGACCCTGCATCATAAAAGTAACAAAAAGTCACCAGACATGGGTTTTCAGTTAAGAGCAGACTCTTAAAGAGAATTTAATTTTTAAAATGATGTTTAACTCGATTCAAGTGGACTCTCCTTACCCATCCTAATATTGGCAAGAAAGCACGCCCTCTGGAAAGTGTGAGCTGAGACAATTGGCTCTCAAGTACAGGGTCTATTCAAGCGCTTAATCTTTACCAAGCTAGCTGTGTGATGGATGAAACAACAACAACAACAACAACAACAACAACAACAACAACAAATAGGATGAAAGCCCACCGGAGCAACAAGCATGGATAGATTATTCGAGTAATCTGAAGTTAAGCATGCTTTTTAACACATTCTACATATGATTAATGCCAACTTTCAAAGCAGTAACACCATCCTTTCTAAAGTGATTAGGGTTGAAAGTGAAGATTATGAATATGATTTGTTTTTTTGAAAATGGAAAGGGGACTCTGTAGGACATCCCTAATCACACTATTCTGCCAAACAGTGTAAGAGAAAAAAAAAAACCTGTTTTAAAAAACAACATTTCATGTTCGCTTCGTGATCCCAAACTTAAAAACTTAATTCATCATTTGCAGATGGAACAGAAACCCAGCATTAGTGCTATAAAATAGTCCTAAAATGAGAGTTTGTTTTGATACTCCGTGTATATATTACCATATCATCATAATATATACCCTTAACACATTCTGTAGAAGATTAATGCCAACTTTCAAAGCAGTAACATCATCCTTTCTAAAGTGATTAGGGTTGAAAGTGAAGATTATGAATAGGATTTTTTAAGAAATGGAAAGGGGACTCTGTAGGACATCCCTAATCACACTATTCTACCAAATAGTGTTAGCGAAAAAATGTTAAAAACAACATTTCATGTTAGCTTAATGATCCCAAACTTAAGGCATAATTTGCCGTTTGCAGATGAAACAGAAACCCAGCATAAGTGCTATAAAACAGTTCTAAAATGAGAGTTTGTTTTGATACTCCCTGTATATATTACCATAATTATTATCATAACATATTCCCTTAACACATTCTGTAGGAGATCAATGCCAACTTTCAAAGCAGTAACACCATCCTTTCTAAAGTTATATTAGAGTTGAAAGTGAGGATTATGAATAGGATTTTTAAGAAATGGAAAGGGGACTCTGTAGGACATCCCTAATCACACTATTCTGCCAAACAGTGTTAGAGAAGAAAAAAAAAACTGTTTTAAAAAACAACATTTCATGTTCGCTTTATGATCCCAAACTTAAAGGCATAATTCATCATTTGCAGATGGAACAGAAACCCAGCATTAGCGCTATAAAATTGTTCTAAAATGAGAGTTTGTTTTGATACTCCCTGTATATGTTGCCATATTATCATAATATATACCCTTAAACACATTCTGTAGAAGATTAATGCCAACTTTCAAAGCAGTAACATCATCCTTTCAAAAGTTATTAGAGTTGAAAGTGAGGATTATGAGTAGGATTTTTAAGAAATGGAATGGGGACTCTGAAAGACATCCCTAATCACACTATTCTACCAAACAATGTTCGAGAAAAAAAAACTGCTAAAAACAACATTTCATGTTCGCTTTATGATCGCAAACTTAAAGACATAATTTGCACCATTTGCCCATGAAATAGAAACCCAGCATTAGTGCTTTAAAATAGTTTTACAATGAAGAGTTCGGTTTCAAAAGGTACTTCATCCATAATTTCAAGTTCTGAGAAAAACGTGATTTTTTTTTTTAAATCATATTTAGCAAGTTCAGACTGGAATGACATTTTCCCCTGTTATACTGTTAAATGATACAACACCAAAACCACTCTCTAAGAAAATCAAGGTCCGTTCTTTTATTTCTGATAAATTAATCATTTTTTTTATATTTTTGTAGATGTAGTACCTTTTGAAACCGAAATTTGATGTAGCACGTTTTGATACCGACATTTTACATACCAGAGATATATTAAGTGTGATGCTATGACATGTTTCGCGGATTTATTTTTTCCAACAATGGTGTTGATGAGGATGGGATACGAGGTCAAGGGGGCCAAAGTAATTGACAATGCCCTGCTAGTCTTGGTGCCAAAGCCATTTTTGGGGCCTAACCTTGTTTTACCGTCCACCCAATGTTTTTTGATGGTTTTGCCTTATTTCGAGGGTGCTGAATCCGAATCTGGATGATGCAACTCTTGCATCCTTGAGGGTTTTGAGATATTCAAGATGGCCGCCAAAATGGCCGCCCAAACCGGAAATTCCTATGTATTCCCTTCTTAATTGTGAGATATTGAAAACAATTGATGGTTTTACCCTATTTCGAGGGTGCTAAATCCGAATCTGGATGATGCAAGTCTTGCATCCTTGAGGATTTTGAGATATTCAAGATGGTCGTCAAAATTGCTGCCAAAACCGGAAATGCCCATGTATTTCCTTTTAAATGGTGAGAAATTGAAAACAATTAATGGTTTCACCCTATTTCGATGGTGCTGCATCCGAATCTGGATGATGCAACTCTTGCATCCTTGAGGGTTTTGAGATGTTCAAGATGGCCGCCAAAGTGGCCGCCGAAATGACCGCCAATTAAAACCAGAAATTCCGATGTATTTCCTTCTAAATGGTGAGAAATTGAAAACAATTGATGGTTTTACCCTGTTTGGAGGGTGCTGAATCCGAATCAGGATGATGCAACTCCTGCATATTTGAGGATTTTGAGATATTCAAGATGGCCACCAAAATGACCGCCAAAACCGGAAATTCTCACGTATTTCATTCTCAATGGTGAGAAATAGAAAACAATTGATGGTTTTACTCTATTTCGAGGGTGCTGAATCCAAATCTGGATGATACAACTCTTGCATCCTTGAGGATTTTGAGATATTCAAGATGGCAGCCAAAATGGTTGCCCAAACCGAAAATTCCTATGTATTCCCTTCTAAATGGTGAGAAATCGAAAACAATTGGTGGTTTTACCCTATTTCGAGGGTGCTGAATCCAAATCTGGATGATGCAAGTCTTTCATCCTTGAGGAATTTTGAGATATTCAAGATGGCCGCCAAAATGGCCCCCAAAACTGGAAATTCCCATGTATTTCCTTTTAAATGATGAGAAATTGAAAACAATTGATGGTTTTACCCTGTTTCGATGGTGTTGAATCAGAATCTGGATGATGCAACTCTTCCATCCTTGAGGGTTTTGAAATATTGAAGATGGCCGCCAAAGTGGCTTCCGAAATGACCGCCAATTAAAACTAGAAATTCCGATGTATTTCCTTCTAAATGGTAAGAAATTGAAAACAGTTGATGATTTTACCCTGTTTGGAGGGTGCTGAATCCAAATCTGGATGATGCAACTCCTGCATCCTTGAGGATTTTGAGATATTCAAGATGGCCGCCAAAATGGCCGCCAAAACTGGAAATTTCCACGTATTTCAATTTCAATGTTTCGCAATTGAGAACAATTGATGGTTCTATCCTATTCCGATTTCAAAATGGCCGCCCAAACCGGAAATTACCACGTATTTCAATTTCAATGTTTCTCAATGAGAACAATTTTATTGATGATTCTACCCTATTTCGATCACTGTGCTGAATGCGAATCTGGACGATACCACCCTTGCATCATTGAGAGTTTGGAGATATTCAAGATATCCGCCAAAATGCTCGCCAAAACGGTGAAAAATTGATAACAATTGATGGTTTTACCCTATTTCAGGTTTCCGTCAATGGCAAAATCCAAACCCAACCATACTCTGCTGATAAACGAACACATATTGTACATCCCAGTTTGAACTTGCTGTACTGTGAAACCAGCTTTACCGGATATCTTGGAGTTTGTAAGATACAGCTGTGCCAGGAATGAATCCTGCAAGACTACAGATGCGGTTGAATATTTGAAAGATTACACTGTTTCATCTACATATCATGGATATGTTCTGAACACTAACAATCAGTCGACAAGACGTACCCATCTCGATCATATTGTGATAGTGATGTAGAGAAGTTTACTGAGATTCCCAACACTACCTGTTTTAATCCATGAACAGTTTTATCCGTTTCATCCATGAACACTCACATTGGTTATTTGGTTTATATTGGTGGTCTTGATGACATTGTTGAAGACAAGAGTTGGACATTTTTATAGTTCTGCTTCAAATTTTTCTTCAATATGAGGTAATATCATATATATATATATATATATATATATATATATATATGGGGCGACAAACCTCGTATCTACAAAATGTCACATGTTCAGAAGAGAAAAACAAAAACAAAAAGCAAACAAACATGGCAGCCAAAGCACCATGACAAATGAGAGAACCTTTTCTTTGACATGCCATGCATGGTAGCTTCATTTTTGGGGTAAGACTGCTAAGGTTTGGACAAGACATCATTAACTGATTATATTCTGACTGTTTATTTAAAAGAATCATTTTCACTAAAATTTCAGATACAGGGTCTTGTCGCCCAAGCGACGATATCATATATACACACGAGGGGATCACAGGTAACGCGCAGTACAACAAACAAACAAACAAACAAACATAAACAAACAAACGACAAAATGTAAGGTAATAGTTGATAGTCCGGTACTTACGAATATCATAATCACGCAGAGTGCTTTTGAAATTACCCTTATATTGATATCTACTATAATGGTCATGGATGAAACCATTTCTAGTGACGTCATCAGAATATGCCACAAGTTTCATAAGAGTACGCGGCGAGACTCATAAGAATAGAAGACAAATTTCAACACCAAATACCAGCTGGCCATAATTCAATATTACTCTTATAGCCAAAAAGGATTAACTTCACATCAGTCTGCGGAGCCCTTCTTTGCTACCACAGGCATTACTTTATAACAATTTTGCATAAACAATTATTTTCAGTCTTATCTTTGTGTTTGTACGTTTCAGTATGTCAATATCATTTTTTTCCATTACGTGTTAAAGTTCCGTTTGAGACATATCGGAATATTTCAGTATATTACAATACCATAGTGACAGTCATTTTGGGTGCCATTAATTGTTGGCTGATTTGACAAATTTGCTCAACCGAGTTGAATTCAAGAATACGGATTATTGCTTTTAATCCCTCGCTTCACGTTAAAGCACAATATTTCACAATTTATAAGAAAATATCAATGAATTTCCGTTTATACAGGACATTTGTAAATATCTCAAAACCTTCAGCACCCTCGAAATGGGGTGAGACCATCAATTTATTTTCAAATTTTCACCATTTAGAAAAAAAAAATTGACATTGGAATTTCAATTTCTGTGACAATTATTTTGGCGGTCATCTTGGAATTCTCAAAAACCCCAAAACACAAGAGTTGCATCAACTAGGTTCGGATTCAGCACCCTCAAAATAGGGTTAAACCACCAATTGTTTTCAATTTTATATACACCATTTAGAACGAATTAGGGGGCCTACATGGGAATTTCCGTTTTTGACGGCCATTTGAGGGCCATTTTGGCGGCCATCTTTATCATCTCAAAACCATCAAGGATGCAAGAGCTGTATCCAGCAACTTCAAATACAGCAAACTCAAAATAGGGTAAAACCATCAATTTGTTTTCAATTTTACACCATTTAGAAGGAAAAAGGGGGTCTACATGTGAGTTTCCATTTTTGGCGGTCATTTTGGTGGCCATCTTTATTATCTCAAAACCCTTAAGGATACAAGAGTTTTATCAAGATTCTGATCCAGCACCGTCGAAATAGCTTCGAATTATCAATTGTTTTCAATTACTCACCACTAAGAAGGAAATACATAGGAATTTCCGATTTGGGCGGCCATTTTGGGGCCATCTTGAATATCTCAAAATCCTCAAGGATGCGAGAGTGGGATCAGCCAGATTCGGATTCAGCACCCTCGAAATAGCTTAGAACCATCAATTGTTTTAATTTCTCACCATTTAGAACGAAACACATGGGAATTTCCGGTTTGGGCAGCCATTTTGACGGCCATCTTGAATATCTCAAAACCCTCATGGAAGCAAGAGTTGCATCATGCAGATTCGGATTCAGCACCCCAGAAATAGGGTAAAACCATCAAAAAACATTGGGTGGACGGTAAAACAAGGTTCAGCCTTTGGCACCCAGACTATGCCCTATAGCAGCAAGAATAACAAACCAATGTGAACATTTGATGCCCCACTTCTCAATTGCTGACCAATATTTTGAATGATTGTCATTGGTCATAAGCATTAAATCAATTTCACATGCTTCGAATGTTCTGGATCCATCGAACGGGGGGGGGGGGGTCCATTATGGGTAAACGGATATAGATGGGGAGGGGTCACAATATTTTACCAGGTGATTTCTCTCTTCCCTTTTCTCCTTTTGTTTTTCTCTCAAGAGCTTTATCTCATGATTTCCTTTCTTTTTTTTTCTTTGTATTAATTTTTTGGCTATTTTTCACGTGTCTCCACGTGTCTCTGGAATACTGTATTCATTTTCTTTTTTATTTCTTCATTTTTTTTTCAATGGAACTTCGAAGGGAAAAGGTGGAAAAGCAATATCTGAATGTACTGTATTTTTTCAACGCTGTTAGACCAAAAAGTGGATTTTGATAGGAAATGGATGTAGTACCTTTTTCGACTGAGCTCTTCAAATGTGAGTTAGGGATAGAAACAATCACTGTAAAAAAAGTTGAATCGGTAAAATTGAGGTTAAGTATTGTTAAATAAACAAAATGTGAACAATAGTTATAATAAAAATTTAGAAGATATTAACTTTCCTCGTCATGAATGGGGAATGTTATTGACAAACTCACTCATCTCCCTGTGAAAGCACGGGGGAAACTAATCTCAAATTTAGCGCAATCGATCTGTCCTAAAAATAAAAGATATTTTAGAGAAGTAAAAATCTTGACGGAATAGAGATAATTATGGTTCTTATTCCGAGAGTACAATTATCTTTATATCGCTGCTGTAAATTACTAAAGATAATTATATCTGAGAGCAGCAGAAAAGATTTAATGGGACTTCGAGCAGCTGCAATTGAAAAAGAATAACAATGACCTCACATTTATTGAATAGAATTAGCGGATTCTTCAGCATGGACAACGTTTACATTATCTTAAGAATATTTTTGTATTTGTTGTAATCTGTATCATCTCTGAAAGACAATTTTCTTCATTATATATACATCCAGTATAATGAAATGAATGAAATCTCTTCAACAATAACAGTTAGAAAAATATAGAAAAGTGAAAAAAGTGTCATCACACCAAAGAACATCCAATAAAAAAAAAAAAATCGAAATTCTTCAATTTAGCAGTCACTGACACTTACAGTAGGACCTTAAAAGAAAAATAGTCGACGTGAAATAGTATCCTGAATAACGAGATATGGGAAGTGTGGCATGAACCAAAAAGTAAAGGAGAGAAAGTCGTCGAATAAAACGTTATACTCTAAGAGTTGATGGTCACAATGATATTTGCAGATAATATGATTCGATTGTCTCACACCTGTCTAACTAATGTGCACATCAAATTACCATGTATCGTGGAAAGCAATGGTTAACCCTGAGTTGTAACAGGTAGTAATAATTGGTAAATCATTATCGATAAATTATATTTGTAATGAGGGAGATACACTATCTCCTTCTGATCATTTAATAAAATTGAAACTTTTTTTTATGTTTCTGCATTTTTAGTTGCCAATAGGGTTTCTTTTTAATCTGTGAGAAAGAGAAATCAAATACTTGCAATTACCATAGAGTGATAGCTGCACCATGTGCGTTACGTTTTCCCTTTAACCTTAAGCGATATTATATTGTATTTCAATATATTGTTCTAATCTTAAGCATATGTCTTACACTGAGGAATAAAGTTGTCTCGAAGATTTATAGTTTACACAATGAAATAATTAAGTCGTGTATCCTACTTGCTTTGCCACCACTTCCATTAGAAAGAGCACTGATTCGCGGTTATAGATGTTGCACTGAACAGATTTCAAAAGTAGAAATATAGGTAAGCGTGTTTTAAGGAGGTATACAAAGTTGCTAACGATAAAAGCAGATGTTGATCTCAAATTTCCGTGTACCTGTTCTTTGTCATTATAATAATGGTTACATAAAGACCATCCTCAACTTTCATTAGAAAAAAAAAAAAGGTAACCAAAGAATGGATTGTTTCTGGGGCTGAAAGTTTAATCTGAAATATTTAATTTTCTTATCTGAAAAAAATAAAAATATGGAACTTAAGGTGAAATTATAAGCCAGATAATCTATACAGTATTTGGAATGACATTATTTGAACTGACGTAATTTCAACACATGATTTTTTAGAAGCATCTGACGATTACAAAACTTATGAAATTTGTGGCAGATGATTACATTTTGAACGTAGGCATACAAATAGAGAACACAACATAATATGGCACAGTGGAAGAAGTACTAACAAATCAAAAATAAACAAACATTTTAAAGCGTAAAATTCTACGTTCAGATGACGTGTTCAAATATTGTACTATAGGATTAGCTGTGTAGATTGTTGTTTCATTTTATGACCCATACTGCCGTCCAATATACCTCCATTTGTGTTTAATTCTTTATCATGCTATCTGTTTCACTCACAAAGAAAGCTGAAGAGGACATAAATGTCAAAGTTTTTCATATCTGGTTCAATCAGATAACCTTTGTCATCCTTTATCTCCAAACATGACACAAGCCAACGTTACATAATAAATTGTAAGTGTTAAACTACAATATACCTTTACATATATGTATATATATATATATATATATATATATGTATATATATCTATATATCTATATATATATTATATATTATATACATACATATAATATATATATACATATATATATATATATTATATACATACATATAATATATATATATATATATATATATATATACATATGTATTACAAATTCATTATACACAAACACACACACACTACACATATCTGGATATGAAAAGAGCATATGTATATATATATATATATATATATAGAGAGAGAGAGAGAGAGAGAGAGAGAGATCATGAAATGGTATTGCTTTCAAAATAATCCCTCAAACAGACTTCTACAAACTTCAAAGCTGATTTGATGCAAGCTATAAAGTATATTCTTGCAGGTGCTAATGATCTTAAAATGTCATGATAAGTTTTAGAAACAGTGAGACTCTTGTGTCAATATTTAGCATAAAGCCAAAAAAACAAAACACACAAAACAACAGCAAAAAAAAAAACACAAACTGGTCGGGGAAACATTGAAAACTTAGTAATGGTTTTATACGGGCAGTTACGACTTGTTTATCTGTCCTTGAGTAAAAAAAAAGATAGGGAATGATTGATATGATGAACATGCATATCTTTGAGTACATTGACATCAAAGATCATGTTGTTAAAAGCAGAGTGTCCATATCCCCTTTTTCGAAGTGGCTGTCCTACTTTAAAGATATTGCAACTAAATCATCATTCAGAATTCATCCTTTTCTAATTTAGTTTTAGAGGTTTTCTATTAGACATTCTATACAGTCTACGTGGAATTTGAGCAGAATCAAATCAACTGCAGAATGCAGTGTGTTAAAGAGACCGTGATGTAGGTTGGAGTCCGTCTTCGAAACCAAAACCTTTTGATATATTCATCAACTTACCTTGCTCTAATATGAAATACATTCTTGAACAAAATTGTGACGATTAAGGAGCTATTGTTTAATCATGAAGAACCGTGTATGAAATAAAGAAAGATAGGATAGGTCCTCGAGCTTTTAATGGGATACAAAAGCCCTGAGGACAATATGCTTACAATTATGTATATTTCGTTTATTCAAATAAAATAAATGATTGACATACTTAAGTTGTCGTAATGACCCAAGTAATTCCATTGCTAAAAAGCTTGAAGAATTTATTCGACGATATGATCAAGCTTTCAATATGACATAATTACGTACTGACAGATCGTGGGGAAAACAGTTTCTCTCTACCAGTCCGTACAGCCAAGACTTTTGTATATGAACATAAAAATGCGTAAAATTTTCTGTTAATTGGAATCTCAATCGTATAGTACTGAGTACAACAGATACAAACGAGAAAGTATATAAAAGAATATATCCCTCCCAAGACCTTGTTTTTCGCCACACCCACGAAGCATTAGTAACATTCAATTATCTAGAAAGAAAGAAAAAAGGTGTGTATGGAAGAACCTCCGGAATTTCTTTTCAGATTAAAAAACACGAGAAACACTTTTTGTTTGTATTTTGGGAATAGCAAACCTTTCTAAAAGACGTAAGTCAATTTCCCTTTTCCCCTTTCGAATTTTCTGCATGTGGTCCGCCGGTTGTTCAAAGAAGTTATAAACAGAATTACTGCAGAAATCTTGTCCATTTTCAGGCACTATGTGGATCTTACCAATAAATGATAATAGGTGTCATTGTGCAGATAGCAACAATATGGCAATTGCTCAACGTAAACAGGAACAAGAGAGTGATATTGCAACTGATTGACGAATTGCTCTACATCGACCTAAATATAAGCACTAAACTGATCAGTATTTTAGTAGGAGTTCATGGGCGTAGGTACTCGAGCAGGATTCGAACCTACGACTTTCTGATCTCCGGACAGGCGTCATCTTCACTAGACCAGTCACTAGACTAGTCAGTCACTAGAGCTTCCGCCCAATAGCGCTGTAGATCAATTCAGTGCTTAATCACGTCGATGTAGGGCAATTTGTCTATCAGTTGTAATGAAAACATCTCTACGGAAGAATTTCATGAATTTGAACAAGAGAGTGATACTTGTTATATTATATTTTCTATATTATATTGTACGCTAACTATCAAATAAATCAAAAAAAACAAAGGGAAACCCTCTTCATGACGCGATAGGACAATATGGTGTAAGACTTGCTAAATAATCAGTCTAGCAAACTCAATGACAGGACAAAGATGGCGGAATTAAATGACCATTACATGACCAGATTTTTTTTTTTCATTTGTATCCGGAAATTTTGTTCAAATGCTGAAATATATTTGTATACAATACGTTCCAAGAACTTAGCATAATATGTTAGATAAATGATTTCCATATTTTAAGACGAAATAATGAGTCACGTACGACTAAAAGGAAACTAATGTTATCACTTCTTGCTCTCCATTATGCTATGACAAATTACCAAGTATTTGGTGATGTTATCATTGTTTCCTAATGGAAAGCGTCTGCAGGTAATAGACCTACATGTAACGTCATTATCAACCTTGCCTAGCTATCAGTGTCGTCTAATGTTATAAAATTCGTTGCGTGAGTAAAACAAAGTCTGTTTATGGGAGGAAGCAGCATTCCACAAAAGCACCCCCCTAAAGCCTCTATAATTTAATCGATCACGGCAGTTTACACTCCATTTTCAAAACCTTGAAAACTGAAACCAACGAACGGCATTTATTGTCAGTCAGTCTGAGGATTCATCATGAAAGAAATATATCATTAACCAATGATGATAGCGGGTAAAATCGTCATTGAGTAGATCGAAACTGTACAATATAGAGAAGAGGTGCTTCAGAGGTATTGTACTTGACAATGTTAGCAATCTGGAAATACCCACGAATGAATAGACGCATACAAATCAAATTTGTTTAAGACGTTTGAATTGATTGAATGGATATCGCAAGAAAGATTACATGGAAAAGACAATCATATAAAGAAATAAGAAAAGTCAGAAAACCAAACGCGAAACAAAAAAAATAAATAAATTCGGAAGGTGATAATCAATAGTTGGTTGAAACTGTTTATTTTTTCATTTGTGCACGAGGCCCCAATATTATGCTCGGCTTACTTGGGATCCTCCTGTATGGTTCCTCGACTTTTTGTTTATTATCATTATGTCTCCGTTCTTTGTCACAATGATTTGATTACCTGTCATGTGCCAAATCAGCCATGAATTATTATGAACCATGTGTTTATTTCTGAACGTGATCACAGTTTATTATATTGTACCATAAAGAAACAATGAAATGCATGAATGAAATGAATAAATGAATAAAGTGAAACCTCTCCCCATGAAATTGCAATATAGCACATGCTTTCATGAATCAATGATGTCGATTGCAAATATCTATCTGTCTATATATATATATCTATATCTATCTATCTATATATATATATATATATATATATATATATATAATAATAATAATAATAATAATAATAATAAAGTCGCCTGACATGAATGTTTAATTAGGGACAGATAGAAGACTCTAAGCTTTAAAATGATATATAACTCAATTCTAATGAACTCCCCTACCCTCACTAAATAATGGAAAGGAAGCACATACTCTGGAAAAGGGGAAACTGAGAAAAGAGGCTCTGAAGTTAACAGGGTCTATTCGAGCGCTTAATCTGTAACCAAGCCGCTCTTATGGCAAGCCTTTTTTACATTTGAAGTTAATTTCTGATATCACAAATTCCATTTTGTGATATCAAAAAATCAAATTTTTGATATCAAGAATTCAATTCGTGATATCAAGAATTCAATTTGTGATATCACAAATTCCCGTAAGTGTAGCACATGAACTTAATTTGTGATATCAAGAAATCGAATTTGTGATGTCACAAAATCCATTCTTGATATCACAAGTTCAATTTGTGATATCAGAAATTCGAATTTGTGATATCTAAAATTCAATTTGAGATATCACTAAATGAATTTGTGATATCAGAAATTCGAATTCTTGATATCAAAAATAGGTTTCACGTGAAAAACCAATGGTAATTCGTGATATCACAAAATGATCTTTTGATATCACAAATTCGAATTTGTGATATCACTAATTTGAATTTGTGATATCAAGAATTCTTATTTGTGATATCACAAATGCGAATTTCTGATATCACAAATTCCATTTTGTGATATCACGAATTGAATTATTGATATCACAAATTCAAATACAGTATGTGATATCAGTAATTCATAGGGAATTTGAGCGTTAATTTTGCGCTGAAATTCAACTGTGAATTCGAGCGTTAGTTGAGCGCAGAAATACACGGGGAATTCGAGCGTTAGTTCAGTGCAGTAAATCCCTGTGAATTCGAGCGTTAGTTGAGCGCAGAAATACAAAGTGAATTCGAGCGTTAGTTTAGCGCTGAAATTCAACTGTGAATTCGAGCGTTAGTTGAGCGCAGAAATACACAGGGAATTCGAGCGTTAGTTCAGTGCAGAAAATCGCTGTGAATTCGAGCATTAGTTTAGTGTAGAAATACAAAGTGAATTCGAGCGTTAGTTTTGCGCTGAAATTCAACTGTGAATCGAGCGTTAGTTGAGCGCAGAAATACAAAGGGAATTCGAGCGTTAGTTCAGTGCAGAAAATCGCTGTGAATTCGAGCATTAGTTTAGTGTAGAAATACAAAGTGAATTCGAGCGTTAGTTTTGCGCTGAAATTCACCTGTGAATCGAGCGTTAGTTGAGCGCTGAAATACATAGGGAGTTCGAGCGTCAGTTCAGTGCTGAAAATCGCTGTGAATTCGAGCATTAGTTTAGCGCAGAAATACAAAGGGAATTCGAGCGTTAGTTTTGCGCTGAAATTCACCTGTGAATCGAGCGTTAGTTGAGCGCTGAAATACATAGGGAGTTCGAGCGTCAGTTCAGTGCAGAAAATCGCTGTGAATTCGAGTATTAGTTTAGCACAGAAATACAAAGGGAATTCGAGCTTTAGTTTTGCGCTGGAATTCAACTGTGAATTCGAGCGTTCTTTTTTTTTTTTTTTTAGCGCAGAAATACACAGGGAATTGGAACATTACTTTTGAGCTGATATTCAGATGGAATGTATACTACTGCTAACTTTTTTTAGAACAATGTTCAAAATACAAATAACTATACAAATGAGAAATTTACACATCCATCATTCCCTAAATGATCATCAAGGTATATTCGATAAATTATTGATACGAATCAATTGTTTTGCAACATGTTATCATGAATTCAATGATACTATGTTCACTTAGGGCCTACATTTAATTCATCATTTTGGTCCTCAAATTGTCATCTATTACTACATTATTGTTCATTATGATACATTTTGCATGTGGTAATCCCCTTTACAGTAAGACTCTTCCACCAAATCGATGATAATTATGTGTGGTTGTTTGTGTATGTGTGTTATAAAAGCATACCATGTGTTTGTATTGCGGAGGACCGACCGAGGGCAATCACCCCTCTGGTCTGTGTATGTCAGCAGCGGAGAATAAGATAGAGAGACTGTGAGTCATGCAGGGTACGAGAGGGAGTCGTAAACTTGCCAAATGTCCACCACTGGTGTCGGTTGGTGGTCACATAAAGCAACGTGTTTCTCCTAAAGACATTTTCTCACTCCTCAAAATCAGTCCTCCAGAACAAAGGGGTGTATCCATTAAGACCAATAGTGTTGGGTGTACAGTTTGCCTGCCCCATTATGTTTATGATTTTGTAAAATAATTTAAAGTGTAATTTATTATAGGCAAGTTTATTCAAGAACCAAAACCGGGGAGAACAAAACTGGAATGCACAAGCCCAAAAGTCTTCAGACCAGAGCAAGAAGAGTGAAGATATCCAGATCTTATGAGGAGTTTATGCAGCAGTATGCATGGCAAACAAACAGATAAAATTTGTAGTAAGAAAAAAGCAGTTGTACGAAGGACTTCAATTTTGTTAATGTACGCAATGAGAAATTTCTCTTATTAACTCGGAGGAGTAACAGGGGGAGGTCGGGAGAGAGTATCTTTCACTTGACAGAGTAAAGAGAAACGCAAACAAAAGTTGTAAGTCAATCAGTCTCTGCTAAATCAATGGCGAGAAATGGAGAAAAATAAGAATATAATAATGGCTTTGAAGTAATAGACGACATATAAATAATGGCATTTTAGATATGTTGCTAAACGATTTATTTTTATGCCTCCGCAACGAAGTGGCCGGAGGCATTATGTTTTCGGGTCGTCCGTCCGTCCGTCCGTCCGTCCGTCCGGTTTTGTTTTTGTCGATATCTCAAGAACCGTGTGGTGGTTTTACATCAAACTTGATATGAGCGTATATCCTTGGGGGATAATACTTTTTGTGGATTTTAGGGTCACAAGGTCAAAGGTCAAAGGTCACAGGTTATTTTGCGAAAAAAATTGAAATTTCATGTTTTTCTCCATATCTCGCAAATGGTTCAAGGTATCTTCATGGAACTTAGTATATATGCTTGTACCGATGGGCAGTGATTATCTAGGGAAGTTGGGGGTCATGGGTCAAAGGTCATGGGTCAAAGGTCAAGGTCAACTCCTCAAAATATCACTACTTTCCTTATATCTATGCAATGAATGAAGGTTTTTTTTTTTAACTTGATGTATACATGTATTAACCAATATATATTCTGTGGGAAGTTTCTTGCCAAAAGGACAAAGGTCAAAAGGTCAAAGGTCAAGTGAAAGTGCTGAATTGCACTTTTTCCTCCATATATCAAAAGTAACTCAAGGTATCATCATGAAACTTGCATATTTATGCATGTTCAACCTAACAGTGATTCTCTTTGGAACTGTGAGGTCAAAGGTCAAAGGCCAGGTTTAGATAATGCTATTTTCCCATTTGATACTGAAATTATACTTTTTCTCGATACCTTGAAAAATTACTCAATGCATAAACTTATAAAAGGGTCAAAAGTCAAGTAAAAATTATCAGGTCCCCAAATACTTGCACTCTGACATTTTAATCATTCATCCAATTGAACCTAGTTCTAGGAAAGTGAACATTCAGCACATTTGTGTCAAACCTGTCATTTTAATATTTTGCCAATTGTTTGAAACTGTCATCACACATTGTCAAGACATTGTACTATAGACCTATAAGGAGAACCATGCATTATGGCGGAGGCATATCAGTCGCCGTAGCGATATATCTAGTTATCGATTCTTTTAAAACCAATTCCTAATCATTTTAAATGAAGACGAGTTGCCAAAACTCTTCATTTAGGTTTTTTGTAACTATCGTTATATACTATGTAAAGATAACACCTGAAATTCCATAGGAATATCTGCGCTGAACTAATGCTCAAATTCCCTTTGTATTTCTGCGCTCAACTAACGCTCGAATTCACAGTTGGATTTCAGCGCAAAACTAATGCTCGAATTCCCTGTGTATTTCTGCGCTCAACTAACGCTCGAATTCACAGTTGAATTTCAGCGCAAAACTAATGCTCGAATTCCCTGTGTATTTCTGCGCTCAATTAACGCTCGAATTCACAGCTGAATTTCAGCGCAAAACTAATGCTCGAATTCCCAGTGTATTTCTGCGCTCAACCAACGCTCGAATTCACAGTTGAATTTCAGCGCAAAACTAATGCTCGAATTCCTTGTGTATTTCTGCTCTCAACTAACGCTCGAATTCACAGTTGAATTTCAGCGCAAAACTAATGCTCGAATTCCCTGTGTATTTCTGCGCTCAACTAACGCTCAAATTCCCGTTGGTTTTCTGCACTGAACTAAAGCTCGAATTCCCTGTGTATTTCTGCCCTCAACTAACGCTAGAATTTACGGTTGAATTAGCGCAAAACTATTGCTCGAAATCAAATTATTTCTTGGCGAAAGATATGTGCTGAAATTCCATGTAAATTAATGATATCACAAATTGGAATTAGTGATATCACAAAATGTATTTCTTGATTTCAAGAATGTGAATTCGTGATATCTCGAATTGAATTCGTGATATCACGAATTGAATTTGTGATATCACTAATTCGATTTCGTGATATCAAAAATTGGTTTTACGTGATTTTACGTGGATTTTGGCGGCTTTGTTTGTTGAGCAGAATATGCGAAGTTGGCACGCCGTCGACTGAGTCGGACGTGCGAACGTGGCACATAAAGAGTTAATACGTAAAATCAAAGGTGCGACTTTTTATTTGTTTAATGGTGCACGGTCTCATGCACATGTACATGATATACATTAATGTATTCGAATGAAAATGAAAGAAGTGTACTTGATGTTTGTGCACCTGTTGTGGAGTTGCAAAATCTCAACAGCTAACTTTTATGGAGGAGGGGGTTTGTATACAGTCATTTATAGATTATGATGTCAACAAAACCATGTTTCAGCAATCTATACAATTTGGAATAAATATTTGAAAGGTGACTACTCCGCCACCTTGTCTCCCTTGTGACTGATAATCTCGTTACTTGAAATTATGTGAGACGATAAAATGCTATGACTATTGAATTATGTCCGCACGTAATTGGATTTGAACAGTCATTGAGAGTAGGCTCATAAATACACGAAAGACATAGCCACGGCATACAGACACACTAAGATAGACAGACAGACAGACAGACAGACACACACACACACACACACACTCACAGACACACACAAATACACACACAAAATGAGGCAGAATCAAAATCCTTTTCAGTGACAAATGCCAAAATACCTTGGAAAATGAGGTAATAAGTTTATTCCATGATCCATATACTGCCTCGTCCGCTTTCCAAATATGTATGGATTTGGCCTTTGTTATACAAGTTTAAAGGGACTGTACAGTACTGGTTGAGGTGGGGATTCATGTTTTGAACATTCCTAAGTGAGATAATGAGAAACCTCTTATGAAATATGAAAGAGCATGTGATTTTAAGAAGGATTCAACATTTATTTGATGAAAATTGGTTTTCAAATGGCTGAGTTATCCAAAAAAGTGATAATAATAAAAGGCGACAGGCCACGCCTTTTATTAGGATCTCTTTGTTTCACCTTGTTTTTGGATATCTCGGCCATTTCAAAACCGATTTTCATCAAATAAACTTTTGATACCCCTTAGAATTGCATGCTCTTTGACATCTCATAGAGTGGTTTCTGAATATCTCGCAAAACGTTAAAAGCTAAATCCTCACCTCGACCAGAACTGTACACACCCTTTAAGGGTTAGTGGCAATGAGAACAATTTAATTTTGATATCAGAACCGAAACATTGTACCGTAATTGGGGGACTTAAGAGATGTCGATATGAATCACCTATGCTGTTTGAGGTTAGACAAAATTATATTTGAAAAAAAAAGTCTTCAACAAAGCACGAATGCAGACAAGAGGGTATAAAGCAATTAATCAAAATAAAGAGACAGCATTGATATGGAAGTGTTCAAACTAATCATGTATATTCTGACATGGTTTCTAAAGGTCTAAATTGTCTTCATGTGCCACCACTTTCTTCAAGCCGTTGGAAATTAAACAATATGACAATATCAATCACGTACAGTTTCGTAGTTTCGTACACCCACACACAGCTGCTCAAGAGCTGCCAAGTAGATGCGCACGCAAGCTTGGTGACCTTTAATCCACTGACATCAACAGGCAGACTTATCAGCTTTGAGAATTCTGAACTTTCCCACAATACATTGGACAAGTTCTATTTTGATCTTCACCCACACAATATCGAGACTTGGCATATGATTTCACGTTTTTACACCTGGAAATAAAGCGAAGTTTCCTAATTTTGGAAGAGGTGTTGTTCCTCATCTAGCAAATCTAGTTAGAGTCACTGTTTAATGCTACTGCTAAAGAGGGACTAATGAAAAATTTATTATCATTTATGTCACCTAAAATTGATGAAGAATGTCTTTTGTCGTATTGTTCGTTGCCTGTTTCTTGCTCTACCAGCCTTTGCTCACTTCCTCAACTTCGGAAAGCAACATGACGCGTAAGTATTTTTTTTTTCTTTTCAATTTTTGTTTAAACAGATATTCTCCAACAGATCATTCACACTTCTTGCTTCTTACCTTTTTACTTATTTGCTGAGGCACACATGCATTTGTGAGAAAACACGCGCACACATACACACAAAAAGCTAAAAAATCTAGTTCCGATATTTCATTCGCTATTTTGCTTCATATTTGTGGTAATTAAAGCACTGATGTGTCCTATACGTTAACCTTCTATTTAGTTGAATAATATTGAAGCTTTGTTTGATGATTATACTAGTGTCCCTGTCGACTCTTGATATTCGGTACAGAAAATAAAGCGACGAACACTGAAAGAAAAACAATAATTTCTTTGCACACAATGTCTACAAATGGCACAGTACTAATGATTTATGAATGCTCAATGATATCGATCTTTTTTTTCTCTCTAAACCGGATACAATATATTAACGTTTACTTGCAAGTATGCCTTTGCACTACTTTTCTGTCCTCCTGCAGATTTTACTCTAAACTGCTCGGAGAAGCCACTAGACCTGGACATATGGTGTAATACAGCATACATCGCCAACAATAGTTGGGTTATACAAGCTCCTCTAGGACGGCGATTTCTCATAGAAATTAAATCCATCAATAATGGATTTATGGGATTCGATATACTGGATGTAATATCAAACAGGACGTTTCAAACTCTGATTAAGCAAGGCGAGTTGCCGCACCCCGTTATATCGCTGGCGCATGAGACAAAACTAAGTTTATGGAAAGATATATAGGCCTGGTGCAGCGAATTTCAAAATGAACGTGAAGTGTTTAGAGGGTAAGTATCAATTTCCTCGTATAAAATCAGTATCAGTGTTTATATTATGACGAGCTTGCTTCCAAAAGGCGCTAAATCCATCATATTTAATGGATTTAGCTCCTTTTAGAAGCAAGCTCTTCATATTTGTTCTTTTGCTTTTTCCCTAAACAACGTGCAATTTTTTTTCTTATCTAAGTTTCTTGCCGCAAAATAGATGCATTTATATGTGTTAACAATTTAATAGAAAACACAATGGCTCGTATAAAAGAGCGTGTAAAAGCCACAATGTCACCAAACCTCAATTTTTACACCAAAATATTCACAGTAATCTTGTTCAGAACAGCAGACAGCAAAACCCGGTGACTTTAAATGAGATTGCACTATATGATAGGTTTCCAAGTTTTTGCAATAAAAACATCTAAAAAATTGTTAGCAGTTTAGCCACGCTTACGGACGTGAGATTCTTATCAATGTAGGGTTTCATGTTTCGATCTTCCGTGATTAATCGTGGTATTTACACTTTCCACGTTTCCAGCCAGAATATTAGCGGTTTTTTTTTTTATTCTCAATCGCTTCACTTGTTACCTATCGCACAAGCAAATTATCCTACCCGTCTGACAAAAAATTAGAAACCACGTTATCAGAGAAACAATTTGTAGCCTTCTGTGGAAACTCCCGAATGGTGTCAGATGGTAAAAGCTTTTGAAGCGATGCATCATCTGTTTGTGGTTTTGTTGTGGTAATTGTCCTGAAAACGGTAGTATTGCAAAGAAAAAGATAACAGTAAACATTGACGCATCTTTTTCTGAAAGATTAGAAATACCTCGATAAACCCTCATGTCAATTGCTGCGCATTCATACTAAATCAACATCTTAACTGAATGACTAGCGCTCGTATGGCAAGCCTTTTTTACATTTAATGTTAATTTCTGATAGGCCCTATCACAAATTCCATTTTGTGATATCAAAAAATCAAGAATTAAATTTGTGATATCACAAATTCCCGTAAGTGTAACACATGAACTTAATTTGTGATATCAAGAAATCGTATTTGTGATATCACAAAATCCATTCTTGATATCACAAATTCAATTTGTGATATCAGAAATTCGAATTTGTGATATCTAAAATTCAATTTGAGATATCACTAAATGAATTTGTGATATCTGAAATTCGAATTATTGATATCAAAAATAGGTTTCACGTGAAAAACCAATGGTAATTCGTGATATCACAAAATGATTTTTTGATATCACAAATTCGAATTTGTGATATCACGAAATAAATTTGTGATATCACGAATTTGAATTTGTGATATCAAGAATTCTTATTTGGGATATCACAAATGCGAATTTCTGATATCACAAATTCCATTTTGTGACATCACGAATTGAATTATTGATATCACAAATTCGAATATGTGATATTAGTAATTCACAGGGAATTCGAGCGTTAGTTTTGCGCTGAAATTCAACTGTGAATTCGAGCGTTAGTTGAGCGCAGAAATACACGGGGAATTCGAGCGTTAGTTCAATGCAGTAAATCCCTGTGAATTCGAGCGTTAGTTGAGCGCAGAAATACAAAGTGAACTCGAGAGTTAGTTTTGCGCTGAAATTAAACTGTGAATTCGAGCGTTAGTTGAGAGCAGAAATACACAGGGAATTCGAGCGTTAGTTCAGTGCAATAAATCCCTGTGAATTCGAGCGTTAGTTGAGCGCAGAAATACAAAGTGAATTCGATAGTTAGTTTTGCGCTGAAATTCACCTGTGAATTCGAGCGTTAGTTGAGCGCTGAAATAAACAGGGAGTTCGAGCGTCAGTTCAGTGCAGAAAATCGCTGTGAATTCGAGCATTAGTTTAGCGCAGAAATACAAAGGGAATTCGAGCGTTAGTTTTGCGCTGGAATTCAACTGTGAATTCGAGCATTTTTTTTTTTTAGCGCAGAAATACACAGGGAATTGGAACATTACTTTTCAGCTGATATTCAGATGGAATGTATACTACTGCTAACTTTGTTTTAGAACAATGTTCAAAATAAAAATAACTATATATGAGAGATTTACACATCCATCATTCCCTAAATGATCATCAAGGTATATTCAATGAATTATTGATACAAATCAATTGTTTTGCAACATGTTATCATGAATTCAATGATACTATGTTCACTTAGGGCCTACATTTAATTCATCTTTTTGGACCCCAAATTGTCATCTGTTACTACATTATTGTTAATTATGATACATTTTTCATGTGGTAATCCCCTTTACAGTAAGACTCTTCCACCAAATCGATGATAATTATGTGTGGTTGTATGTGTATGTGTGTTATAAAAGCATACCATGTGTTTGTATTGCGGACGACCGACCGAGGGCAATCACCCCTCTGGTCTGTGTATGTCAGCAGCGGAGAATAAGATAGAGAGACTGTGAGTCATGCAGGGTGCGAGAGGGAGTCGTAAACTTGCCAAATGTCCACCACTGGTGTCGGTTGGTGGTCACATAAAGCAACGTGTTTCTCCTAAAGACATTTTCTCACTCCTCAAAATCAGTCCTCCAGAACAAAGGGGTGTATCCATTAAGACCAATATGTGTTGGGTGTACAGTTTGCCTGCCCCAATATGTTTATGATTTTGTAAAATAATTTAAAGTGTAATTCATTATAGGCAGGTTTATTCAAGAACCAAAACCGGGGAGAACAAAACTGGAATGCACAAGCCCAAAAGTCTTCAGACCAGAGCAAGAAGAGTGAAGATATCCAGATCTTATGAGGAGTTTATGCAGCAGTATGCATGGCAAACAAACAGTTAGAATTTGTAGTAAGAAAAAAACAGTGGTACGAAGGACTTCAATTTTGTTAATCTGCGCAATGAGAAATTTCTCTTATTAACTCGGAGGAGTAACAGGGGGGGGGGGGGGTCGCGAGAGAGTATCTTTCACGTGGCAGAGTAAAGAGAAACGCAAATAAAAGTTGTAAGTCAACCAGTCTCTGCCAAATCAGCGGCGAGAAATGGAGAAAAATAAGAATATGATAATATGTGACCTTAAAGTAATTGACAACATATCAATAATGGCATTTAAGATATGTTGCTAAACGATTTATTTTTTTCGATTTTTTTAAAACCAATTCCTAATCACTTTAAATGAAGACTCTTCATTTAGGTTTTTTTGTAACTATATTATACTATGTAAAGATAACACCTGAAATTCCATAGGAATATCTGCGCTAAACTAATGCTCGAATTCACAATGTATTTCTGCGCTCAACGAACGCTCGAATTCACAGTTGAATTTCAGCGCAAAACGAATGCTCGAATTCCCTGTGTATTTCTGCGCTCAACTAACGCTCGAATTCACAGTTGAATTTCAGCGCAAAACTAATGCTCGAATTCCCTGTGTATTTCTGCGCTCAACTAACGCTCGAATTCACAGTTGAATTTCAGCGCAAAACTAATGCTCGAATTCCCTATGTATTTCTGCGCTCAACTAACGCTCGAATTCACAGTTGAATTTCAGCGCAAAACTAATGCTCGAATTCCCTGTGTATTTCTGCGCTCAACTAACGCTCGAATTCACAGCTGAATTTCAGCGCAAAACTAATGCTCGAATTCCCTGTGTATTTCTGCGCTCAACTAACGCTCGAATTCACAGTTGAATTTCTGCGCAAAACTACTGCTCGAATTCCCTGTGTATTTCTGCTCTCAACTAACGCTTGAATTCACAGTTGAATTTCAGCGCAAAACTAATGATCGAATTCCGTGTGTATTTCTGCGCTCAACTAACGCTCTAATTCCCGTTGGTTTTCTGCACTGAACTTAAGCTCGAATTCCCTGTGTATTTCTGCCCTCAACTAACGCTAGAATTTACGGTTGAATTTGAGCGCAAAACTAATGCTCGAAATCAAATGATTTCTTTGCGAAAGATATGTGCTGAAATTCCATGTAAATTAATGATATCACAAATTGGAATTAGTGATATCACAAAATGTATTTCTTGATATCAAGAATGATTCGTGATATCTCGAATTGAATTCGTGATATCACGAATTGAATTTGTGATATCACTAATTCGATTTCGTGATATCAAAAATTGGTTTTACGTGATAAACCAATGGGTATTTGTGATATCAAAAATTGAATTTGTGATATCAGAAATTCGAATTTTTGATATCACGAAAGGGAATTCGTGATATCAGAAAATCTTTTTAAAAAGTAATTTGGCTTGCCATACGCTTGTACTTATTCCCCCTTTAGATTATGTAAATCAGGTGTCGACATGGACAATTTGTGAAAAGAAACACTTCATTGTAAACTGTTTATCACTATTTTCCCAGCAGTCTGATCTGAATTAACACATGTTTGTTTTGGGTTATTTTTGTTAATACGCATCTTTATTCTACAGAAAGGGAAGGAGTGGCTTCGTGTGATCAAGTCTTCCACCCCTCAAAAAAAAAATAATAATACAGTGTAATGATAGACGATGAAGACACAACTCATATTTGAAATAATATGAAATAAGCTCTTCAAAGTCTTCAATTGGGTCTATCTAGAAAAGCCTCGATCTTTATAAATCACAGAAGACAAACGATCTCACATTACAAACACAAACGAGGTATTAATGCCGATAAAGGCGTCAATCCATCTCGCGAGTTAGCGTAACTGAACTTCTAAACTTCTAAAAAAAAATAATCCTTCAAGGGGGATCCATTCTTTTTACAGGCTCTGAAAGGGACAAAAGAGAATGGCTAAATATAATAAAATATGTATTGTTTTAACACTGAGCGAAAATTACTGACCTCATGTATGTATTGGATATCATATCAAGTACAGTGTGGATTTCTTTTCGAGAAGAATGTATTTCAGCAAATTTGAAATACATTAATGTATGATATGGATAGGAGTGGACCAGTATCTCTGAATGACAGCACAAGACACCTGTTTGCAGCAAGATTAAGCATTATGAAGAAAAAAAAATTCTTGTCTGCATGAAAGATAGCTCCTGAACAAATTATCATCGTTGCTTACGGCGAAGGTCTTGGAGAGGTCAAAGAAAATCTCAAATGTGTGATAAGCATCATAGATTGTTATCTTATTGGGGAAAATAAAGAATGCTTGGGTTGTGGATCGGTTTTGGTGGAAGCAAAACTGTACACCATAAACTATATTCCACTTATTTAGGACACAATTAGGTCGTGAACAACTACCCCTCCCCCAACCGCAGAATCTTCGAGAATAACGTTGATAGGGATATGGGCGAAAGTTGTCCAGTTGACAGGGGTTGCTTTTTACTTAGTTCAATCATTGTTTGCTATCTTTACAGTTATCTTTAAGTGGAAATGCAATTTCAAATCATAAATCAAAAGTATGTATCTGTCTCGACATTCCTCAATAAACGTTGTGATTCCGCCGTAGCCTTGACTCTTCAGATTTCTTTTCAGATTATTAATTATGTCAATAACTTGGGTTCCAATTTTAGCGAAACAACATCAGATGTTGTTATTATTGTATCATTATTATTTTTTGGAAAGATTTCGAATGAGATAAATTGAATAAATATAGTGAGGTCCACTATGCGAAAACAATCATAGAATGGGCTATATGAGGTTGTTTAGAACCAGTTTCCAAGGCGATAATTATGTATATGAGCTCTTCCCTCTCCCCTTTGTATCACAATTTATCCGACTAGAAGCATACGGAACCCGAATTAATCAAGATGCAATGATGCCACTTTGTAAGTTAAAGCAAAACCAAAATCATTTCAAATCATTATTTTTTTTTAGAAAGATAATTACAAGGCATTTTCTTCATCATTTGGCGTTTAGGCGAATAAAAGTTAATTCGACATTCTGTATCATTTTTTCTTTAATCTTGAATTTTTGTCTTTCTTCTTTTCCTTCTTCTTTCCTTCTTCTGTTTTCTTGTTTATTATCTATATCAGAAGACGTTGATATCTCTATTTTCATTGGCAATTCATTTCTCAAGAACGTTGTTCTCTATCATATATTTGCATTTACCCAAAATAATCTTCATGAATCCATCGTGTCGTGTACTGTATTTGGGGTGTTGTTGTGAAAAGGAGAAATGAATTCAATTCCAAAAATCACAGATGAAACTTTATGGTCACCTATATTTTATTCAATTTCAAGAAATACCATCCGTAAAGCTGGTTGGCGAACCCTCTCCTCTGGATGGCTTAGTGGTCCTGGAGTCAGACCGGTATATTTGTATTGATGGTTTTACCGTCGAAGCTGCTAATTTAGTCTGCAGAGAGCTCGGCTTCCCAGCGGTAAAAGATTATTCGGCGCAAATCATTCCAAATACAGCAACATCGGACTGGACTCAATGGCTTTCATATTCTACAGGTAGGCCTAACTGTGATATTCTGCGTAAAGATTAAAAACGAAATGTATCTTAAATGTTTACACATTGATTCGTGAAGAAACAGACGAATATACAAAATTGAATTTGCACGTAAGGTTCGGAATATTTGAGTAACATTCTCGAGATAGGTCATTGCTGCGAATTTCCCCTGACCCAACTTCCGTTCCCCTCGGCGTGACAGAATTTACGGAGATATGATAAACGTTTATTCACGCCGTGGCTAATGTCTTCACTGATTTTCGATACATTAATGCACAGGTTGTCAGCGTGCAAGAGTAAAGGACTGTCTATTAAACAAAACTGAGTGTGAGTGGAACAAGGCTGTGAGACTCAGATGCCAAGGTGAGATTGAACATGAAAAGTTGTAGCGATTTATCAGTTTATCATGTATGTATGATGCATATTGAGGACTGAAAATAAGTGAAATGGATCAACCTAGCCGAACTTGACTTTTTTATATTTTCTGAAAGAGCGGGTCTTCTTTTACATTATGCTAAAATTTGGTATCATAAAACGGGCAGGAAAGTGTGTTTTTTAGCAGTTTATCTCGAACATTTTTGGTAGAATAGTGTGATTAGGTGTGTCTTTAGAATCCCTTTTTCATTTCTGAAAAACCTTGTCCACACTCTTCAATTTCAACTCTAAATAAACTTTTGAAACGATAGTGCTACTGCTTTGAAAGTTGGCATTGATTATGGACAGAATGTGTTAATGAGGCATGCTTAATTTCAATTTAATCTGATAATCCCTTCATTGTTGTTACTCTGGTGGTTTACTTCCTGTGTTTTGTCCCATTCATCGCACAGCCAGCACGGTTTGGTAAAGATTAAGCGCTTGAATAGACATTGTACTTCAGGGCCTCTTTTCTCAGTTCACACTTTTCCTGAGTCTGTGCTTTCTTTCCTATATCATCTCTTCCTTTTTTTTTTTGGGGGGGGGGGGGAGGGGGGTTCGGAAGTATAATGTTTGTGGGTTTGTATATTTGACGTGTTCCCATCTTGCTCTTATGAAGTATTAGACATAAAAGCCAAGACAAGATGGTAAATACGATAAGATGACTGAAAGTATATAAAGACATTGAATACTTGTAGAAACAGAAAGATGAATAGCTTGTCAGAAATGGATTGATTTTTTAACATAATAGGAAGACTTTTGTCGACTTTATAAAGCACGTCATAATCACGTGTTGCTTTGAAAGGACGTTAAATGTGCATTTATCCATTACCGTTCTAGATGATTGACTGCATCTAAGTTACAAAACCGACTGTCCGAATACTGGTGTTTATCTGTTTGTTTGCTTTTCTGTTTCTGTGATATGACGAACGAATAATTATAATGTTTTTATACATAACATATTCATCGGATAGTGCGTTTGCACGTGTATGCAAATCCTTTCTTGTTGTGGTGGTGGTGCCTTCTATTGTTTGTAATTTTCATGTGTCACTGTTTGTGTACTTTATCATGGACATGAGATACTGTGATAGCTTTAGACTTTTTACGAAAAATAAACAATTATACGAGACATATTAGGTTCGTGTAATGTTACGTCCAAAACCTAACATCTTTCAACCTTTAACTTTTTAGAATAAGGACACTTTCATGTGTGGTCCAATTAAATACCATACAGCTATTAAACAGAACATCTTGATTTCGTCTACCTCACCTATTGTAGTCTATAGTACATAACTGAACCTGGAATGATATTAGGTTCATTCACAAGGTTTGAAGTGATTGTAGTTATATCCGCTTAAGATCAGCGTGTGAAAATTCTTATCGTTAAGACTCTCACTCTCAGCTTGTCATTTGTGAGATATCCCCCTCCTACATCCATGTCCTGACAATGTTGTAAAGCTCTTCCGGCTTCTCAGATTATTCCGTTCAAAATGTTAGGTCTGTCATGTATGTACATAATATGTATACTGTCTCAAACTAATGGTTATTGGTCAGCGTGAAGGCACGGTTCGTGGTGTTAAGATAAATGGATTTTTTTTTTAATATTTGAACAATCGGGATTTTTAAAAATGATTTATTTTGAATTGTGTCAGCAGTAGAATGTCAAAAGTGTGGATCAATAACCATTCAGCGAATAGGAATCACCTGAAGATTTTAACAATCACATACTGTATGAACTCAGAACCAGGATTTCTTGGATGCTACCGGGACAATCGTCACTCCTTTCAGGCTTTGTATGTTTCTGGATTTCACGTTCATTCTGACGAAGAGTGCGTGTCTACCTGCAGACGAAAATCGGAAAACCATGACATTGCTATTGTCAATGAAAGGACCTGCACATGTTATCAATCAGAAGCGTTTACCAACTTTATTTCTGGCGTGAGCAGTGCTCCTTATTGGACACCTGAAACCATCGGAGAACTTAAACCAGGTCCGCAAATCCATTGTTTGTTTAACCGTGAGTATCAAAAAACGTGTGTCCTATAGAGGAAGAAAATGTTCCTATTTTCATTATTCTCTCTATAACAGCGTGTGTGTGTGTGTGTGTGTGTGTGTAATAATAATAATAATAAATAATAATAATACATACAATTTCTATAGCGCCGTTCTCCACTTTGATTAAATGCTTAAGGCGCTTTACAATTGTACATCAAAGCAAACAGATTGAAAATACAAGTACATCACAGTAATAGAAGAAGGATGAAGAAGCAGAAAAAAAAGGCATGAAAGTCTGTCTTCAAAAGACACTGGTCTTCAAAATGCACTGCTAAACAGATAGGATTTTAAATTACTCCTGAAAGATGTTATAGAGCTTGAGTCTTTCAGCTCACGAGGAAGTGAATTCCACAGTGTTGGTCCAGCGTGAGCGAAAGCTCGTTCCCCCCAAGATTTCCTAGAAAACGGAATATGTAAGAGACCTGAAGTTGAGGATCGAAGAGTTCGTGAAGGTTGGTATTGACGAAACAAACAAACATTGTAATCAGGAGCTGTTCCCTCAATAACATGACAAACCAAAAGAAGTATCTTAAACCGAATACGCTCCTGTACAGGCAACCAATGAAGACTCTTCAGGATAGGTGTGATATGACTGCGTTTACTTGACAAAGAAACAATACGTGCAGCGGCATTTTGTAGCTTTTGTAATTGGGCAATTTGCGAGTTTGGTAGATTGAAAAACAAACCATTACCGAAATCAAGGCGTGAAGAAATAAGTGCATGAACAAGTTTTTCCGTGGCAGAGCGAGTCAAATACTTGCGAATAAAACCAATATTGCGCAATTGATAACGGACTGATTTAAAAATGTTGGTGATTTGATCGGACATAGCCATGTGAGAGTCAAACATAACACCCAGATTGCGACATGACTTTGACAGAGGAATATCACTACCTACAATCGAAATACAATTAATATCCAACTTATTGAAGTGAGATTTAGAACCAAAAAGGATAAATTCACACTTGCTGTGGTTTAGAAACAATGAGTTAGACCTCATCCAAGCATCAATATCAATGATGCAATTTTCTAGACAGCGCAGTGCATGAGATGCTTGGATTTGATGTGGTGGAAAAGATACAAAAACTTGTATGTCGTCTGCATATAGATGATACCGAACAGAATGCCTTTGAAATATTTTCCGCAGACCGATCAAATAGATAGAAAAAAGGGTGGGCCTGCCAACAGAGCCTTGAGGTACACCACAGCCTAATGGCTTTGAAGACGATGTGACACCATTCAAAAGAACAGACTGTGAATGGTGTGATAGGTATGATTTAAACCATTCGAGAGCTTGTCCCTGGATACCCAAACTTCTAAGTGTATTGACAAGAATTCTGTGATCTACAGTGTCGAAGGCCGAAGACAGATCCAACAAAACCATTGCTGTGACGGATCCGGAATCCATTTCCCTTAAAATATAACTAGAAACATTTATCAGAAGGGTCTCCACACTATGGTGAGGGCGATAAGCCGACTGTAAAGGATCGAATAGACCATGTTCCAGCATATAGTCTGAGAGTCTCGAAAACACAACTCTCTCCAAAATCTTGAACAAAAATGAAAGATTGCATACAGGACGACAACTTGTCAATGATTCCTTATCCAATGAAGGTTTTTTTTTTTCAGCAAAGGACGGATCAGACCTTTCTTTAAAGATAAGGGTACGGTAGCTTGCTCGATACTGAGGTTAACAATTTGAGAAAAGTGTAGTTTTCAGACTTTGTATTACCCCTCTGATTTATCACAGTTTCTGGGATGGGTATGACACGGAAAAATGATACATTATAATCATAAGTTAAGCCCCTTTTACACTTTCAAGGATTGCTTCACGGATGACCACGGATCGTCATCCTTGGTGTTTCGGCATGCAAATTGTCGATTTTCCTCTCAATGCCGGTGTGAATGCGATCACAACTGGGTGTCTACACGGACAAGTACAGAAGCTACAGGGACAAGTACGGTGCCTACACGGACAGACAAGGAATGAACGCTGACCGACAGCGGAAACGATACGGAGCTAGCACGGATATCAAGGAAGAGCACGGATGTAAATGAGTCCCTTCGCGGTCTTTACACGGATATCCCAAAAAAGTTGACACATGACATTTGCTTTTGATTTTTCATACTTTATCATTTTAGGGCGACTTCCAGAGCTAAGTAACAAGCACCGTGACCAGAAAATCTACAGCAGCCTACATACGCCTCTGCTTGTCGAATTATAACGTCATATATCTTTTTTTTTTGTTGTTGCAAAATCTCATTTTGCGGGAACATCGTAACATAAACAAAGCAAAACAAAATAAGACGAATCAAAAGACCAAAAAAAAAAAAGGCAAGAAGATGTGTGTGGGTGACTGAAGCTTCTTTTGCGACAACTACAACGTATAGGCCTACTAACAGTAAGAGGAGTTGATGGCTGTAGGGCCTGCTGATGAGGAAAGATGTGAGCATATTTCATAGACTTTCTGAGCTTGTATTGGCAAAATACACGAATTTCTCATCCCGGATGGAGCCGATGCTAATACGGACGTCCCGATGTCTTCACGGAGGTAACACGGAGTAGCCAGTGCCTACAAGGAAGGAATACGGATGCAGCACGGAGTAGACGGTGCCAACAAGGAAGAGTTCGTATTGATTAACATCCGTGATTTCCGGGATGAAAAGTTAAGCAAGCTTAATTTTTTTTTCCGCGGACATGCCGGATGATCAAGGATAATGCCGGATGACTTCACGGAGTCAACACGGTCATGCCGGAAACAGTACGGATGATCCCGGATCGACGATCCGTGGTCATCCGTGATGCAATTCGTGAAAGTGTAAAAGGGGCTTAAGAGTCAACAATTGTGACGGTTGCGACAGAAGAGGTAAGTTTACCATATTTAATATACATGTATTTTCTTTCTATTGCTTTGATATTTAAACTCTTTTTTTTCTTCTTTTTTTATAATAATTTTTTTTTCTTCACAAATTTTCTCCTTTATACTTGAAAGTTTCTGTCGGGTTTTGTGAGCATCCCGGCCCTGTGTCCGATGGTTGTTGGGACTCTAATATCACGAGCTTTGGATCCAAGATGACTCTTACCTGTGGCGAAGGGTTCATAATAAGCGGCAGTGCGACATTGCAGTGCGTGAGACTACCTGGCTGGTCGACTTACTTCCCGGTTTGGAACGCGTCAGTCCCGTATTGCCGGGCAGTCGACAATGCAACAAACGGTCTGTCGTGCTAATTTAGTACATCTTAATGTAACCAACGCAAACTTTTTTTTTTGGTTTATATATTAGAATAGAGAAATGAGACATGACATGTCTTTTTTTTTTAAATTCAAGTTCCATATTCCACATTCCATATTCAGGTTTCATATTCCATTTGATTTCGCAGTAAAATATGTATAACACAACATTCAATTTTAGACATAATTTCACAAATGTATAAGGACATGTAATAAAATGATGTGTAAATATGAGGAACCTACTAAAAAGCAATGCTTGTAGGATGTAGGTTCCAAAGAAATAATATAAGCGTTTAGTATAACATGCTAATTACGAAAGATGACGGAACACAAGCGAAAATCGGTATGTCGAGATTATAATAAACTCTACGGAATGTACAAAATAGTTTATGATATTTAAGGTAAAACTCAGGGATTCAATGCTCCATAAAATTGCACTATTGGTCAAAGAAATGTGGTCAAATGAATTCAAATGAAGTCACCCGAGCGGGGCATCATTGCGAATAAGAACAGATATATCAAAATGGTCACAGCAAGTAACTATAAATAAGATTAAAAAAAAATGGCTTTAGATTTTGCTTAAAGGAACTTAGAGAACTTGATTGCAGCCGAACAGAATCTAACTCATTCCAGAAAGAAGGACCGGTAGAAGTAATTGTCTTAAGGGCTAGAACTGTACGAACGGGGGAAAAGTGATATGATCCACTTTGTCTTATAGGGTAATTATGAGTTTAAATTCCAATACTTTGTCAGAGTTATTCTTCTGCTTCTGATTGCACTTGTTCCATTTGTCGTGTTAATACAGGTTTGCGTATTTGTGTGAATTTTGTAACAGATAACGCGTGTCACGATGCCAATATCAGCACAACCTCATCACTGATTACAGACGGTACTTCAAGTGAGTATTAAAACGTGCACACTTTGTATGTTATAACATTATGTACTAGTATTCACGTAAATTAGCATTCGTGTTGTATTCATGTTGTATGTGATGTGAGTTGATAGGTTCGAATCAACAACAGTGTAATCCTATCCTTTTTTGGTTTGTGTGATTTTTGTGTTAATGTTTATATAAGTCAAAACGGGGGGGGGGGGGCTTCGGTATCTTTATGACAAGAGTCGATTTATGCACTGTTGTACTCTGTGATGCCCCGGACTCCTTGCGTAATCAATTTAACCATCTTTTCTTCTTATTTTGCAATGTTTTGGAAGCCCCCGCAGGTATGACTGACATAATTTGTGACCGTGCACCTCAAAACGAACATAAATTCATGGCTGGCGACTTTTTGTTTGTTTTGAGGTGCAGGGTCACATTTGTAGTATTCATAACCGAATAAATCTACAGTGGGTGCGTGTGCTAGCAGGTTACCATCGTCTCTCACAACACCATGTCAACCTCTTTCCCTCTAATCATGGCAATAAGTGATTTGTGGATATGTGGTATCGAACGACATTATGTTGTTTGCCGCCATCATCAGCCAGAAGCACTTGGAACAGAGAACCAACTTTTTTATGGTTTGATTTGCAAAAGTAGAGGGGTATAGAGGCCCATTTATCATTTCGCTGTATATTTCATGGAAACGTGTAGACTAAATGAGTATAAAACCCAGAACGATGAGTTATCTTGAGCGTGTGCACTTCCTACTCCCCTGTTGTCTACTTTTGAATAATAGACGAGATTCAGACCACTGAACAATGGACGGCTTTACAAGAAACAGTGGACACAGCTTTTCCAGGTGAGCTTCGTTGTGTAATTTAATCGGTCATCATGTAGATTTGTCCGAAACCCTGAAGAAGATGTGTAATGTGTCGAATACTAGTACTATTAAAGGTTGTTGGAGGAGGGTATCGCAAGAACGAGGTGATTTGCTTTATATGCGATAAATTCGCCCTTTCGACAAATTCCTCCGTTTCAAATCCTTCGTCTTTTTTTAAAGGATCAATCATTTTCAAATTTTAGTTACATGTTACAATAATATTGTATCTTCAATATATTTCTTTCACCCCAAGAAGTTGAACTGAAGAGCCATATTGTTTAACAAAATTGTGTCCCTTGGCCGTTCTTTTACCGTTGTTACGCTGGTATGATTATGGACATTATGAGAATATAATCTAAACAACTTTAAAACCTGGAGCTTAGGAATAAAAATGTGGGAAATTCAATGCCTGAATGTTGATCAAACATTTCAGATGACTTGTTTCTCTATTCAATAAGGAAAGGTTTCTTCACATCGACATAAAAGGAACACAATATAAATCACCTGCACGTCACACTGTCTCAGTGCCTCGCACCTCATTTATTCCCTTACTGTCCACAGGCCTGTGTGTGAAATCTGTGCATGTTTGACTCATTGGCATAGAACGGATTAAAAGAAATTTGAACCCCCACCCCCTCCTAAAAAAGGGAAGAAATGCTAAGAAGGTCATAGCATGTTTCTAAGCATCTAATCATTGATGACGAATTATTTGATGAATTCTGTCAGTTTCTGGAGACCTGGAGACAAAATATACTGCACTGACCATTGGATCCCCTGTCAGTCTCGCTGCCTTAGCACTTGCCATTTCATTTATCGCTTGGTGCAAACATCGCTGGAAAAAGTGAGTGATAGCACATTCTTTTCTCTTCGTTATCTTTGTGTGTTTACCTCATATGAATGAATGAATGAATGACTATATATATATATATATATATATACATATATATATGTAATATATACATTGTATATATATATATATATATATATATATATACATTGTCTATATATATATATATATATATATGAAGAGTTTGTTCGCACAAACCGATAAGTCCTTTTTGTTCAATTCGTTACACTCTGTTGGCATAGAACGTGAATGTCGTACAGATCATTATGTGACCGTGCACCTCAAAACGAACCTAAAGTCGCACACACTGATTTTGCGTGAGGACTGAAAATAAGTGAAATGGGTAAACCTAGCCGAACTTGACTTTTTCATATTTTCTGAAAGAGCGGGTCTTCTTTTACATTATGCTAAAATTTGGTATCATAAAACGGGCAATAAATTGTGTTTTTTGAGCAGTTTATCTCGAACATTTTTGGTAGAATAGTGTGGTTAGGTGTGTCTTTAGAATCCCCTTTTCATTTCTGAAAAACCTGTCCACACTCTTCACTTTCAACTGTAATAACTTTTGAAAGGATAGTGCTACTGCTTTGAAAGTTGACATTAATTATAGACAGAATGTGTTAATGAGGCATGCTCAATTTCAGTTTAATCTGATAATCCCTTCATTGTTGTTACTCTGGTGGTTTACTTCCTGTTTTTTGTCCCATTCATCGCACAGCCAGCACGGTTTGGTAAAGATTAAGCGCTTGAATAGACATTGTACTTCAGAGCCTCTTTTCTCAGTTCACACTTTTCCTGAGTTTGTGCTTTCTTTCCAATACGTAATAGAAGGTTTAATTTGTAGAAATCTACACAAAGGGACAATTTGAAATTTTGTACTCTTCAATGTGTTTTGCGGCAAAAACCGATAAGTATATACACTGCTCGCAGTATAAAATCGGGGCGTTGCAAGTCTTCTCAAGTTTTTAGCAATGCTCATGAAGTTTAGCACACACACATTGGTTTTGGGATGGAGATGTGCAAGACATTGTATTTTTTTCGAATGTATTGGAAACTGCGTTGCCAAGGTGAGGGCATATTATGACCATAAATCACTGAATAGCGTTTTTGGTAATCGAGGTACTTCCGCATGTTTCGAGCAATGATCATGAAATCTGGCGCGCACATTGGCCTTTGGTAAATGTACAAATCACATTCTTTCATGGCTCAAAAACTGCGTTTCCATGGTAACAGCATATTACGGCGATTGATCGGGAAAATATTAGGGATCGAAAAAGTTCCTCCTTTTTCAAGCAAAATGCTTACGAAGCGTGGCACACAAATATTAGTGTCGGGATGAAGACGTGCAAGACATTTTTCGAATGTGTTAGAAACTGCGTTGCCATGATAACAACACATTATGGTAATAATGATAATCATGTAAACGGCACATCATGACAATAAATCGGGAAAAATATTGTGGATCGCAGAACCTCCTTATTTTCTCAAGCAAATGCTCACGAACTTTGGTACACACACATTGGTGTGGTCAATGGTGGTGGTGAAGACGTTTTTTGAATGTGTTGGAAACTGCGTTGCTATGGTTACCAAATATCATGAAAATGAACCAGGACAAAATATTTGGATCAAAGTACTAACTCGTGTTTTGTAGCAATGCTCATGCAATTCGGCACACATGCTGTTCTTTGGAACAAGGGAAGCAGGACACCATGTTTCGAATGTGTGGAAACTGCGTTGGCATAGCAACGGCATATTTCATTTATTGCGCTCCCGTTTTCGTTCTGGGTTGGACGAAAGCTGGGTAGCCTCTAGAAGATTAGTGTCATGCACGATTGCTTAGATCAGCACGCAGTAGTCGCGACGCTGGCGCTGCAGCCTGCACGCTTTTAGCGGAGTCCTTATCCTGCGTGTATGTAGTCCAACATAGTTACTGTACAGCATGCATAACGCAGCATAATCAATTAAATCACCTGACACATATACGAAATGCTGATTGGTTAATGTGGACTTACCAGCTTTTGCAACAAAACGACAAGTGGACTTATCGGTTTTTGCCGCAAAACATTGATTTTAGACTGAAATAATCCGAGTTATATTGCGTTTTGTTATAAACTGATTATATCTTCAGATTGGTCTCACAATACCTTAAACCACGGTATACGTCGATTAATTTTCATGAAAATGGACTTGATAATTCGGTTTTGCGAACAAACTCTTCATATTGCTTATTTACCTTGCAATCCATCATGTATTCTAATTTTTGACATATTGTAGACACTCAAACTAATGAAGAAATATCTCGTACTGTTCCCAGCGCTGCCTCAAACACAACAGTTTTTCGATGAAAAAAGAAATCAAACAATCTTTCAATGCCTTAAAGTTACCACAGAAAGTAAAAGTACTTCATGTTTCCTACATTTGCAGTATGAAAATTTTGTTCCAGAAATCTGCGTAAAAAAACCCAAACAAATGTTGATTATTTTTTCAAAGTTGTTTCCACACAAATCTGTGTTTAGATTTTATTACAACGACATATATTCCCCCAAACCTTTCATCTCGTATCATTTCTTTTTACTCAACAGAAAACGTAGGCACCTAGAAAATTCAAATAAATTGAGTACCCAGCCATTGCATTCTATCAATACCGACGCGCTGCATCGCGCTTTGTCGGAACATCTTGGCAACAAAACTAATCAGGAGGACGTGCATCACATCTGCCAGAACCGCACAGAGGTAGTCACCTTGGATTATATTGTTGAATATAGCAGTTCGTTACTTTCGAACGGAACTCCATAGAGTACTCCCTGGTTTTATACCGAGGAATATACATGGCTTTTGAAATAACGAATTTCTTTCGCAGCAAGTGTTATATTAACTATTTTTTCTATAAGCAAAGTTAACTCTTAATTGATGTTCAAAAGAATAACGTATGCATTTTAGAAACTCTACTTTGAATCAATCACACTTTTGTTACAAATCTACCAGAAATTTGATTTTTTTCGTGCTTGGTTTCCAGGTAAATTGTCACTCCAATATCACGTGCTTCTGCCTTTCTCTGATACAGTGCATGGCACTGATATTTATTACATATGTAGTTATGTAGGCAGAAGCCTCGTGATGCCATGTATTCGTTTATTCAGGACGAAAAATCTCATATCAGTTACCATGATGAATACAAGTTGTTGTTTTTTTCAAACACATTGCGCATCTCTAGAAATAAATGTAAAAGTTAATGTCAGCGAAAGAACACCAAGCATTAACATGCTACCCTCTACTCTTTATTGTCCTTGATAGGATCACACTCTTGAAGGGCAAGTGGTCAGCGATCTACTGAACACAATTTCGCGACCTCTCAGTGACGTCATACCTCACCGAGATAGACATCACATCTAATGTCAAGAAAGAGCTATACATGGACATGACAGGAAATGTGAAGAAAAAGGAAGATGTCAAATTTGTTCAATATAGGAGCTTCGCTACAACTGAAAACGACATTGATGAAAACGGTTACATGCTTTCCAACGTTGGTCAACGCAGACCTATGAGTTGCGAACAGGAAAAGACTATCTACATGAACAATGCCATATCATTTGGATCAGAGATCAACAGAGATGTGTCCATCCAGTTCAGACCGGCAGATAGCGCTGTTAGATGTGAGGTCTCTGAACGGTCAGTTTACGAAGATATTTTATCAACTTCCAACCAATCCGCACCCTTAAGAGAACCACAGCATGGTCACGAGTACGCTACTATCGAGAGAAATGAGAAACGTGTCCCTTTTGCGATAGATCTAAATTCTCTTTATTCTGTGACAATATACTCCAGCAAGCAAAGGGAAGAGCGCGAGTTGGATGAAAATGGTTATCTTGTTCTTGAAGCATGTGCTGGTGAAATCGCCGGAGATCAGTATGTGGAGATGGACAAAGAGGTACTCACCACAGCATCTTTATATGAAGATATTCTTTTCCCCCAGAACAAATCTCCATAGCCAAAATAATTCCAAAGGCTAACTTATGTAAATTGCAATGTATAGAAAAGCATTGTTGTGCTGAATCAAATGTGTTTTGTGTTCACCCATGCACATGTGCAATGTCTGAAATGCAGAATGAAATACTACTACTACTACTACTACTGATAATAATAATGATATTAATAATAATGATAATCGATTGAACCCTAGAAATTTAGAGATGCTTCGATTCCGAACTGTGATTGAATATGGAATAAGGTGACAAACGCTGGAAAGTGTTATACGTCATTGATTCCCCTAACTCGTGGGGAAAACGACAATTTGAAAAGGCTAGCTATTTATAGTTGCTGCGCCTCCTTTTTTCAGTGTGGTCCATGAAGAGAAGTTTCCATAGCATTTAGAAGATCTGTTCTCATCATAATTGGGGAACACACTTACAAATGCCCTCATCTCCCTGTGAAAACACTGTGGAAACTCAAGATTAGCGCAATCGATGTGTCTTTGAAGTAAAAATATTCTAAAGAAGTAATCTTTATACGCAATACAGATTCTTTTCCCCTATATAGTGTAATTATGTATGCATCACTGCTGTAAGACACTATAGGTATATCTGAGAGCAGTAGCAAGGATTTATTGGGCACTTCGAGCAACTCTAATAGCAGACGAAAAACAATGACCTCAGATTTATTGAAAAGAATTTGCGGATTCTTCAGCATAGACAGCATTTAAATTACCTTAAGTATATTTTTGTAGTTGAGGTACTCTATGTCACCTCTGAAAGATAATTTTCTTCGTTTTATGTACATTCGCTATAACGCACTTTAAACCAATGAATGGAATCTCTTCAACAATTGCTTTTAGAATAAGAAAGACAACTTTAGAAAGTGTAATCACAAACAAGATCATCCAATAAAAATCTAAATTCTTCAATTTAGCAGTCACCGATAAATGTTGTACAGAAAAATAGTATTTTGACTAACAGGACATGTGAAGTGTGGCATGAACAACAAAGTAAAGGAGAGAAGTCGTCGAATAAAGCGTTATACTTTAAGAGTTGATAGCCACAATAGTATTTGCACATAATATGTTTCGATCGTCTCACACCTGTCCAACTAATTTGCACATCAAGTTATCTTGCATTTTTTAAAGCAATGGTTAACCCTGCGTTGTTCTAGTAAAGTAGTCATAGTTGGTAAATCATTATTGCCCAATGCCATAGCTTTAATGGGTGAGATACACTATCTCATTCTGATCTTTTAATAAAATGGAACAGTCTTTAAAGGATTTTTGCATTTTCAGCTGCCAGTGGTGAATGTTTTGAAATCTGTTTAAGGAGAGGTTAGATACTGGTAATTACCATGGAATGATAGTGGCACCACGTGCGTTACGTTTTCGCTCTAACCTTAAGCGATTATCATACTGTATTTCAACATATTGTTTTAATCTTAATCATATGTCTTACACATAGTGATGAAGATGTCTCAAAAATTAGTTTACGTGATGAGATAATTATGTTATGTATCCTATACTTGCCATTCATTCATTCATTTTTTTTCATTTCCAACATAAACATATAAATATATTACATGCTACCACTTTCATTAGAAAGAGCACAGAGGATTTGCACTGAAAAACATTTCAAAAGTAGCAATACGGGTAAGCATAATTTAAGGAGATATAAAAAGTTGGTACAGACAAAAGCAAATGTTGATCTCAAATATACGCGTACCTGTTCTTTTGTCATTACAATGATTGTTATAATAATGACCATCCTCATCTACCATTGGTAAAACATAACCTACGGATGAATTGTTTCTGAGGCCGAACGTTTAATGAATAGTTTTTATCTTTATTTTCTAGAACCAAAAATTATGGAACATAAGGTAAAATTATGCGTCAGGTTAATAAATACAATAATTGGAATGACATTGTTTTAACAGAGGGTAATTTCAACACATTTTTTTTTTCAGAAGTATCTGACGAATACAAAACATATGAAATATGTGGCAGACAATTCACTGCAATTACATTTTCAAGGTTGACATACGAATACAGACCTCAATATAAGGTACAGTGGAAGAAGTATTAACAAAGCAAATTGTAATTGCGTAAAATGTTACGATAAAATTACGTATTCGAATTGTGGTATAGGGTTAGCCGGGTAGCCTACGCTTATGATCCATATTTCAGTCACATACACCTCCATTTGTGTTGAAATTCTCTATCATGCCATCTGTTTATACTCACAAATAAAGCTGAAGTGGACATAAATGTCAAAGGTTTTGAATATCTGGCTCCATGCGACATCCTTTACCATCCTTTATCTCCAAAGATCACAAAAGCCAACGGTACATAAATTATGCAGTGTTAAACTACACTCTCCTGAATATAATGATAATATATATATATATATATATATATATATATATATATATATACGCACACACACATATATTATATAACACATGTATGTAAAGAGAGAGAGAGAGAGAGAGAGAGAGATAGGGCATGAAAAGGACTGCGACGTGCTGTGGATGGAAAAAGGATACAATACTCTGTGTGTGATTTCCTTCATGATGTATGGTGTTGCTATCAAATTAATCCCGCAAACAGGACTGCTGCAAACCTCAAAGCTGATTTGATGGAAGTTATAAAGTATTTTGTTGTAGATGCTAATGATCTTTACATTTCATGATAGGTTGTAGAAACAGTGAGACTCCTGTGTCAATCTTTAGCGTAAATCCCCCCCCCCAAAAAAAAAGCCACAACAGCATCAACAACAACAAAAACAAAAAGTTCGGGAAAACATGGGTAATTGAAAACTTATTAATGTTTTAATACAGGCAGTTACGACTTGTTTATCTGTCCTTGAGTAAAAAAAAATAGGGAATGAACGATATGATGAACATGCATGTCTTTGACTACATTCATATCATAGATCATGTTATTAAAAGTAGAGTGTCCATATCCCCCTTTTCGAAGTGTCTGTCCTACTCTAGAGAGATTGCAACTAAATCACCACTCAGAATTCATCCTTTTCTGATTTAGTTTTACAGGTTTTCTATATAGACAATCTATACAGTCTACGTGGAATTTGAGCAGAATCAAACCAACTGCAGAATGCAATGTGTTAAAGAGACCGTGATGTGGGTTGGAGTCCGTCTTCGAAACCAGAAGCTTTTGATATATTTAGAAACTTACCTTGCTCTAATATGCAATACACTCTTGAACAAAATTGTGACGATTAAGGAGCTATTGTTTAATCATGAAGAAACATGTATGAAGTAACAGAGACATGATAGGTCCTTCAGCAGATTTTAATGAGATACAAAATCACTAGGAACAATATGCTTACAATCATGTATATTTCGTTCACTCAAATAAAATAAATGATTCACATACTCAAGTTGTTACAAATGACCTAGGTATTTCGATCGCTAAAAGCTTGAAGAATGTCGATGGTATGATCAAGCTTTGAATATGACATACTTATGTACTGTAGTAGTCACATAAATATATATATATATATATATATATATATATACAGATATATACTTAATAGCCACATATATCAAAACTCAACTCAAATACTCACAGTCTTAGAGAGCCAGATCTATTCCCGAACTGCTATTACGCCCCATACCTCCAGCAACGACAGAAGATTATCCCAGCACAACCATCTGCTCTGACCGTCATATGTGGTGAATCCCTAGTCACTTATAAACCGAGAAAACATACGTAATCCATATCTGTTAGCCCCTTATAGAAAAAATTATGCTATCATAACATTTAATAATAAAAAAAGTGGTGCGTACTGAAGAACCTCCGGAATTTCGAACCTTACTTTGTTTTCAGATTAAGAAATACGAGAAACACCTTTCTGTTTATATTTTGGATTAGCAAACCTTTCTAAAACACGTAAGTCAATTTTTCTTTTGTTATGCTTGAAATGTTGAATTGTCCTTTCGCATTTTCTGCTCTCCCTGTTGTTCGCTTCAAGTTGCCAATGTATACACAAGTACTGCAAAAAACTTGTCCAGTTACAGGCACTTTGTGGTTTTTACCAATACATGATACTGAATGCTGTTGTGCGGAGAGCAAGAATAATACATTGTTCAAGCGTAAACAGGAAATAGGGAGTATTATTGCAATTAATTAACACATTGCTCTACATCGACGTAAATGAGCGCTAAACTGATTATTGTTTTAGTAGTAGCCGTGATAAAAGAAATTACGGGAGTACGTACTCGAGCAGAATTCGAATCTACCATCTCCTGACAGTACTGCCTGATCTGCGGACAGGCGTCATCTCCTCTAGACCACGAAGCTTCCGCCGGACAGCAAGTATTGGTTTTATTCCTTGCAGAAAGCAGCGGGTACTGGGTAATTATTTAAATTTATTAAATTCTTCCGTCGAAATGTTTTCCGAGCAACTGATTGACAAATTGCCCTACATCGGCTGTTGATCAATTCAGTGCTTACTTACGTCGATGTAGGGCAATTTGTCAATCAGTTGCAATTAAAACATCTCGACGGAAGAATTTCATGAATTTGGATAAGAGAGTGATACTTGTTATATCATATTGTCTATATCATATTGTATGCTAAATACTAAATAAATCGAAAAACAAAGGGAAGCCCTCTTCATGACGTGATAAGACAGCATGTAAGACTTGCTACATGATCAGTCTATAGTAAACTCAATGACAGAAAAATGATTGCGGAATTACATAACTTGATACATTTTTTCATTTATATCCGGAAACTTTGTTCAAATGCTGAAATAAATTTTCATAGAAAACTTTCCAAGAACTTAGCATAGTATGATAGATAAATGATTTCCATATTAAAGTCGAAATAGTTTTCATGGGTCACGTAAGACTACACAGAAACGAACGTTATCGTCTCTTGTTCTCCATTATGACAAATTTGGTGATTTTATCATTGTTTCCTAATGGAAAGCGTTAGTAGGTAATACATGTAACGTCAACACCAACCCTGCCTGGCTATCAGTGTCTTCATATCTTAAAAGTTAAATTCGTTGTGTAAGTAAATAAAGTCTGTTTATGGGCGGACGTAGCCTTCCGCAAAAGCACCCCTCCCCCTTAAAGCCTGTCCAGGTTTAATCGATCACGGCAGTTTAGACTCCATTTTCAAAACCTTGAAAACTGAAACCAACGAAGCGGCATTTACTGTCAGTCAGTCTGAGGATTGATCATAAAAGAAATGATGATAGCGGGCAAAATCGTCATTGAGTAGATCGAAACTTTACAATATACAGAAGAGGTGCTTCAGAGCTAGTGTACTTGACAACGTTAGCAATCTGGAAATACCCACGAATGAATAGACGCATACAAGTCAAATTTGTTTAAGACGTTTGAATTGATCAATGGATATCGCACGAAAGTTTACATGGAAAAAGCAATCATATAAAGGAATAAAAAAAGTAAAAAAGCCAAACGCAAAACAGGAAAAAAAAAGAAATTCGGAAGGCGATGGAGTGAAACCTCCCTTCATGTTCACAAGTTGACGAATGATAGAGTAGTATCAAAGAGAATAGTGTAAGTTTCATTAGAATTCAATGTGGAACAAAATCATGAAATTGGAATATAGTACGTGCTTTCATGATTCAGTGATGTCGATTGCATATATATATATATATATATATATATGTATATATATAAAGTCGCCAGACATGGATTTTTAGGTAGGGGCAGATTCTGGAAGAGCAGACTCTAAGCTTTGAAATGATGCATAACTCATTTCAAATGAACTTCCTTAACCTACCTAAAAATGGAAAGAAAGCACATACTCTGCAAAAGTGGGAACTGAGGAAAGAGGCTCTAAATTACAGGGTCTATTCAATCGCTTAATCTTTCACCAAGCCGGTCTTATAGCTGTGCGATGAAAGGGACAAAATACAGGATGTCAACCATGCACCGGAGTACCAACAATGAAGGGATTATCAAATTAAACTGAAGTTGAGCATGTTCTATTTACACATTCTGTCCATGATTAATGCCAACTTACAACACAATAGCATTACTTTTCAAAAGTTATTAGACTTGAAAGTGAAGAGTGCACAAAGGATTTCAAGAAATTAAAAGGGGCCTCCAAAACATTCCTGATCATTCTACACTCTCTCCCAAAATGGGGTTGTAGAAAAACTACTGAAAACACACTGTCCCATTCGTGTTATGATCCCAAACTAAAGAATATTGTAGAAGAAAGATAGCTCTTTCAGAAAATATGAAAAACTCAAGATTGAATTAGTTGACCAATTTTTCCTGTTTTGAGTCCTTACGTAAAATCAAGGGGTGCGACTTTTTATTTGTTTAGTGGTGCACGGTCTCATATACATGTACATATGTATGAGATATACATTAATATATTCGAATGAAAATGAAAGAAGTGTACTTGGTGTTTGTGATCAACCTGTTGTGGAGTTGCAAAACCTCAACAGCTATTTTTTATGGAGGAGGGGCTTTGTATACAGTCATTTATAGAGTATGATAGCAACAAAACCATGTTTTAGTAATCTATAACATTTCGAATAAATATTTGAAAGGTGACTACACCACCACCTCGTCTCCCTTGTGACTGATAATCTCGTTACTTGAAATCATGTGAGAAGCTAAAACGTTATGATTATTGAATTATGTCAGCACGTAATTGGATTTGAACAGTTATTGAGTGTAGGCCCATAAATATATGAAAGACATAGCCACAACATACAGACACTCTAAGATAGATAGACAGACACACACACACATACACACACACAGACACAGACACACACACTCAAAATGAGGCAGAATCAGTATCGTTTTCAGCGACAAATGCCAAAATACCTTGGAAAATGAGGTAGTAAGTTTATTCAATGATCCATATACTGCCTCGTCCGCTTTCCAAATATGCATAGATTTTGCCTTTGATACACAAGTTCAAGGGTTAGTGGCAATGAGAACAATTTAATTTTGATATGAGAACCGAAACATTGTTCCATAATTGGGGGACTTAGAGATTTCGATGTGAATCACCTATGCTGGTTGTCGTTAGACAAAATTATAAAAAAAGTCTTCAACAAAGCACAAATACAGACAAGAGGGTATAAAGCAATTAATCAAAATAAAGAGACAGCATTGATATGGAAGTGTTCAAACTAATCATGTATATTCTGACATGGTTTCTAAAGGTCTAAATTGTCTTCATGTGCCACCACTTTCTTCAAGCCGTTGGAAATTAAACAAAATCAATCACGTACAGATTCGTAGTTTCATACACCCACACACAGCTGCTCAAGAGTTGCCAAGTAGATGCGCACGCAAGCTTGGTGGCCATTTCTCCACTGACATCAACAGGCAGACTTATCAGCTTTGAGAATTCTGAACTTTCCCACAATGCACTGGACAAGTTCTATTTGATCTTCACCCACACAATATCGAGACTTGGCATATGATTTCACGTTTTTACACCTGGAAATAAAGCGAAGTTTCCTAATTTTGGCGGAGGTGTTGTTCCTCATCTAGTTAATCTAGTTGGAGTCACTGTTTAATGTTGCTGCTAAAGAGGGACTAATGAAGAATTTATTATCATTTATGTCACCTAAAATTGATTAAGAATGTATTTTGTCGTATTGTTCGTTGCCTGTTTCTTGCTCTACCAGCCTTTGTTCACTTCCTCAACTTCGGAAAGCAACATGACGTGTAAGTATTTTTTTCTTTTTAATTTTTGTTTAAACAAATATTCTCCAACAGATCATTCACACTTCTTGCTTCTTACCTTTTTACTTATTTGGTGAGGCATACATGCATTTGTGAGAAAACACGCGCACACATACACACAAAAAGCTAACAAATCTAGTTCCGATATTTCATTCGCTATTTTGCTTTATATTTGTGGTAATTAAAGCACTGATGTGTCCTATACGTTAACCTTCTATTTAGTTGAATAATATTGATGCTTTGTTTGATGATTATACTAGTGTCCCTGTCGACTCTTGATATTCGGTACAGAAAGTAAAGCGACGAACACTGAAAGAAAAACAATAATTTCTTTACACACAATGTCTACAAATGGCACAGTACTAATGATTTATGAATGCTTAATGACACAATCTTTTTTTTCTCTCTAAATATTAACATTTACTTGCAAGTATGCCTTTGCACTACTTTTCTGTCCTCCTGCAGATTTTACTCTAAACTGCTCGGAGAAGCCATTAGACCTGGACATATGGTGTAATACAGCATACATCGCCAACAATAGTTGGGTTATACAAGCTCCTCTAGGACGGCGATTTCTCATAGAAATTAAATCCATCAATAATGGATTTATGGGATTCGATATACTGGATGTAATATCAAACAGGACGTTTCAAACTCTGATTAAGAAAGGCGAGTTGCCGCACCCCGTTTTATCTCTGGCGCGTGAGACAAAGCTGAGTTTATGGAAACATATATAGACCTGGTGAAGCGAATTTCAAAATGAACGTGAAGTGTTTAGAGGGTAAGTATCAATTTACTCGTATAAAATCAGTATCAGTGTTTATTTATGAAGAGCTTGCTTCCAAAAAGCGCTGAATCCATCATTTTTATTGGATTTAGCGCCTTTTAGAAGCAAGCTTTTCATAATTCTTATTTGCTCCGTTGTTTTTCCCCAATCAACGTGCACAATTTTTTTCTTATCTCATTTTCTTGCCGGAAAATAGATCCATGTATGTGTTAACAATTTAAAAGACAACACAATGATTCGTATAAAAAGAGCGTGTAAAAGCAAAAATGTCACCAAACCTCATTTCTTATACAAAAATATTCACGGTACTGGTTTAGAACAACAGACAGCAGAACCCGATGACTTAAAATCAAATTGCACTAAGTTTGGTTTCCAAGTTTCAGCATTAAACATAGTAACAATTTTGTTACCAATTTAGTCACGCTCACGGATGCGAGATTCTTACCAATGTAGGGCTTCAAGTTTAGATCTTCCGTAATTAGTCGTGGTATTTACAGTTACCACGTTTCCAGCCAGAAATGTATTTTTTTTTATTACTCTCTATCGATGCACTAGTTACCTATCGTACAAGCAAATTACCCCCCCCCCCCCCGACTTACAAGAAATTTGCAGCCTTCTGTGAAACTCCGTAATGGTGTCAATTGGTAAACGCTTTTGAAGCGATGCATCATCTGTTTGTGGTTTTGTTCATATTAATTGTCCTAAAAATGGTAGTATTGCGAAGGAAAAGATGATAGTAAACATGGATGCATCTTTTTCTGAATGATAAGAAATACCTCGATAAACCGTTATTCTGTGAATTCATACTCAATCAACATCTTCACTGATAACTACTGCTCGTATCTATTCCCCCTATAGTTTATGTAAATCAGTTGTCGACATGGACAATTTGTGAAACACTTCATTGTAAACTGTATATCACTATTGATTTTTTTCCCAGCAGTCTGAATTAGTCTAAATTTTAATGTTTTTTTTTTCTGAATAAACATTTATGTTCTGCGGAAAGGGAACACTGTAAAAACATCGGTGTTAGATTTAACACCATGGGTGTTAAATCTAACACCGATCAAACTTCAATAGAGGACCACACCCACAGGTGTTGAAAATGAATTGTGACGGTGTTAAAAAGTGTTCGCCTGGCACTTCGTGGTGTTTATTTGACACTGTGGCTGGTGATATTTTTGACACTGCGCTAGAGTTAATTCAATAATGACACCGCATGGTGTTGATTTGATATTGGTGGTGTTAATTGCAATGGTATAACATCCGTCCAGCTTCAATAGGGGACCACACCAACTGGTGTTACTGTGGTGTAAATTTGTTTACACATTTTTTCAAATATCAAGTACTTTATCGGAAAATTCTTTATCGTCTTGTTGAAGTTCAAAATTAATAAGAAGTGCAGTAACTAAGAAACTATTCAAAAAACAATTTTAAATTTTTAAATGACACCCGGAGGTGTTAATATAACACCATGAATGAGCACCGGAAATTGAACACCAGCTCGGTGTCTCATATTTAACATCGGACTTTTTGCAGTGAAGGGTTGGCTTCGTGGCAGTCTTCCACCCCTCAAAATAAAAAAAAAAATAATGATAATACAGTGTAATGAAGGACGATACAACTCATATTTCATAGAGATTGTAACCAGTTGAATAAGCGCATCAAAGTTTTCAATTGGGTCAATCTAGAAAAACCTCGATCTTCATAGGCGTCAATCCACCGCGACAGGTAGCTTAACGAAACGGTTGCCTCTCTCGTTAGTTATTTCTTCCCTATATATGCCGTTCTCGTAACACCCAGCTGTACAAAATACACACTAATCTCTGGTTTATACCTCTTGGGCCTATTTCATTTCATGCCGAGATCGTGGGCCATGTTCACTCTATAGTGTCTGTCTCATGAAATGTATGACTCTTTGGTTGTGTGACTCGTGCGTGTCGAGCTCGTGCACCCGAGCCAAAGACCCACGAATCATACAGCCCATGAGTTTGACATCAAGTAAAACAGGTCCGCGAGATAGACACTAGTTTGTTCAGATGTATCATCCTTGTCAGTGTTTGACGATATAAACTTTAAAACGATTATGAACTTTCAAGTGGGTAAGTGGACTAAATATCACATAAATGTTTAAGTAACATTGAGAGAAAAATTAAAAAAAAATCTGAAATTAACCCCTGGCCTCATGTATGTATTTGATATGAAATCAAGAAGGGTGTTTAACTGTCTTCGCGAGAAAAATGTATTTCAGCAAAACATAGGAAGGAATGTGATATCTTTCACGACATTCATCAATAAACGTTGTGAATCCGTGGTAGCCTAAAAATTTCTTTTATAGATTATTGATGATGTCAATAGCTTCATTTCCAATTAACGGAAACGATATGTTTATGTTATTTTTTATTACATTATCGGTTTGGAAGCATTTCGAACAAAATTAATTGAATAAGTAAAATAAGGTCCATTTTACGAAAACAATCATTGAATGAGGTACGTCTACTTGCACAATATCAAAACAAACTGACTTTGTCGTTAAGGCACAACATCAATTGCTATTCGTGTGTTTTGTAGTCTCCTACATCATTCTTGTCCGAATTGATCAGCCGTGAATTAGAACTATCGTTGTTGTTAACAGAGAATAACCACGTTCTGCATAATTTACTTTATTAGTTCCGTTTGTCGGTTTTGGAAGCTTTTCGAACAAAATTGAATAAATAAGTAAAATAAAGTCCACTTTACGAAAACAATCACTGAATGAGGGATGTCTACTTTCACAATATCAAAACAAACTGACTTTGTCGTTGAGGCACAACATCAATTGCTATCCGTGTGTTTCGTAGTTTCCTACATCATTCTTGTCCGAATTGATCAGCCGTGAATTAGAACTATCGTTGTTCTTAACAGAGAATAACCACGTTCTGTGTAATTCACTTTATCAGATCTGTTTGCCCTCAAAATATGCTAGGAATATATCATATCATCTTGTGATACAAGCAGTTAAAAACACTTTTGGGACCCACGCGGATATCGGCATTTTCTATAGAGTACCGAAGTGAGTTTCTTCTTCCTGTATTTTTGTTTATTATCTATACCAAGAAGAACTTGATATTTTATTTTCATTGACAATTAAAGGGATCGTATAGTTTTGGTTGAGACCTAATTTCGGGTTTCTAACATTTTTGGTGAGATAATGAGAAACCTCTAATAAAATATGAAAGAGCACGTAATTCTAAGAGGAATTCAACATTTATTTGATGAAACTTGGTTTTGAAATGGCTGAGATATCCAAAAGAGAACAATAATTATTCTAATGAAGTGTGGGACCCACAATTTACTACGATCGCTTTGCTTTACGTTGTTCTTGGATTTTTCAGTCATTCCAAACCCGATTTTCATCAAATAAACTTTAAGTTCTTCTTAAATGGCGTGCCTCGTACTGTATCACAAGTGTTTTCTAGGTATCTTGCAAAAAGTTATAAGCCCAATTCTCATCTCGATCAATACTGTACCACCCCTTTAATGCCTTAAGAATCTTGTTCTCTTTTACATACTCGCATTTAGACGAAGCAGTATCTATAGAGTCCAGAGTGTCTTGAATTGTATTTGGCTGTTGGAAAATTCTCATTTGAAAAATGAGAAATGGATTCAACATAAAAATCACAAGTGCAACTTTATTGTCACTTATGCTAAATTCATTCAATTTCAAGAAATGCCGTTGGTAAAGCTGGTTGCCGGACGCTCTCCGCTGGATGGCTTGGTGGTCTTGGAGTCAGACATGATGTGCTATGACGGCTTCAACCTCATAGCTGCTGACTTAGTCTGCAGAGAGCTCGGCTTCCGAGCGGTAAAAAATTATACGGCTGAAATTATTCCAACCACAGCACCGTCGGACAACACTCAATGGCTTTCATATTCTACAGGTAAGACTAACTGTAATATTCTGCGTAAAGATTAAAAACAAAATGTATATTAAATGTTTACATAGTGATTCGTGAAGAAACAGACGAATATACAAAATTGAATTTACACGCAAGGTTCGGAATACTCGAGTAAAATTCTCGAGATAGGTCATTGCTACGAATTTTCCGCTGCTCCAACTTCCGATCACCTTGGCGTGGCAGAATTTACGGAGATATGATAAACGTTTATTCACACCGGCTAATGTCTTTACTAATTTTCGATGTATCAATGCACAAGTTGTCACCGTGGAACAGTAAATGACTGTCTATCAAACAAAACTGAGTGTAGCCGGAACAAGGCTGTGAGACTCAGATGCCAAGGTGAGATTGAACATGAAAAGTTTTAGCAATTTATCAGTTTATTATGTATGTATGAGGCATATTATCATAATATTATCTCTCTTTTTTTGGAGGGGGGGGGGTTGGCGGAAGAGTAATGTTTGTAGGTTTGTATATTTGACGTGTTCTCATCTTGCTCTTATAAAGACATGGACATAAAAGCCAAGACAAGATGATAAATACGAGAAGTTGACTGGAAGTAAGACACTGAATACTAGTAAAAACAGAAAGATGAATAGCTTGTCATAAATGAATTGCTTTTAAGAAATAGGATGACGTTTGCTGACTTTATTAATCACGCCATTTTCAACTGTTGCTTTAAAAAGGACGTAATGAGCATTTATCCCTCACCAATAGACGCTTGACTGAATCTAAACAACAACGCCGACTGTCCGAATATTGGTGTTTATCTGCTTATCTGTTATCTATGGTTTGTGTGATATGTTTGGGGGAATAGAGTGGAACTAATACAGTCACACATAATGTATATTCATCTGATAGTGTGTTTGCATGTGTAGACATTTTTTTAGTGCCTGATATGGTTTGTAATTTCCATGTGTGACTGTTTAATTCATGTTTAAGAATAGATATAGATTCATGTAGTTTATCACGGACACAACATAATGTGATAGCTTAAGAATTTTCACAGAAATATACAATTATACGAGACATTATTATGCTCGCGTGATGTTACCTCAAAAGCGTCACATCATTCAACCTTTAACTTATCAAAAGAAGGTCACATGTTACGTGTGGTTCAAGTACATAACATACAAAATAAATATCAAACAGAAAATCTTGTTTTTGTCTAACAAACCTTTTGCGGGTTATCTCTGAAAGTGGAATGTCATTTGGTTTCTTCACAAGGGTTGATAGTGTGATAGTATAGTTATATCCGCTAAATCGGCGTCTGAGGATTCTCTTTGTTAAGACTCTAAATCTCAGCTAGCCATTTTTGAGCGCCAAGAAATTCCCCTCCTACATTCATGTCCTGAAAATGTTATAAAGCTCCTTCGTCTTGTCAGATTATTCTGTTCAAATGCTAGGTCGTCATGCATGTACATATTATGTATGCTGTTTTCAAACAATGAGAAATTAGTCTGCATGAAAGCACGGTTCGTTTGAAATAAACAGATGCATTTATATTACTTCAACAATCGGGATTTTATGAAGTGATTTATTTTGAATAGTGTCAGCAGTAGAATGTCATAAGTGTGGATCAATAACCATTCAGCGATTAGAAATCACCTGTAGATTTTAACAATCACATCCTGTATGAACACAGAACCTGGATTTCTTGGATGCTACCGGGACGATCGTCGCTCCTTTCAGGCTTTATATGTTCCTGGATTTAACGTTCATTCTGACGAAGAGTGCGTGTCTACCTGCAGACGAAAATCCGAAAACCATGACATTGCTATTGTCAATGAAAGGAACTGCACATGTTATCAATCAGAAGCGTTTGCCAACTTTATTTCTGACGTGAGCAGTGCTCATTATTGGACACCTAAAACCAACAAAGAACTTGAACCCGGTCCGCAAATCCATTGTTTGTTTGACCGTGAGTATTAAAACGTGTGTCCTATGAGAGTAAGAAAACTTCCCTCATGTCATTTTTCTCTCTATATAACACTGTGTGCTTTTTATCATATTGGTAACATGTCGGTTACAATAACGGCACTGGTTGTCATACTTTGTATTACACCTGTTGATTTACCACAGCTTCTGAGATGAGTGTGACATTACCGGTACTTCAAAATGTTCAACGTACATTATAATCACTTGAAGTGAAAGTTAACTGTTATTGCTAATACCTGTTAAAAGAATCTTGAAGACGCTAAAATAAATAATAAACTGTATTACATATTTTCTGCTTATACTTAAAAGCGCACCCAAAAAGAGGCAGTTATAATTACGTGGGTTTTCATTTGGGGCAATTTGTATATTGATAATTCACAAGATGTTCATACTTTCTTCACTGCTGTTATATTATCACAAGATTTATCCAAACAATTTAAATTCAACTGTTTTGAGGGTTGCGACAGCAGAAATAAGTAATTCAAGATAACCGTAAATTATATATTGAATTCTTTGTATTGTTTTAGTATTTCTCTTCATTTTTCTTATTCTTCTTTTTAAACATTTGTTTATCGGAATTTCTCTTTCTTCTTTATCGAAAGTTTCTGTCGGGTTTTGTAAGCATCCCGGTCCTGTGTCTGATGGTTTTTGGGACTCTAATATCACGAGCTTTGGATCTAAGATGACTGTTACTTGTGACGAAGGGTTCATGTTGAATGGCAGCGCGACACTGCAGTGTGTGGGACTACCTGGATGGTCAACTTACCTCCCTGTTTGGAACACATCAGATCCGTCTTGCCGGGCAATCGAAAATGCAACACACGGTCTGTTGTACAAATTCATTTTACAGTTTATAAGTGGGAGTATAATAGAGAAATGAGACAGTTGTTCATTTCGATATATAAGAAGTCGAGGTGATGGCTATTATGCCATCTGACATACCTACTATTCTCCTCCCCCATAAAAAAAAAAACAACAACAACAAACAAACAAATAAATTCAATTTTATATTTTCTCTTCAAACTTTGAGAAAGCATAGTTATGATGACATCTATAGAGCATTTATTAGAAAATTGAAGAAGATTTGCTCAATTTGCTGTTATCTATTTCAGTATATTGAGTTATTCATACATTTCCTATTTCATACACATATACAATAGCTTCCAAAAGAAATGGTTCAATAGGCTTGTAACTCATGATTGTGATTTTGTTAAGTCATGTGAAATGTGTGCTCATTATCTGCATTTCCTGTTATCACTACTAGTATTCTATGTCTTAACTGTTGATTATTTTACATCGCGATGAGTCATTTGATTGCTTTTAAATGTCCCCATGTCTTCTTGTAACTTTTATCCAAACTGCCCGACGGAAGTATCCTTTTGCTTGAAGTGAATTATGAACGATGCGCATGGTAATAATGTTTTCAATTAAAATACTTTGTCAGAGATATTCGTCTGCCTCTTATCGCGCTAGTCCGTTAGTCGTGTTAATACATGTTTACGTATTTTTGTGAGTTTTGTCACAGATATTGAGTGGCATGACGCCGAAATCAGCACAACGATAGCACAAATCACAGACTTCACTTCAAGTGAGTACTGTAATTGCACATTTCGTATGTTATTTGAACTGAAGTATTCATGTTGTGAGAATGAGTATTCATGAAGTATTTACAGTATGCTGTACGTGTTATAAGTAGGATCCTACATCAGTTAAAGAACAGTTTAATGATAATGACCTGTCCCGTTTGAGTGACGTTTTTGTGGTCATGTCTATAATCTAAGCCATCATTTACGGAGGGGGGCTTAACAGTATGCCTATAACCGTAGTTGATTTATGCGCTGTCGTCCTTTATAATGCACCGGATTCCTTTCATATAAGTCATTTAATCATCGTCTTTTCTTCTCATTTTTCAAGGGTTTGGGATTCCCCAAGATATGACTGACATAATTTACAGTGTCTTAAAACCAAATTCGTCTATGGTGGATGCATTTCTAACAGTTTACCATCGTTTTTCACATCGTGTCAACCCCTTTCCCTGTAATAAGTGATTTGTGGATATGTGGTACAGAACGACATTATGTTAAACATGTTGCTTGACGCCATAACTAGCCTGAAACACTGTTCACCTTGAAACACAGGTCAAACTTTCGTTACGGTTCGCCTTAAAAAAAAAGGAGGTGGCATAGAGGCACATTTTTTCTTTTCGTTGTATGATGTCATGGAAACGTGTAGACTAAATGAGTATATTACCCAGAGCAGTGAGTTATCTTGAGCGTGCACTTCCTACTCCCTTGTCGTCTGCTTTTGCCACTGAAGAATGGACGGCTTTGCAAGAAACAATGGACACAGCTTTTCCAGGTGAGCATCGTGTCGTTAAATGAAATCAGTACGTTCATTTTTTTTTTTTATTTCTCATTAAAAATAATTTTGGTTTGTCCAAAACCCTGAAGAAAATGTTTAATGTGTCGAATGCTAGTACGATTAAAGGTTGTTAGAGGACGGTATTGCATTTTTTTTTTCGTATTTCAATTATAATGGAATATTATTATGAGTATTATACATATATACATATATAACTATTATTACGAGTTGAATTCTCATGAAGTGGTAGACGAGGTGATTTGTTTTTATATGCGATAAATTTGCCCGTTCGACAAATTCTTCCATTTCAAATCCTTCGATTTTTTAAAAAGAATCAATAATCTTCAAATTTTAGTTGTATGCTACAATGATATTATGTATTTATTAGACTTCTTTCACCCAAGAAGATGAACTGAAGAGCCATATTGTTTAACAAAATTGTGTCTATTGGCCGTTCTTTTACCGTTACGCTTGTATGATTATGGACATAATAGGACTATAATGTAAACAACTTTAAACCTCGGAGCTTTACAATCTTAGTAATGAAAATGCGGGAAATTCAATAACTGAATGTTGATCACGCATTTCAGATGACATGTTTCTATATTCATTAGGGATCGGTGATCGACAAAAAAAAGGGGACACAATTAATCACTTGCACGTCATACTGCTTCAGTGCCTCGTGCCTCGTTTATAGTCCCTGTCCATAGGTCTGTGTGTGAAATTCGTGCATGTTTGACTCATTGGCATAGAACGGATTAAAAGAAGTTTGACCCCCTCCCCTCCCCGCCCCCCCAAACGAAGAAGAAGAAGAAGAAGAAGAAGAAGAGATGCTAAGAAGATCATAGCATGTTTGCAAACATTCAATCATTATTTGATGACGAATTATCTATTTGATGAATTCTGTTTGTCAGTTTCTGGAGACCTGGAGACAAAATATACTGCACTGACTATTGGATCCCCCGTCTGTTTCGCTGTTTTAGTACTTTCCATTTTATCTATCGCTTGGTGCAAACATCGCTGGAAAAAGTGAGTGAGAGCACATCCTTTTCTCTTCGTTATCTTTGTGTGTTTACCCAATATAAATAAATAAATGAATGAATAAATGAATAAATGAATGAATAAATGAATAAATAAATAAATAGAAAAAATATATATATATGTATGTATGAAGAGTTTGTTCGCAAAAACCGGTAAGTCCATTTTGTTCAATTCGTTTAATTCACGATTTTTTGTTACACTCTGTTGGCGTAGAACGCGAATGTTGTAGAGAGCATGCCGGTTACCTACGTAATAAAAGGTTTAATCTTTAGAAATCTACACAAAGGTGGGACAATTTGACATTTTGTACTCTTCAATGTGTTTTGCGGCAAAAACCGATAAGTCCACTTCTCATTTTGTTGCAAAAGCCGATAAGTCCACTGCTCGCAGTATAAAATCGGTGCGTTGCAAGTCTTCTCAAGTTGTTAGCAATGCTCATGAAGTTTAGCACACACACATTGGTTTTGGGATGGAGATGTGCAAGACATTTTATTTTTGTCGAATGTATTGGAAACTGCGTTGCCAAGGTGACGGCATATTATGACCATAAATCACTGAATAGCGTTTTTGGTAATCGAGGTACTTCCGCATGTTTCGAGCAATGATCATGAAATTTGGCGCGCACATTGGCCTTTGGTAAATGTACAAGTCACATTCTTTCATGGCTCAAAAACTGCGTTTCCATGGTAACAGCATATTACGGCGATTGATCGGGAAAACATTAGGGATCGAAAAAGTTCCTCCTTTTTCAAGCAAACTGCTTACGAAGCGTGGCACACAAATATTAGTGTCGGGATGAAGACGTGCAAGACATTTTTCGAATGTGTTAGAAACTGCGTTGCCATGATAACAACACATTATGGTAATAACGATAATCATGTAAACGGCACATCATGACAATAAATCGGGAAAAATATTGTGGATCGCAGAACCTCCTTATTTTCTCAAGCAAATGCTCACGAACTTTGGTACACACACATTGGTGTGGTCAATGGTGGTGGTGAAGACGTTTTTTGAATGTGTTGGAAACTGCGTTGCTATGGTTACCAAATATCATGAAAATGAACCAGGACAAAATATTTGGATCAAAGTACTACCTCGTGTTTTGTAGCAATGCTCATGCAATTCGGCACACATGCTGTTCTTTGGAACAAGGGAAGCAGGACACCATGTTTCGAATGTGTGGAAACTGCGTTGGCATAGCAACGGTATATTTCATTTATTGCGCTCCCGTTTTCGTCCCGGGTTGGACGAAAGCTGGGTAGCCTCTAGAAGATTAGTGTCATGCACGATTGCTGAGATCAGCACGCAGTAGTCGCGACGCTGGCGCTGCAGCCTGCACGCTTTTAGCGGTCGGGATATCCTGCGTGTATGTAGTCCAATATAGTTACAGTACAGCATGCATAACGCAGCATAATCAATTAAATCACCTGACACATATACGAAATGCTGATTGGTTAATGTGGACTTACCAGCTTTTGCAACAAAACGACAAGTGGACTTATCGGTTTTTGCCTTAAAACATTGATTTTAGACTGAAATAATTCGAGTTATATTGCGTTTTGTTATAAACTGATTATATCTTCAGATTGGTCTCACAATTCCTTAAACCACGGTATACGTCGATTAATTTTCATGAAAATGGACTTGATAATTCGGTTTTGCGAACAAACTCTTCATATTGCTTATTTACCGTGCAATCCATCATGTATTTTAATTTTTGACATATTATAGACACTCAAACTAATGAAGAAATATCTCGTACTGTTCCCAGCGCTGCCTCAAACACAACAGTTTTTCGATGAAAAAAGAAATCAAACAATCTTTCAATGCCTTAAAGTTACCACAGAAAGTAAAAGTACTTCATGTTTCTCACATTTGCAGTATGAAAATTTTGTTCCAGAAATCTGCGTAAAAAACCCCAAACAAATGTTGATTATTTTTTCAAAGTTGTTTCCACACGAATCTATGTTTAGATTTTATTACAACGACGTATATTCCCCCAAACCTTTCATCTCGTATCATTTCTTTTTACTCAACAGAAAACGTAGGCACCTAGAAAATTCAAATAAATTAAGTACCCAGCCATTGCATTCTATCAATACCGACGCGCTGCATCGCGCTTTGTCGGAACATCTTGGCAACAAAACTAATCAGGAGGACGTGCATCACATCTGCCAGAACCGCACAGAGGTAGTCACCTTGGATTATATTGTTGAATATAGCAGTTCGTTACTTTCGAACGGACCTCCATAGAGTACTCCCTGGTTTTATACCGAGGAATATACATGGCTTTTGAAATAACGAATTTGTTTCGCAGCAAGTGTTATATAAACTATTTTTTCTATAAGCAAAGTTAACTCTTAATTGATGTTCAAAAGAATAACGTATGCATTTTAGAAACTCTACTTTGAATCAATCACACTTTTGTTACAAATCTACCAGAAATTTGATTTTTTTGTTCGTGCTTGGTTTCCAGGTAAATTGTCACTCCAATATCACGTGCTTCTGCCTTTCTCTGATACAGTGCATGGCACTGATATTTATTACATAATAGTTATGTAGGCAGAAGCCTCGTGATGCCATATATTCGGTTATTCAGGACGAAAAATCTCATATCAGTTACCATGTTGAATACAAGTTGTTGTTTTTTTTCAAACACATTGCGCATCTCTAGAAATAAACGTAAAAGTTAATGTCAGCGAAAGAACACCAAGCATTAACATGCTACCCTCTACTCTTTATTGTCCTTGATAGGATCACACTCTTGAAGGGCAAGTGGTCAGCGATCTACTGAACACAATTTCGCGACCTCTCAGTGACGTCATACTTCACCGAGATAGTGAAGATTTTGCGCAGTATCAAGACATCACATCTAATGTCAAGAAAGAGCTATACATGGACATGACAGGAAATGTGAAGAAAAAGGAAGATATCAAATTTGTTCAATATAGGAACTTCGCTACAACTGAAAACGACATTGATGAAAACGGTTACATGCTTTCCAACGTTGGTAAACGCAGACCTATGAGTTGCGAACAGGAAAAGACTATCTACATGAACAATGCCATATCATTTGGATCAGAGATCAACAGAGATGTGTCCATCCAGTTCAGACCGGCAGATAGCGCTGTTAGATGTGAGGTCTCTGAACGGTCAGTTTACGAAGATATTTTATCAACTTCCAACCAATCCGCACCCTTAAGAGAACCACACCATGGTCACGAGTACGCTACTATCGAGAGAAATGAGAAACGTGACCCTCTTGCGATAGGTCTAAACAATTCTCTTTATTCTGTGACAATATACTCCAGCAAGCAAAGGGAAGAGCGCGAGTTGGATGAAAATGGTTATCTTGTTCTTGAAGCATGTGCTGGTGAAATCGCCGGAGATCAGTATGTGGAGATGGACAAAGAGGTACTCACCACAGCATCTTTATATGAAGATATTCTTTTCCCCCAGAACAAATCTCCATAGCCAAAATAATTCCAAAGGCTAACTTATGTAAATTGCAATGTATAGAAAAGCATTGTTGTGCTGAATCAAATGTGTTTTGTGTTCACCCATGCACATGTGCAATGTCTGAAATGCCGAATAAAATACTACTACTACTACTACTACTACTACTACTGATAATAATAATGATATTGATAATAATGATAATCGATTGAAACCTAGAAATTTAGAGATGCTTCGATTCCTATCTGTGATTGAATATGGAATAAGGTGACAAACGCTGGAAAGTGTTATACGTCATTGATTCCCCTAACTCGTGGGGAAAACGACAATTTGAAAAGGCTAGCTATTTATAGTTGCTGCGCCTCCTTTTTTCAGTGTGGTCCATGAAGTGTAGTTTCCATAGCATTTAGAAGATCTGTTCTCATCATAATTGGGGAACACACTGACAAATGCCCTCATCTCACTGTGAAAGCACTGTGGAAACTCAAGATTAGCGCAATCGATGTGTCTTTGAAGTAAAAATATCTTAAAGAAGTAATCTTTATACGCAATACAGATGCTTTTTCCCCTAGTGTAATTATGTATGCATCACTGCTGAAAAACACTATAGATATATCTGAGAGCAGTAGCAAGGATTTATTGGGCACTTCGAGCAACTCCAATAGCAGAGGAAAAACAATGACCTCAGATTTATTGAAAAGAATTTGCGGATTCTTCAGCATAGACACCATTTAAATTACCTTAAGTATATTTTTGTAGTTAAGGTACTCTGTGTCACCTCTGAAAGACAATTTTCTTCGTTTTATGTACATTCGCACTTTAAACCAATGCATGGAATCTCTTCAACAATTGCTTTTAGAATAAGAAAGACAACTTTAGAAAGCGTAATCACAAACAAGATCATCCAATAAAAATCTAAGTTCTTCAATTTAGCAGTCACCGATAAATGTTGTACAGAAAAATAGTATTTTGACTAACAGGACATGTGAAGTGTGGCATGAACAACAAAGTAAAGGAGAGAAGTCGTCGAATAAAGCGTTATACTTTAAGAGTTGATGGCCACAATAGTATTTGAACATAATATGTTTCGATCGTCTCATACCTGTCCAACTAATTTGCACATCAAATTATCTTGCATTTTTTAAGGCAACGGTTAACCCTGCGTTGTTCTAGTAAAGAAGTCATAGTTGGTAAATCATTATTGCCCAATTCCATAGCTTTAATGGGTGAGATACACTATCTCATTCTGATCTTTTAATAAAATGGAACAGTCTTTAAAGGATTTTGCATTTTCAGCTGCCGGTGGTGGATGTTTTGAAATCTTTTTAAGGAGAAGTTAGATATTGGTAATTACCATGGAATGATAGTGGCATCATGTGCGTTACGTTTTCGCTCTAACCTCAAGCGATCATCATACTGTATTTCAACATATTGTTTTAATCTTAATCATATGTCTTACACATAGTGATGAAGATGTCTCAAAAATTAGTTTACGCGATGAGATAATTATGTTATGTATCCTATACTTGCCATCCATCCATTCATTTATTTTCATTTCCAACATAAACACATAGATATATTACATGCTACCACTTCCATTAGAAAGAGCACAGAGGACTTGCACTGAAAAAGATTTCAAAAGTAGCGATACAGGTAAGCATAATTTAAGGAGATATAAAAAGTTACGACAGACAAAAGCAAATGTTGATCTCAAATATACGCGTACCTGTTCTTTTGTCATTATAATGATGGTTATAATAATGACCATCCTCATCTACCATTGGAAAAACATAACCTAAGAATGAATTGTTTCTGAGGCCTGACGTTTAATGAATAGTTTTTATTTTTATTTTCTAGAACCAAAAATTATAGAACATAAGGTAAAATTATACGTCAGGTTAATAAATACAATCATTGGAATGACATTGTTTTAACAGAGGGTAATTTCAACACATTTTTTTCAGAAGTATCTGACGAATACAAAACATATGAAATATGTGGCAGACAATTCACTGCAATTACATTTTCAAGGTTGACATACGAATACACACCTCAATATAAGGTACAGTGGAAGAAGTATTAACAAAGCAAATTGTAATTGCGTAAAATGTTACGATAAAATTACGTATTCGAATTGTGGTATAGGGTTAGCCGGGTAGCCTACGCTTATGATCCATATTTCAGTCACATACACCTCCATTTGTGTTGAAATTCTCTATCATGCCATCTGTTTATACTCACAAATAAAGCTGAAGTGGACATAAATGTCAAAGGTTTTGAATATCTGGCTCCATGCGACATCCTTTGCCATCCTTTATCTCCAAAGATCACAAAAGCCAACGGTACATATGTCAGTGTTAAACTACACTCTCCTGAATATAATGATAATATATATATATATATATATATATATATATATATATATATATTATCATTATATTCAGGATAGAAATTCATGATACACATACGCACACACACATATATTATATAACACATGTATGTAAAGAGAGAGAGAGAGAGAGAGAGAGAGAGAGAGAGAGAGGGCATGAAAAGGACTGCGACGTGCTGTGGATGGAAAAAGGATACAATACTCTGTGTGCGATTTCCTTCATGATGTATGGTGCTGCTATCAAATTAATCCCGCAAACAGGACTGCTGCAAACCTCAAAGCTGATTTGATGGAAGTTATAAAGTATTTTGTTGTAGATGCTAATGATCTTTACATTTCATGATAGGTTGTAGAAACAGTGAGACTCCTGTGTCAATGTTTAGCGTAAATCCCCCCTCCCCAAAAAACCCCACAACAACATCAACAACAACAAAAACAAAAAGTTCGGGAAAACATGGGTAATTGAAAACTTATTAATGTTTTAATACAGGCAGTTACGACTTGTTTATCTGTCCTTGAGTAAAAAAAAAATAGGGAATGAACGATATGATGAACATGCATGTCTTTGATTACATTCATATCATAGATCATGTTATTAAAAGTAGAGTGTCCATATCCCCCTTTTCGAAGTGTCTGTCCTACTCTAGAGAGATTGCAACTAAATCACCACTCAGAATTCATCCTTTTCTGATTTAGTTTTACAGGTTTTCTATATAGACAATCTATACAGTCTACGTGGAATTTGAGCAGAATCAAACCAACTGCAGAATGCAATGTGTTAAAGAGACCGTGATGTGGGTTAGAGTCCGTCTTCGAAACCAGAAGCTTTTGATATATTTAGAAACTTACCTTGCTCTAATATGCAATACACTCTTGAACAAAATTGTGACGATTAAGGAGCTATTGTTTAATCATGAAGAAACATGTATGAAATAAACAGAGACATGATAGGTCCTTCAGCAGCTTTTAATGAGATACAAAAGCACTAGGAACAATATGCTTACAATCATGTATATTTCGTTCACTCAAATAAAAGAAATGATTCACATACTGAAGTTGTTACAAATGACCTAGGTATTTCGATCGCTAAAAGCTTGCAGAATGTAATGGATGGTATGATCAAGCTTTAAATATGACATACTTATGTACTGACAAGTAGTGGGAAAATGATTTCTCTTTACCAGTCCGTGCAGCCAAGCCTTTTGTATATGAACATAAACGTGCGTCAAATTTTCCGTTCATTTGAGTCTCAATCTTGTAGTACTATGTACAACAGATACAAACGAGAAAGTATATTAAGTATTTGAGAACATATCACTCCCAACACCCTGTTCTTGCTCCACATCCACAAAGCAATGATAACATAGACGAATAGATGGAGAGATAGCTAGCTAGCTAGCTAGATAGCTAGATAGATGGATAGATAGAGATAGATATTGGTTCATTCCGTCAAAAGGAAAATACACAGCAGCCCAAAGGCTGAATTGCGTGTTCTTGATGTAAATATACAAACGAAGCAAACCAATACGATACAAAAACCATATGCATTAAACAGTCTATCAAAAAAAAATAAGCCTTATAACATATACATATATTACACATACAATTCTCTTTCAAAATACAATAATCCATCAACACCTAATTACACGTAAATAATTACAGCAGAAAAATAAAAACACAAAAGATACAAATAGACCTGCAGTTGCGTGTGCACATGTATGATATAACATGCATATACCCCATTGACAATAATAATAACTGTTATCAAATTTTAAATCAAATACTCAAACAATACATAAATTTATAATATACTTATCTGCCTTTTAATTTATTATAATTTCACATATTGGTAACATTTTGACCAACTCACCCCCCCCCCCAAAAAAAAAAGAGAGTAAGAGAGAGCTACACAAAACTTTGAATAAACTGCTTAAAAATGTCGGTGGAGTCAGCCAAAGGAGCTATCACTTTCACTCTACAATATATATATATATATATATATATATATATATATATATATATATATATCATATATATTATATATTATATATATATATATATATATATATATATATGTTGATAAGGTAGTCCACGTGTTGGCAAGATAAAAAGATAAGTAACAAAGCTGCAACAAAGTTCATGCTGTATTCACCAACGGTTTATTTCTTCACACAAATTTTCGGGCGTCTCGCCGCCCTTTCTCAAGTGTTGATACTGAGAGAACAATAACAAAATTAAGCCATAACAATATATTGCAACCGTGTTACCAAGGATGCGCGCTTTAACGCATCCATGCTAGGCATCCTAACACCCAGCGCGCATCCTGGCAACAGTACAATGTTACGTCATAATGAAATTACAATGAGTATAAAGCATACATGAAAAAACCTGGCACGACTGATACAGAAGTAATTCCTCTGAATACGCAGCAGCTGCGGTGGTAATGTAAAAGCAGTGCATTATTTCTTTCAAAATTCAACATACACATAAATTAACTTTAATTCTAGTGTATAGATAATCTTTACATAATCTGAAATTATCATGATCAATATAAACATTCGATTTTTTAAAATCAAACTGAATCGTCACACTGATGGTTATGCAAAATATGTGCAAGCAGTTTACCATTCCTTTCAAACTTCAGCATACACATACATTAACTTCCAAATTCTGGTGAGTAGATAGTCTTTAAATAATCTGAGACTATAGCATGAATATGAAATACGTGAAAAATCATATTTTTCTTCTTTTGATTAAATAGATACGTCACAATACGTCTCGGAGTGGAAAAAAGACTGGTTCCAAGAAATGGTTAAAAGGAGCGTCAGCATTATATCACTCAAGCAATATAATGATAAGATCTATTGCAGCGAGACGTATTGTGACGTATCTATTTAATCAAAAGAAGAAAAATATGATTTTTCACGTATTTCATATTCATGCTATAGTCTCAGATTATTTAAAGACTATCTACTCACCAGAATTTGGAAGTTAATGTATGTGTATGCTGAAGTTTGAAAGGAATGGTAAACTGCTTGCATATATTTTGCATAACCATCAGTGTGACGATTCAGTTTGATTTTAAAAAATCGAATGTTTATATTGATCATGATAATTTCAGATTATGTAAAGATTATCTATACACTAGAATTAAAGTTAATTTATGTGTATGTTGAATTTTGAAAGAAATAATGCACTGCTTTTACATTACCACCGCAGCTGCGTATTCAGAGGAATTACTTCTGTATCAGTCGTGCCAGGTTTTTTCATGTATGCTTTATACTCATTGTAATTTCATTATGACGTAACATTGTACTGTTGCCAGGATGCGCGCTGGGTGTTAGGATGCCTAGCATGGATGCGTTAAAGCGCGCATCCTTGGTAACACGGTTGCAATATATTGTTATGGCTTAATTTTGTTATTGTTCTCTCAGTATCAACACTTGAGAAAGGGCGGCGAGACGCCCGAAAATTTGTGTGAAGAAATAAACCGTTGGTGAATACAGCATGAACTTTGTTGCAGCTATATATATATATATATATATATATATATATATGGGTCAGAATTTTGAACGATGTACAATTGAGCCAAAACAAGGCAAAATTTAAAAAGTAGGAAATTCTCCAAATCATTCATCTTACCTGAAAGAGTATAACTCAAGCTTTAATATGAACCCAATTATACTAGGATGTTCCCAGAGGAACAAGTTTTTATTCACCGCTGAAGTTTACCATGTCCAGAGCAGCGAACGTCCGTGAGGAATAGTACTGCAAATACATTTGAATACCATTTAACATAGTTTCCAAAGATCTGATTCAGTTCAAAATCCTAACGAAATATCTTAAGGGACATGTGTACGTGACTGCAGAATATTAAGCTTGTACTCTTAACCTGTACGTAATGGTAGACAACTGATGATTTAACTAAATTCGTCATTTCTGTGGAAATATTGCTCTTCCGCTAAACACTTTCTTAACTTTACGCGCATTTTACAGAAACTCAATATTTTCACCTCTCATTTCACTGTCCCATACTTTAATCCTCACTCCAAAATAATAATATACCTTTTTAATATGTATCTCATCTGGGCAGTCTCTATAAACCAACAAACATAGCATAGTTTTCATCACGGAGGTTCGCATGTAGCTCACGGACGTTCGGAACAAACAAGATATTGAACAATGCAGCTCTCTTGAGTTGGAAACGCATTCTACTCACAACAAACAGCAATTTCATGTCGAGAACAAAGTCCTCTGCAAAATCCTGAATAGATATTATCAATTCTCAATTATATAAGCTTGTTTATCTTCTCACACTGAGGAATCAAAGAAAACAATTTTTCCATCTCTCGTAAATGAACGTACAAACGTACGTGTAATCTCAGTGACGTAGTCCATCCTTGAGATCGAATATATTTATCAAAATTTCGTTATCATGAAGTAAATATTCAGGTCCTAAACTTGTTATATAAAGTCTACAATGCAAAATTTGCTTTTTATATAACGAACATGATCACAGCTAAAATTATGACAAAGAATTGATATAGAAAAACAACAGAAATGTGCTCCGTTATAGAAATACGAAGTTTAGCTGGGGAGAGCAAACGAATACGTTAGGAAGAAATCCCTCTGTGTTTGCTCCTTGCGTTACACACTGTTACCGAGGAGAATTTGTGTTATGATATTAGTCAGAAATGATAATAGGTTCGATACTGCGAAGTTTCGTCATAACAAGACACAATAAGTCCATATAAGTTGGATGGATGTTTGTGAGTTCGATATTATACAATATGGTTTGTTATAACAAACCTTTTGTAGCGCGTCATTTCGGAGGCTCGTTATTCATACAGTTTGTCAATACGAAAATTGATAGAGTTCGTATAGTTATGAAGCTTTTTTATTCGGTAAATGATAGGAAGTTCCGAAGGTTAACCGAAAGGCTTATTAATTGGAACATGAAAAATTATGTTCGCTTATCCAAATGTGGAGAAACAAGTTAACAATTAAAATCCTCCAATTTCAAAACCTCATCATAACCGTTTTCACTTAAACGAATATCAGGCCCATTCCACTTTTAGAAGAACGGACCTAAAAATGATAATCCTTAATATCTATTTTTCGAAGAACATTTCTAATAACAAACCTCCTGAATTAACTACAATTTTTTTTTTCCATTTTGGGATAACAAACCTTTGGACATCGGAGTAACGAATCTTTGGAAGAGCGAACGTATCAAAGTGCAACCTTAAACCTATTCTCAATCATTACTTTTTTTAACATGTGTTTTCAAAGTAAGCACGAAAGCACAAACAAATTGACGATCTCTCTGTCTCTTAAATGGAAAATGAAAAAAAAATCTTGGAAAAATTACAAATGAATATTGCTTTTCATTGATGAGTATAAAACAACACCATGTGATGATAAGCGGAGGATTTGTGTGTTTTCATCAGACAATAATTGTATACTGCATGATTTTTGTTCGCTTGTGACGGCATTTCGATGAATAAAAAACATAAACAAACAAACAAAAACTTCTCCAGAGGAATTTGGTATAACGGGAGTGCACTGGCAATTCTTTTCTCTGTGTGTTGGAGCTCGATCCTTTCTCTGTTTCTCAGTCATTTTCATTCAGCTGCTTCCACGTCCTTTTGAAACTTTTCCTTTTCTTATTCAGCACATGCTCTTAACAGACTTCTTCCGTCATTATCCTGAATGTGATTGCGTAGCACTTTTCGGATTTGTTTTGGTTTGTTTTGTTTTGTTTTTGTTTTCTGTTTGGTCGCAGCATGTTCAGGCTATTGAGGGAATGAGAGAAAAATCGTCATGAAGAGAAAAATAAGAATGAATTAAGGCATTTAATATCATGACAATTACAGCGAACGTCCGTTATGGAGACCAAAACTGGATGTGTTCTGTTTGAGACGGCAGCTACCATACTCAAAAGATAAACACTTAGAGCACCTGTCACTAAAAAGTGGCACTGATCCTCTTTCTCCTACTATGTAATCCACTGACTTATTCAACCAACGAACATCCGTGAAAAAAGGTTTTCCGTTTGTTATCACAGGTAAATTGAGTGCTGAACGCTATTCACTTTCGGGTATGAGCGGCTCGGTGATTTGGTAATATTTTCAAATAACATTAATCTTATGTGCAGTGATATATTTGTAATTGTCAGAAATTTCCTTTCTCGGACAGAACGTCCGTGAGCGAAACTTTCAGAACCTGTAACAGTACAAATTCTCTCCAGAACCTCATTAGAAAGAAATTTAAACGCATAGAAATTACAGATTACGCAAAATTCCATTTTCCTATAACTTTGTTTTAAGTGTTTAGCTGTTTTTTGTATAATTAGAGGGAAAACAAGCGTAAAATTGTGAGTAAATTTTCAATTGTTTGTTCATCATGATCACATAACGCCTTAAAAATTCTGAAAGTACTGCTCTAAACTCATTTTCTACTTTGTAAAACTTTATTTGTCGCTATTCGAGCCAAGAGTTTTAAAGAATAAAGGACACTTTCGGGACAAGTTATCCCTATCGGAGGGATTGCATACGTCACGGACGTTCTCTGGAATTATCACGGACGTTCGTTCTACCACTAGGGTCATGTTCCAGGACGGATAACTAATCGGCAGAGAGTACCTAGCCTTTCTAACTCTTTCAAAAATTTGAAAATGTATTGTCAATGCAAATTATAAGAAATTTGACATCCTTACAACATATGTATTGCTCAGAGGGGGATCAGGAGGTTAATTTTCAGAGAAAATATTAATTATTTGCTTGGTTTTTGGTGAATTGCATGGTCCAAAAACTGCGGACGAACCTCAGTCTGCTCCAAAAATGGCAAGCAGCTCCTCGGCTGGAGAGCCAAAGGTAAAATGCACCATCGCCATCAAAGCAAGATGGTGTCCCACTCGAAAACGTTTTAATCATCACGGACGTTCTTTTCTTCTTGGAGGTTCGTCTAAAAATATAATTTCGGTTCCTATTTGACAAAGGATGGACAGAAACTCAAAACAAACATATTATCGTGTTGCTAGATCTTAGTTGATTACGACTCAGAACAATATCGCCAATAACGTTTCATGGGCTACGATCTTTATTAGAAAATAGCGGAGGCACGTCCGTGACGAAAACTGAGTATAATTTTGCATAAAAGAATATTACGTCCCACGTACAGCCAGCAGACGTACAATTTTTGCAGGATATGTTCATTAGGTGGAACACCAAATTTTCGTATACATTACGGCTGGGACAACAAAGTAGAATTTGCAGCAGCGATAGAAATAAAAGCATCACGGACGTTCGTCTGTTTAGGACTTTGATATTTTAATTGTTCTCTGTAATTTTATACGTGCTCATAAAGTTCTTATAATTTTGTGGTACATACCCATGATATGTCAGATCCAGAACATGGTCAGATATTAGATGCCACGTACCATTAAAAATGCACATCATTAGTTTGAAAAACAAAAATTATTGTGAAAATAGCGTTTTTACCGTATTTTTACGCTTTAAGTCCTTGTGAAATGAAAAATATCAGGCAAAAGTCAACCAAACCATATATTTCCTGAAAGGAAATTTGCCAATCTTTGAGATGACATGAAAAAATCTGGTTTCTTAGATCATCCTGGCGTGTTCTAAGGGAAAGAATGTCATAAGGTACGAAAATTGGCAATTGTACATCGTTCAAAATTCTCACCCATATACACTCAACAAAAAAAAGTAAGTTCCCCCCCCCTAGCATTTTTGGATATATCTCAAAAAGTATTTGACAGATTTTCATAATTCAAACGGAAATGGATTAGGAATTTTATTACTCATAACATGAGTGGCAAATCATTGCCACCAAATTTCATTATTGGTGTGAAAAAATGCATTTTATGTCAAAATGCATGGAAAAAAAGTTGCACTTAAGTGATTTGCAATGACTTTTACACAACTAATCAAACAATCACTCATGATTCTGAACATTTAAGCATGGTTGATTGCATATTTCTCTATCTCTTTCTTTTCATGAGCATACAGTGAAGTATTTGATAATTGATATGTCCACCATCCGCTTCAATGACCAGCCGGCATCTCTTCCTCATACTGTTAACTAAAGTTTACTTGGCACTGCTCAATGTTGGCCCATGCTCTCTGCAAGATGCGCTTAAATTCTTGCAGTGACGTGTCATCTTTCACCTTCTTGCTCGCTTTCCGCTTAATGACATCCCAAAGATTCTCTTTTGTACAGTCAGGCTATCTTGCAGGCCACTCCATACGTTTGATGGCATTTCCCTCAACAAACTGATCCACAACTTGAGCGCATGCTGCAAAATGGCCATAGGCACATTAATGTGATCAACCCAGATTGGAATTACAAATCACATGGCTTCTACCAACATTTTCATATTGAAAAGGCTATTTTTTAAAAAGTATGCATAACATCTGTTTAATAGGGAAGCACATTGTACCTGAAGAAATTCCTGAGAATTGCACAATTTAAAAAGGTCATTTGCTAACTTACATAGGAAATGTATACAATATGCTTCATATAGCCTGAAGTGCAACTTTTTTCCCAGGCTTTTTTACATAAAATGCGTTTTTTTTACACCAATAAAAATATCTGGTGGCAATGATATGCCATTCTTGTTATGAGTAATGAAATTCCCTACCCATTCCCGTTTGAATTATGAAAATCCGTCAAATACTTTTTGAGATACATCCAAAAATGTTAGGGGGGAACTTACTTTTTTTTGCTGAGTGTATATACAAGTATATATATATATATATATATATATATATATATACATATATACATATGAAGAGTTTGTTCGCAAAAACCGATAAGTCCATTTTTGAAGATTTTGAAGTAGGGTCTCAGTAATAAAGTGATAAAATATCATAAAATGATACCTTTTAAATGAAATATTGGTCACTACATAAGGTACGTTTTTGAAGTTATGGTCAAAAGAAGCAAAAATTTTCGTATCATTCTCTTTATTTTTCTTGACCTTTAATCGCAAATATCTCCATTTGGCAAATATGGACTTATCGGTTTTTGCGAACAAACTCTTCATATATGTGACCGTGCACCTCAAAACGAACATAAAGTCGCACACACTGATTTTGCGTGAGGACTGAAAATAAATGAAATTGGTCAACTTAGCCGAACTTCACTTTTTCATATTTTCTGAAAGAGCGGGTCTTCTTTTACATTATGCTAAAATTTGGTATCATGAAACGGGCAGATAAGTGTGTTTTTTAGCAGTTTATCTCGAACATTTTTGGTAGAATAGTGTGATTAGGTGTGTCTTTAGAATCCCTTTTTCATTTCTGAAAAACCTTGTCCACACTCTTCACTTTCAACTCTAATAACTTTTGAAAGGATAGTGCTACTGCTTTGAAAGTTGGCACTAATAATGGACAGAATGTGTTAATGCGGCATGATTAATTTCGGTTAAATCTAATAATCCCTTCATTGTTGTCACTCTGGTGGTTTACTTCCTGTTTTTGTCCCATTCATCGCACAGCCAGCACGGTTTGGTAAAGATTAAGCGCTTGAATAGACACTGTACTTCAGAGCCTCTTTTCTCAGTTCACACTTTTCTTGAATTTGTGCTTTCTTTCCAATATTTAGATAGGTTAGGAGAGTCCATTTGATTTGAGTTATACATCATTTTAAAGCTGAAAGTCTGCTCTTTCAGAATATGGTCTTAACTAAAAATTCATGTCTGGCGACTTTTTGTTTGTTTTGAGGTGCAGGGTCACATATATATATATATATATATATATATATATATATATATATGTACAGGTGTATACATGTATTTAATAGTCACATATATCAAAACTCAACTCAAGTACTCAAAATCTTAGAGAGCCGCATCTATTCCCGAACTGCTATTATGCCCCATACCTCCAGCAACGACAGAAGATTATCCCAGCACAACCATCTGCTCTGACCGTCATATGTGGTGAATCCCTAGTCACTTATAACCCGAGAAAACATACGTAATCCATATCTGTTAGCCCCTTATAGAAAAAATTATGGTATCATAACATTTAATAATTAAAAAAAAAAGTGGTGCGTACTCAAAAACCTCCGGAATTTCGAACCTTACTCTGTTTTCAGATTAAGAAATACGAGAAACACCTTTCTGTTTGTATTTTGGATTAGCAAACCTTTCTAAAACACGTAAGTCAATTTTTCTTTTGTTATGCTTGAAATGTTAAATTGTCCTTTCGCATTTTCTGCTCTCCCGGTTGTTCACTTCAAGTTGCCAATGTAAACACAAGTACTGCAAAAAACTTGTCCAGTTACAGGCACTATGTGGTTTTTACCAATACATGATACTGGATGCTGTTGTGCGGAGAGCAACAATAATACATTGTTCAAGCGTAAACAGGAAAAGGGGAGTATTATTGCAATTAATTGACATATTGCTCTACATCGACGTAAATAACCGCTAAACTGATTATTGTTTTAGTAGTAGCCGTGATAAAAGAAATTACGGGGGGGGGGTACGTACTCGAGCAGGATTCGAAACTAAGATCTCCTGATCTGCGGACAGGCGTCATCTCCTCTAGACCACGAAGCTTCCGCCCGACAGCAAGTATTGCTTTTATTCCTTGCAGAAAGCAGCGGGTACTGGGTAATTATTCAAATTTATTAAATTCTTCCGTCGAAATGTTTTCCGAGCAACTGATTGACAAATTGCCCTACATCGGCTGTTGATCAATTCAGTGCTTACTTACGTCGATGTAGGGCAATTTGTCAATCAGTTGCAATTAAAACATCTCGACGGAAGAATTTCATGAATTTGGATAAGAGAGTGATACTTGTTATATCATATTGTCTATATCATATTGTATGCTAAATACTAAATAAATCGAAAAACAAAGGGAAGCCAAGTTCATGACGTGATAAGACAGCATGTAAGACTTGCTACATGATCAGTCTATAGTAAACTCAATGACAGGAAAATGATTGCGGAATTACATAACTTGATACACTTTTTCATTTATATCCGGACATTTTGTTCAAATGCTGAAATAAATTTTCATAGAAAACTTTCCAAGAACTTAGCATAGTATGATAGATAAATGATTTCCATATTAAAGTCGAAATAGTTTTCATGGGTCACGTAAGACTACACAGAAACGAATGTTATCGTCTCTTGTTCTCCATTATGACAAATTTGGTGATTTTATCATTGTTTCCTAATGGAAAGCGTTAGTAGGTAATACATGTAACGTCAACACCAACCCTGCCTGGCTATCAGTGTCTTCATATCTTAAAAGTTAAATTCGTTGTGTAAGTAAACAAAGTCTGTTTATGGGCGGAAGTAGCCTTCCGCAAAAGCACCCCTCCCCCTTAAAGCCTCTCCAGGTTTAATCGATCACGGCAGTTTAGACTCCATTAGACTCCATCGAATCATTTAAAATTCTTCTTAAAACTCACCTGTTTAATCAGCTGTAATCTTTTTTTTTTCTGGAGGCGCACACAGTTATCAATTATTGTACCATTGTATCACATGTATTTTTCTTTTCTTTTCTTTTCTTTCTTCTTCTTTTGTTACTGTTAACGTTAATTTTGTTAATGTTATTGTGTTTTCTAGTCTATTTGTATGAGTAGCAAAGTGCGCTTAGAAACGTCAGTATGAAGCGCCATATAAATGTAATTATTATTATTATTATTATTATTTTCAAAACCTTGAAAACTGAAACCAACGAAGCGGTATTTATTGTCAGTCAGTCTGAGGATTGATCATAAAAGAAATATATGATTAACAAATGATGATAGCGGGCAAAATCGTCATTGAGTAGATCGAAACTTTACAATAATAGAAAGAGGTGCTTCAGAGCTAGTGTACTTGACAACGTTAGCAATCTGGAAATACCCACGAATGAATAGACGCATACAAATCAAATTTGTTTAAGACGTTTGAATTGATCGATGGATATCGCACGAAAGATTACATGGAAAAAGCAATCATATAAAGGAATAAAAAAAGTAAAAAAGCCAAACGCAAAACAGAAAAAAAAAAGAAATTCGGAAGGCGATGGAGTGAAACCTCCCTTCATGTTCAAAAGTTGACGAATGATAGAGTGGTATTAAAGAGAATAGTGTAAGTTTCTTGAGTTTGTAACAAATAAAGACAGAATAAACTGACCAGAAAGAATATAAATTATTAGTGGAAAAGTGAGCAAAGAAAATGGGATTCCATCGGGATTCGAACCCGAGACCTCCGGATTGCTAGACCGGTGCTCTACCGACTGAGCTATAGAAAGCCCTAGTGCAGTGTTCGTCCCAGAAACCCTTAATTATCAAGGATAATTCAACTTGTTTATTCTGTCTTTATTTGTTACAAACTCAAAAAGCTGCATCACTTCGGTGATCCCTCGCATTTATCCCCAAGTTGAATTATCCTTCGGGTTTATGCCAGGTTCAAGTGTGTACGTGTGTGTCACACACAAACACACTGCTATAGCTTCTGACCACCCGAGCATTGAGAATTAAGGGTTTCTGGGACGAACACTGCACTAGGGCTTTCTATAGCTCAGTCGGTAGAGCACCGGTCTAGCAATCCGGAGGTCTCGGGTTCGAATCCCGATGGAATCCCATTTTCTTTGCTCACTTTTCCACTAATAATTTATATTCTTTCTGGTCAGTTTATTCTGTCTTTATTTGTTACAAACTCAAAAAGCTGCATCACTTCGGTGATCCCTCGCATTTATCCCCAAGTTGAATTATCCTTCGGGTTTATGCCAGGTTCAAGTGTGTGCGTGTGTGTCACACACAAACACACTGCTATAGCTTCTGACCACCCGAGCATTGAGAATTAAGGGTTTCTGGGACGAACACTGCACTAGGGCTTTCTATAGCTCAGTCGGTAGAGCACCGGTCTAGCAATCCGGAGGTCTCGGGTTCGAATCCCGATGGAATCCCATTTTCTTTGCTCACTTTTCCACTAATAGTGTAAGTTTCATTAGAATTCAATGTGGAACAAAATCATGAAATTGGAATATAGTACGTGCTTTCATGATTCAGTGATGTCGATTGCATATTTATATATATATATATATATATATATATATATATATATATATATATATAAAGTCGCCAGACATGGATTTTTAGGTAGGGGCAGATTCTGGAAGAGCAGACTCTAAGCTTTGAAATGATGCATAACTCATTTCAAATGAACTTCCTTAACCTACCTAAAAATGGAAAGAAAGCACATACTCTGCAAAAGTGGGAAATGAGGAAAGAGGCTCTAAATTACAGGGTCTATTCAATCGCTTAATCTTTCACCAAGCCGGTCTAGCTGTGCGATGAAAGGGACAAAATACAGGATGTCAACCACCGGAGTACCAACAATGAAGGGATTATCAAATTAAACTGAAGTTGAGCATGTTCTATTTACACATTCTGTCCATGATTAATGCCAACTTACAACACAATAGCATTACTTTTCAAAAGTTATTAGACTTGAAAGTGAAGAGTGCACAAAGGATTTCAAGAAATTAACCCGTTCCATACGGGAACCTGGTGGTCCGTGTATTAAGTCCATGGGGATTTCAGAATTCAGTATGGAACGGGTTAAAAGGGGCCTCCAAAACATTCCTGATCATTCTACACTCTCTCCCAAAATGGGGTTGTAGAAAAACTACTGAAAACACACTGTCCCATTCGTGTTATGATCCCAAACTAAAGAATATTGTAGAAGAAAGATAGCTCTTTCAGAAAATATGAAAAACTCAAGATTGAATTAGTTGACCCATTTTTCCTGTTTTGAGTCCTTACGTAAAATCAAGGGGTGCGACTTTTTATTTGTTTAGTGGTGCACGGTCTCATATACATGTACATATGTATTAGATATACATTAATATATTCGAATGAAAATGAAAGAAGTGTACTTGATGTTTGTGATCAACCTGTTGTGGAGTTGCAAAACCTCAACAGCTATTTTTTATGGAGGAGGGGCTTTGTATACAGTCATTTATAGAGTATGATAGCAACAAAACCATGTTTTAGTAATCTCTAACATTTCGAATAAATATTTGAAAGGTGACTACACCACCACCTCGTCTCCCTTGTGACTGATAACCTCGTTACTTGAAATCATGTGAGAAGCTAAAACGTTATGATTATTGAATTATGTCAGCACGTAATTGGATTTGAACAGTTATTGAGTGTAGGCCCATAAATACATGAAAGACATAGCCACAACATACAGACACTCTAAGATAGATAGACAGACACACACACACATACACACACACAGACACAGACACACACACTCAAAATGAGGCAGAATCAGTATCGTTTTCTGCGACAAATGCCAAAATACCTTGGAAAATGAGGTAGTAAGTTTATTCAATGATCCATATACTGCCTCGTCCGCTTTCCAAATATGCATAGATTTTGCCTTTGATATACAAGTTCAAGGGTTAGTGGCAATGAGAACAATTTAATTTTGATATGAGAACCGAAACATTGTACCATAATTGGGGGACTTAGAGATGTCGATGTGAATCACCTATGCTGGTTGTCGTTAGACAAAATTATAAAAAAAAAAAACTTCAACAAAGCACAAATACAGACAAGAGGGTATAAAGCAATTAATCAAAATAAAGAGACAGCATTGATATGGAAGTGTTCAAACTAATCATGTATATTCTGACATGGTTTCTAAAGGTCTAAATTGTCTTCATGTGCCACCACTTTCTTCAAGCCGTTGGAAATTAAACAAAATCAATCACGTACAGATTCGTAGTTTCGTACACCCACACACAGCTGCTCAAGAGTTGCCAAGTAGATGCGCACGCAAGCTTGGTGGCCTTTTCTCAACTGACATCAACAGGCAGACTTATCAGCTTTGAGAATTCTGAACTTTCCCACATGCACTGGACAAGTTCTATTTGATCTTCACCCACACAATATCGAGACTTGGCATATGATTTCACGTTTTTACACCTGGAAATAAAGCGAAGTTTCCTAATTTTGGCGGAGGTGTTGTTCCTCATCTAGCAAATCTAGTTGGAGTCACTGTTTAATGCTACTGCTAAAGAGGAACTAATGAAGAATTTATTATCATTTATGTCACCTAAAATTGATGAAGAATGTCTTTTGTCGTATTGTTCGTTGCCTGTTTCTTGCTCTACCAGCCTTTGCTCACTTCCTCAACTTCGGAAAGCAACATGACGCGTAAGTATTTTTTTTTCTTTTCAATTTTTGTTTAAACAGATATTCTCCAACAGATCATTCACACTTCTTGCTTCTTACCTTTTTACTTATTCGCTGAGGCACACATGCATTTGTGAGAAAACACGCGCACACATACACACAAAAAGCTAAAAAATCTAGTTCCGATATTTCATTCGCTATTTTGCTTCATATTTGTGGTAATTAAAGCACTGATGTGTCCTATACGTTAACCTTCTATTTAGTTGAATAATATTGATGCTTTGTTTGATGATTATACTAGTGTCCCTGTCGACTCTTGATATTCGGTACAGAAAATAAAGCGACGAACACTGAAAGAAAAACAATAATTTCTTTGCACACAATGTCTACAAATGGCACAGTACTAATGACTTATGAATGCTTAATGATATCGATCTTTTTTCTCTCTAAACCTGATACAATATATTAACGTTTACTTGCAAGTATGCCTTTGCACTACTTTTCTGTCCTCCTGCAGATTTTACTCTAAACTGCTCGGAGAAGCCACTAGACCTGGACATATGGTGTAATACAGCATACATCGCCAACAATAGTTGGGTTATACAAGCTCCTCTAGGACGGCGATTTCTAATAGAAATTAAATCCATCAATAGTGGATTTATGGGATTCGATATACTGGATGTAATATCTAGCAGAACGTTTCGAACTCTAATCAAGAAAGACGAGTTGCCCCACCCCGTTTTATCACTGGCGCATGAGACCAAGCTGAGTTTATGGAAACATATATAGGCCTGGTGCAGCGAATTTCAAAATGAACGTGAAGTGTTACGAGGGTAAGTATCCATTTCCTCGTATAAAATCAGTATCAGTGTTGGTATTTAGCGCCTTTTAGAAGCAAGCTCTTCAGATTTTCTCCGTTGTTTTTTCCCTAAACAACGTGCATTTTTACACCAAAGCATTCACAGTAGTCTGGTTTAGAACACCAGACAGCAGTGACTTTAAATCAAATTGGACTATGATAGGTTTCCAAGTTTCAGCAGTAAAAACATCAACAATTTTGTTAGCAATTTACTCACGTTTACGGATTCGAGATTGCTCCCAACGTAGGGCTTCAAGTTTGGATCTTCCGTAATTCCAGCCAGAATACAAGTGCTTTTTTTCTATTCTCTTTCGCTTCGCTAGTTACCTATCGTACAAGCAAATTATCCTTACCGACTGACATGAATTTAGAAACCATGCTGTCAGAGAAACATTTTGTAGCCATCCATGAAACTCTTGAATGGTGTCAATTGGTAAAAGTTCTTGATAGCGATGCATCGTCGTTTTGTAGTTTTGTTTATATCATTTCTCCTCACAAACGCTGGTATTGTAAAGGAAATTGTAACAGTTTATATGGCTGCATTTTTTTTTTCTGAATGATGAGAAATACCTAGATAGACCATCATATTATTTGCTGTGAATTCATAATAAAATCAAACCTTCACGGATGACTGCCACTCGTACTTATTCCCCCTATAGAGTATGCCAAGCATGTGTCGACTTGTTCGTTTGTACACACCCAAAGAAAACTATTTACATCACTATATCACTATCTAATGTGATGAAAGGAAAGAGGTTTCGTGGGTCTTTCACCCCTAAAAAAAAAGTGTAATAGCGAAGGATGAAGATATAACTCACAATTCATACAGATTGTAATCTATGAAATAAGTGCACCAAAATCTTCAACTGATGCAATTTAGAAAAACCTCGATGTTGTTAAATCATAGAAGACAAACGATTTTTATATCGCAAGCACTAAAGAGGTAGGAACGTCGATATAGCTATCATACCCATCAGTCATTCACTCCTTATAAAGCTATCATGACACCCTGTAAAAACACACTATCATTGGTTTATAGCTTATGAGCCTATTTTATTTCATGTCAAGCGCGTGGGTCATGGGTAGCTTGGGTTGACTCATGGGTGTCGAGCTACAGAAAAAACAAACAAACAGTAAAACAGGTCCGAGAGTCCACGACACTTTAGTTTGTTAAAATGTATCGTCCGTGTGATTGTTTGTCAATATAAACTTCTAAAAACAGAATTTGAACTTTCAAGTGGGCAACCATTCTTTTTAAATGCTCCGGAAAGATAGATATATAGATAGATAGATAGATATTGGTTTATTTCATCAAAAGGAAAATACATAGCAGCCCAGAGGCTGAATTGCGTGTTCTTGATGTAAATATACAAACGAAACAAAACAATACAATACAATAATCATTCATATTAAACAATCTATCCAAAACAAATAAGCCTTATTTCATATTCATATACTACAAATACAATTCTCTTTCAAAATACAATATTCCATCAAGAACTGCTTACACATAAATAATTACAGCAAAAAAACAAAACAAACAAAACAATTGATTCATAGTATCAAAAGACACAAAAAGAACTGCGGTTATATGTACACGTGTATGTATACACATATGTACATAACATAGTGTGCCCCATCAACAATAATGATAACTCTTACCGAATTTCAAATCAAATATTCAAATACTACATAAAAGCGTCGAAAGAAACAAAAAGAGACTTGCTAAATGTCACATAAGTGTTTAAGCGAAAATTTCTAAAAATGTCTGAAATTAAACGCTGACCTCATGTTTGTATTTGATGTAATCAAGTTAGGTGTGTGGATTTCTTTGCGAGGAGAATGTATTTGAATTAATGTTGAAAATCATTAATGCATAATATGGTTAGGAGGGGACGGTAATCTCTGAATGACGAAGTAAGACATCTGTTTATAGCAAGATTAAGCATTATTAATAAAGAGAAATGATATTTACATTACCTCGTCAACAAATCGTCATCAGAGATTTTGGAGAGGTCAAGGAAAATCTCGAATATGTGATAAGCGTCGTTAACTGCTCGTGTTATCTTATTAAGGAAAACATACATGGGTTGTGGCTCGGCTTTGGCGGAAACTGAACTGCACACAAAAAATATATTGCATTTATTTAAGACACACTTGCACCGTAAATGGATACAACATCCATCCCCGCCAATATTCTTCGAAAATCACGTTCACACGGATATAGGACAATAATTGTCCATTGGCCCGGGTTGCTATCTTCCTTTTGCAAGAGAAATGCCATTTTAATTCCAAACAAATGTATAATTAGTTTGAATGCATTTTTGTTCTTAAATTTTTCTATACCTTGTGACTATGCCACAGCCTTAACTCTTCCGATTGTGTGTGTGTGTGTGTGTGTGTGTGTGTGTGTGTTTTACAGATTATTGATTATGCCAGTCACTTTCGCTTCAAGTTCAACATTACTTCAACATTTCTCTGTGCTTATGTTTTTTTTTTATAAACATGGAATTCCATATCACGTTTGAAAAAAAAAAAATGTTGCGTTTAACCGTCCAATACTTATAACACCATACTCATTGAATGGGGGGGGGGGGGGGGGGGGACTGACCTTGTCGTTTGAACACACCATCATTATGTTGCTACCCGTGTGCTTCCCACATATCGATCCGCGTTAAATAGCAACTATTTTTGCACGAAGGAGACTAATCATGTTTGCATTCTTTACTCGTTTATTTCGTTCGACTTAAATTTATACTGGTAATGATAGGTATTCTCTTCTAATACATGTAACGAAAATATTCATATTCTTATGTCATACCAATGTTAGGATGTCATTGTCTATTAGACCAGATGCAGATGTTTAGAACAAATTTCCATGGCGAAGAATGCTGTCATTCATTTAGTTACTCTTTAATACTTTGTTCTTGTTCAACATTATACAGAATAATTCGTACTCTTCACAGGGGTCACAAAATTCCTGAAGAACCGATCAGTTCACAGAAATCTGCCATTAAATCCATCTTTATTTGTCTAAAAACAAAATCCGGTGTGCCCATAGTTTTTAGATGCGTAATTATGTTTATGAGTTATTTTTCTCCTTTGGTATCACAATTTAGACGACTAGAAGCACATGAATCCAGTGATTACTAATGTAGGACGTAATTATGCCACTCTATGATAAAGGAAGACCAAAAACTGATTACAATCACTTTTTTTTGGGGGGGGGGGTTGGGGTGGGGGGGGTGGGGGTGTGGCCTCAGGCACAGTAAGATTTAGTTCGACACTCTGTATTGTTTTTCCTTAATCTTGAGTTTGAGCAATTGTTTTTCAAAGGCAGTGTTTACTGGTTTGTCTTTTTCCTATTTTGTTGTTTATCATCTATACCAGGAAGACCTTGATGTCTTCATTTCAATTGACAATTCGTGACTCAAGAATTTCGTTCTCTATCATACTAACAATCAGTCGAAGTAGCATTTTTAGAGTCCACAGTCTGACATATAAATACAGTGTCTCGTATTGAATTTGGCTGTTATTGTGAAAAATGATAAATAGATTCAATTCCTAAAATCACAGATGCAACTTTATAGGTACTTATACTAAATTCATTCAATTTTAAGAAATTCCATCGGTAACGCTGGTTGGCGGATCCTCTCCTCTGGATGGCTTAGTGGCTCTGGAATCAGAAAGATCTATGTGATATGATAGCTTTGACATCGAAGCTGGTGATTTAGTCTGCAGAGAGCTCGGCTTCCCGTCGGTAAAAGATTATTTGGCTCAAATCATGTCAAGAACAGTAGCATCGAAAAAGACTCTATGGATTTCATATGCTAAAGGTAATTGCAATAATTTGCGCATTGGGTGAAATCTTGTATTTGAACGTATTGAGTGGATCAATTGTATGGTTGTATTTCCTTTTGCTGCAGCTTGTTTATTTCCCATTTTGTAGGCAGTTCGCATCATTGAATTTGTATAGCCATGTATACGCAGATGTTATACTGTAATTGTACTTTGTTGGAAGTGAAAAAAATGAAATGAAAAGAGTATGCATGTTTCCAGATAATTGATGAATTTAGATAGTAACAAACAGGCTATTATGTAACTTAGAACGGTTACTAATAACCGAGTCGAATCAGTGTAATGTCATCACTGCGAAACTGTTATTTCTTCCCACAAACTCCTGAATTCCTTCACTCTTAAAACATCCGAGTCAGAACTGATCCGGAACTGGGTCCGTTGGGGTCACACACCGTTCCGGGCCAGAAATGACAAGGAATAGGGTTAGAAATGAACCATTCAGAGTCATAAATTGGACCAGGGTGATCTCATTCGGGGTCTTCATGACCAAATTCCAAGTAATTTTTGACCCGGAACGGTGTGTGGACCCCAACGGACCCAGTTCCGGGTCAGTTCTGACTCGGATGTTTTAAGAGTGTTTGTTATGATGAAAGTGTATCAGAACTTTCCTAACATGCCGTGATGATTTCTGCGATATAAATACAAAGGTTGTCACCGTGCAAGATTAAAGGATTGTCTTTCAGAAGGAACTGAATGTCAGTGGCACAAGACTATAACACTCAGTTGCCAAGGTGAGATTAAACACCATAAGTGCAAGTTGTATTCTTTTGATGATTATGTATATTAGGATATTTTTCTTACTTGATATGCTTTATATGACACGTTAACACATTACGTAAGTAAAGTCGTTGGGCATAAAAGGAAAATAAACGATGAAAATGAATTCGGCTAAGAAGATAAGAAATTGATGCTTTTAAAAACAGAAAGGTGAACTATTTTAGATACCTAAAAGCACGTCAGTGTTTTGTTTTGAAATGACATAAAACTGTACGTATGTATGATTAAACTTCTAATAGTTTCATTTTATAGACACTACAAAACCGAATATATCCACACTAATTCTTATCTGGTTTATTTTTCATTCTTTTTTAACCGCTGGTGAGATATGTTTAGGAAATACTGTGGAACGAAATAATGCTTTACCCTTAAAAAGAAAGTAAAACATTTGAAGAGTTTGTTCTCAAAAACCGATAAGTCCATATTTGCCAAATGGAGATATTTGCGATTATAATAATAATAATAATAATAATAATAATAATAATAAGGTCTTATTTATCCAGGGTAGCCTCTTCGGTGTTGCCACTGCTCTACCAGAGGGCCCTGCCATTATTATTACCCCAGCGTTGCCAGGTACCCATTTATACACCTGGGTCTAGAGGGACATGTTGGGTAAAAACATCTTGTCCAAGGACGTAAGCACTGGGCGGGACTCGAACTCGGGTCCTCCGATTGGGAGTCGGGCGTCGGGGGTCTTTTCCACTATGCCACAGCAAAGGTCAAGAAAAATAAAGAGAATAATAAGAAATTGTTTGCTTCTTTTGACCATAACTTCAAAAATGTACCTTTATATGTAATGACCAATATATTATTTAAAAGGTATTATTTTGTACTTTATGACGGAGACCGTACTTCAAAATCTTCAAAAATGGATGTATCGGTTTTTGCGAACAAACTCTTCATTTACAAAATCTCTTTCACACAAATTTAAACGCATACACACATACATATACAAACTCACACTCTCTCACACACATATACGTATGTATAATGGTAAAAGTGTGTATTTTTGTATGTGTATGGGAATATTTCTTTTGTTGAGCGAAAATAAGCTTTACATCATCTCTTGTCATGAACACTACAGAATAATCACCTCATTTACTTGAGTGACTAATAAATTCGCATTTACGTATTTAAGTTTAGGTTTAAATTATTACGTACCTAATCACTTACATAACATAATATTATAACTTAAGACATTTAACGAAAAAAAATACAATCATATCAACATGACTGCACAATGCTATAGGGCCTACGTCCAAAACTTCACAATTTTCAGTCTTTAACTTATTGGAGTGAGGAAACTTGGGAAAGTGCGGACATGTTAAATTTCAGAAAATAACCAGAATATACAATATTGATTTCACTATACAGAAGAATTGTTCCTCTAGGCACATTGCAATGAACATGCAATATAAGTATAAAATTATATTTGAAACTTGAATATTAAACATTGTTTTCATTCACAAGAGTTAAAGTCATCATAGTTCATTTCCACTAAGTCTTATGATCAGGATCAAATTCTCTTGTTATAGCTGTCGCCCTGCAAAATGCCTTTCGTCAGTGTGAAGATATACCCGGCTCACGTTCATGCCCTGATATTGTTGTTAACCTCCGTTACCGTGTTTCATAGTCTATCTATACTTTCCCATGTCGTCCAAAAGCTAGGTGTCTCTGGAAGAATTTACCATGTTTCGATATCCCTGTATTAAAAATGTAATGGATCTACGTGAAAGCGCGGCTCGTCGAAACTTTATTGATGTGTTTATACTATTTCAACAATCGGGATTTCATTGAAAGATTTATTATGATGTATGTCAAAATGTCAAAAGGTTCGATTAATTTACTGTTCAACACTAAAGAAAAAAAAAAATCGCGTGCAGACTTTTACTGTGCCATTATGTATACATGCAGAACCTGGATTTCTTGGATGCTACCGGGACAATCGTCGCTCCTTTCAGGCTTTGTATGTTTCTGGATTTCACGTTCAATCTGACGAAGAGTGCGTGTCTACCTGCAGACGAAAATCGGAAAACCATGACATTTCTATTGTCAATGAAAGGAACTGCACATGTTATCGATCAGAAGCGTTTGCCAACTTTATTTCTGACGTGAGCAGTACTCATTATTGGACACCTGAAACCAACGAAAAACTTAAACCCGGTCAGCAAGTCCATTGTTTGTTTAACCGTGAGTATAAAAAACGTGCGTCCTATGGAGTAAGAAAATGTCCCTATTTTCATTATTCTCTGTATATAGCATTGTGTGTGTGTGTGTGTGTGTGTGTGTGTGTGTGTGTAGTTTTCAGACTTTGTATTACCCCTCTGATTTATCACAGTTTCTGGGATGGGTATGATACGAAAAAATGATACATTCTAATCATAAGTTACAGTCAACAATTGTGACGGTTGCCACAGCAGAGGTAAGATTACAATACTTATTTATACATGTATTTTCTTTGTATTGTTTTGATATTTCTCTTTGCCTTTTTTTCATATTCTTATATCGCAAAATTTCTCCCTTATTTTTTGACAGTTTCTGCTGGGTTTTGTGAGCATCCCGGCCCTGTGTCTGATGGTTATTGGGACTCTAATATCACCAGCTTTGGATCCAAGATGACTCTTACATGTGGCGAAGGGTTCATACTAAGTGGCAGTGCGACACTGCAGTGTGTTGGACTACCTGGATGGTCAACTTACTTCCCGGTTTGGAACGCGTCAGTCCCGTCTTGCCGGGGAGTCGAAAATGCAACAAACGGTCTGTCGTGCTAATTCAGTACATCTTAATGTAACCAACGCAAATTTTTTTCTTTAGTTTATATATTAGAATAGAGAAATGAGACATGATATGTCTGATGACATATGAAGCAAACAATTTCGAGGTGGTTGGGATCATTATTTTGTCATATGGCAGCAAATAACCCCATAAACCCCGACAAAAAAAAAAGATGTCAATCAAATGCACAATTTCACTTAAAACTTGCATAAGATTAGAGGAAAAGCGCAACACGCAAGACAACTTGACCAACATTTGGCATCTGACTGACTACTGCATTTATGAATAACTGGAACACATCATCTCTGTTTCATTTGGTTAAATTATTATTGTTTCCCACCATACTTAGTACTATCCAATCGTCTACAAAATCGCCACCCTGATTTCCTTATTTCATATCATGAATAATATGCGTCTTAAATGAGCTTGCGTCAATATTTTATGTGGCAAGTGACGAATCTTTAATAATGTCATGAATCATTGATACGCATTGAATCTTAAAACTGTTTTTTTATGTCCATTGTTTGACCAAGTTTTCTTGGTAACATTTTCTTTCCTTCACTGCGAAGTGCCAAAAGTGAATGTGGCCAGTAAAATGTGCCATTGACACGTTTTATCCACGCTCAAACTCATCGCAGGACGCATACCATAGTTCATAATTATGAGAGAACGAATTTAGTGTGATGAATTGATTGATATTGTTTCAAATCTTAATTTTTAATCATGGATTATGTTTCCTTAGTTGTAAACGTTTACGAATTGGTGAGAGTTTTGTTTACAGACAAGGAAAGGCACGATGTCGAAATCCTCACAACGCCATCACAAATGACAGTTTCCCCAAGTGAGTATTGCAAGGTGCACACTTAGTATGTTATATGAACTAAAGTGTTCAGTTTGCATAAAAAGTGTGAATGTGTTAGGTATTTTTTTCTTGTTGAGGAAACATAATCTTTTCGCTCTCTCTCTAAATTTAAGATTATGTGAAAAAGTCATAAATGCAGGATGTCATTTACTCTTGTCATCAGCCTGAAAGACTAACTGATTTATCCCCATCAGGAAGTATATTCCCTTTGCTATAAACACAACAGCTATAAAACAGGAGGAAAAGGGTGTAAAAATATATCGGCATAAGCTTTCATTTCTAGGTGTAAATAATGGGTATTAAAGTAGAAGTCTGGACTAAGAAGGGGCTAAGCACTCGTTGGTATGGTGAATTATGTACTACACATGTACCATTAACGTTCTTGTTATCTCCTCCATATGAATAGGCGAATTGCAACCCGTTGAAGAACTAACAACATTACGAAAGATGGTTATCATGGCTTCTTCCGGTGAGCTCGGCAGCTTTACCATAAAGTCCGTTTCTCCCCTTCCCCTCTTTTATATCTCTTCGTAGATTCAATATTAATGACAACACTTTTCGCTGATCTCGACATATCGTTAATTTTATCCTGTTCATTGTTACAAGAATGTTGTTTTCCTTCCCCTGCTTTACTTACATTGTACTTGTCAGCGAAGTGTCAATCACATGCACGTCGCTGTTCACGTTTCAGTTGATATTTAGTATCCTGAAGTGATGAGGGTAAAAATATCACGTGTCCTGTCAAAAGCGTAGAATTGATTAGGGATTTAAGGCATATTTGTTTTGTTGTTCAATGTTACATCGGTGTTTTTTTTTATTTGATAGATTTTGTGACAGAGGGACAGAGGTTACATTAAGTATGTTTCAGTGTATATACAGCTGTATGTATTTGGAAGTATGATGTTTGTCTATTTGTTCATCATAAATTATATCAAATTGGAGTATAGTTTTATTGTGCACTTTTTCAATGGGCTAGCAACGACATTTTTTTTTAAGTTACTTTTATTTTATCGATTGTGTGACAGGGGAACAGAGGTTGAAAATGAATGTGTCTGTGTATATTAACAAATGGAATTATGCTATTTGTCTCTTTTTACTTCATATACATGTATGTTAGTTTATCGATAGTCTTTACTGATTTACAGTTATGCTGTCCTGACGCAGAAAAAAGAAGGAACGTTTCTCATCGTATCATGGACTTGAATAGTGATGCTGTCTTAACTCATGATCATAGAATGAAAGGTTATGAAGATATGATCAAAAACCTGATATAGCTTTTATTGCTTTGACAGGAAAGTTAATTTAATTTCTCTCCACTTTTTTTCCAAAGCACTTTGTTCCTCTTCGTATTATGAAGGCTTGATTTCTTGCATTATGTTTCAGTGTCTGGTCACCATCAAATAAATAGTATGGTAGGCCTCTACGCCCTGGGAACCTGTCTGTTTGTCGGTCTCGTGTTACTTGCCATCCTCTCCGTGGCTTGGTACAAACACCACAAGAAAAGGTGAGATTTGCGTAATAAATTGCCCTTTATTTGTCTATAATGTGAAAGGGGGGAAGGTTGAGTCAATCGCGGCGAGATAATAAGCTCTTGCTGGCAAGCACAAGCAATTTCCGTCATAAAGTGTATTATACACTTACTAAACTGAAAGTGTATTAACATACATTAACCGAATGGCTTTTGCTTTTGTTTATTTCTATAAAGTAATGTTACATGAATTAATGTAATGCTAAATGCCTTCGACTGTAATGGTATTAACGTACCGGATCGTACCATTGAAAGATAAAGATAATGTATTTCATGTTTTCAAATTAGACTGAAATAACTACATTATAGTTATCACTAAACTATTATTACCGAAACATGAATCATTTATTTCATTTTTTTTTTAATTCTTTGTGTAATAGGTATAGACCATCACAAGTTTCGAATCAGCTATTGCAGATGCATCCTGTAGACACTGCCTCCCGAAATCCGAGCTCGGCCGACCATGATGTGTTGAATACCGACGGTACTGACGCTGGAGAAGAGGGTCCCCCTCACCCGAACCACCCACCCAACACATCCAGAGACACCACGGCTCTTGAAGAGGGCAGGAGTCACACCTACCAGGATGCTAACAAGAAACACATGGGGGCTTCCCAACCCTCAAACGGAGAACAAATCTCTCCTTGTGCGTCCCATTCACAGAATAACGTTAACACAACTGTCAGCGCGTCATTGCCCTCAGCGAATATCCCTTATAGTAAAAACTATGATGGCATGCAGGGAACGTCGCTGGATCACACGGAAAACGGCTGTGAGGAGTGTGTTTACCAAGATGTGGAACTTGATAGCAACAATAAGGTTATAAAAGATGCCTCTAGATTCCCTGGTGGGGCCCGCTTGTTCGACGACACATGTTACAATTCACTGAACTTTAGCAGTAGATCAGACGGCGTTTGTACTCAAATGCAGGATGCCAGACTTGCTTCTGGGGAACTGGAAAACAAGTATGCCAGATCTAGAAATATCTTAAGGGACAATGACCACGATCATATCAATCATACCTACCACGAGGACAGAGCACAAGGTTATGACCCAGCTCACCCATCTATTTGTCCGACGTTTCAGCCTAATCTTCACTCTAGCAGAAAAGACAATCTACTCTGTTCCAGTCTCGGATCCCCAACAGGTGCGTATTCTGAAGACGTTTTTTACTACAAGCTAGATCCTGGGGTTTCTGAGGACATTGAAGCCATTAACAGGCCATATCACCCTGACGTTTTCGACCGTAGTGAATATAGTTCGCTGAATCCTGGAAAAGACTCCATAGGTAGCCTTCTCCCTGATGTGAGAGAATTTGATCACTTCTCTGAGAGCCATGACACCAAGACCCCGATTAGAGAGGAACTGTACGCACGTGTGAATAAACCAAGGGGAACAGCATTGCCACCGAAACCAGTAATTTGCGAAGAATTGTATGCAAAAGTGGACAAAAGTCGAAAAACATACAGTGTTGACGCTAAAACACCATTGCCTGATGGCTTGTACGCAGAATTGAAGGAAACAAAAGGACACTCTCCCTCAGCAAACCCGGCGGTGTACGAAGGGCTATATGCAAATGTGGACAAAACAGGTGACTCGTGCATTACTGACACAAAATCAAATTTCGATGAGGAAATGTATATGAATTTCACAGACATTTGAGATGTTATTTTGATAACGTCGAAAATGTGATCGTTTTCCAAAAGCAATTATTGAATTTGAATCCTTCCCAATTCTAGGCAGGGTTTGTGAATTTTAGATACTGGAATTGCATCTAATGAGGAAATATCAAATGAGCGAGGTGATATTGCCGTAGATGTAGGCCTGTAACATAACATCGTACCACTCATCAAACACTTAACCGACGTAAGCACATACCTTTCAATAATTGCACTTTTCTTTCTCAATCATGTTAATGCGATGGTTAACTAATCAAACCTGCTACACTGTATGTGTCTAGGTCTTCGCGTGTTTTTCAGTGATGAGTAGATTCGCGCAAAAAAAAAAAGAAGAAGATGGTAATGCAATTAACTTAACCGAGTTAAGACAGTCCAACTTTGATGGAAAGTTCTTTTTTTTTAATTTGTACTATATCAAGTCTACAATGAATTCCCATCACCCATGTCAAGTGGATGGACCAAAGATATTAAGATATAGTGATATTAATGGTTTGGTTGATAAGAATATTCCACTTATATGATAATCCACTTAAAACATAAGCCCATGTATTAGATCTATATAACATGTACATATACATGTAGCCTGCAAAAATATTATACTGGAAGCAAAGGCTACAGAAATTGCGCTGGCATTAAAGTTCACATGATAAGTAGCTGATCAGCAAATAATATGGTTATATTCCTGAGATATGGAAAACATTTGGCCCGAATTCACGAAGGTGGTACAATCTTGTCCTTGGTTTAAGCCATGGACAAGATAACTGTCCAAATTTTAGATAAGGATCACGCTCACAATATTCATAGGCCCGAATTCACGAAGGTGGTACAATCTTGTCCATGGTTTAAACCATTTACAAAGACCGTAGTTTTTATGGGGCGCCAAATGTCACATGGCCTATCTCGTTACGAAATTGACCATTATCTCCTTAACGAAATGATCATTTCGTTACAAAATGTCATTTCGTCGACACTTGGCGCCCCATAAAAAACTACGGTCTTTGTAAATGGTCGAAACCATGTACAAGATTGTACCACCTTCGTGAATTCGGGCCTACGAGTATTGTGAGTGTGATCCTTGTCTAAGATTTGGACAGTTATCTTCGAAAATCGCAATATTCTCGCTATAATCTGCGGAGAAAGTGGTATTTCAAGATAATTATATAGGTAATGGTCCAGTGATATTGGAACTGATGACAAAGCCTATGACTGTAAAACCCTGAATTAGGTTTCCATCGCAATATTTACTGTACATATTTTTCGCAGAAACCATGCACCTCTGTGAATATGGCAATTATTGTTTTGTGCTCTCTTCTAGAAGCGCATTCCTACACGATGCTTTACATTGAGTTCATTAGGATAATCAAAAACACGTTACTATAAACAAATACGGCTATATGCACGTATATTTTGACGAAAATATGGCTTTTCTTTGTTTTACAGGCTAACATTTTTAATGCCTGTGTTAGTGTATAAAATTGTAAAAGAATATTGTTGATCATGAGGTTGTGCGCAACCACCTTCACGGATTTTTTTTTTCTTTTTAGATAACTTTATGTGACACTTTGCCAACTTGTGTGTATGCACCGTGTACCTAGAAATATCCAAGGAAATTGGTTTCAGCGACATTATAATAATGAACAATCGTGATTACTGAAAGAAGGCCCAAAAGTCATCTATACATATCAAATGAACTTAACGTGGAGACTATTTAAGATTACAGGTCTGGCAAGAACTGATACCATTGAAAACAGAAGGAATGTCAGCCTCAAAGGTATTAATATACCCCAAAAATATATAGGCCTAATTTCTGCATATTGATCCAGAGAGGTGTAACTCACAGAATAAGATGCTTGAGTTAAAAAAAACCCGATGATTGAAAATCATCGTCAAACACTGCAAATCCATGATTGAATAACAGCTAAGAAACAAACATAAATGAAAAAAAAAATGAAAATGAACAAAAAAACAAACAAACGATACGAATAAAAACATAATGGATCATTTACAGATATATGTCACAACAACGAAAACTTCAGATAAACTTTAATACACCTGACAAGGGAATTATGATTACGGCCTACAAAAAAAAAGAAAAGAAAAGTGAACTTCATTTTCCAAAATTAGTTGGGGGAACAACGTTAACTTTAGATTATGAATAATCAATGCATATCTCAATTAAGATTTTTAGGAACTAGATTTTTTGCTTGATATTCTGGATGAAATAGATGTAAATATAGATATGCATGCATACATAATATTCCTAACCTCAATACATCAAAAACAAAATTAAGTCATGCCTGTGCTCTTTCTGATCACGTTATTATATTTACGCCCATATCATATGTGAACACATCTTAAGATGATTACTTCAAGAACTGAATCGCGTCGAAAATAGAAGTATTATTTTGTCTCGACGGTGGTAATTGGAAATTGTACATTGATGTGTCAAAAAGAAGATATGGCTTTAAATTATGGCCGTATTCGCCACATATATTTGGCAGATGAGTTTGTAAATGAATGTCAACTACCCATCATTTAAAATTGACGTGGGTTGTTTTGTTGTGATAAAAATGAGACAGAAAATCGTCAAGCAAAATTAGTGACAAAGATGTAGTTGATCACCGCAATCCATTGCGCAATGTTTCATGCATAATGCCCATTAGAAGAAGAAGAAAAAAGAAAGAGTGAACGACAGGTGTATGACAAAATAAAAGCAGAGGAAGGTAAACCGAAGGAGGAAAAGGTATTGGTAACTTGGAGTTGCGAGAAGTATTGTGTACTGTGGCGCTATAATTGTTGTGTATCTGCATGTGTTTGTGTGTGGGAGAGGGCCACTGAGGATTTTTTTCCCGCTGAAATCCAGTATATTATATTTTGCAAGAGCGTGCAATCCGCGTTATAACAAATTCATATTTTCAACATCTACTGATTTTCTTTTTAATAAAGTGAATAAGGTCATAGAAAATGATGAACTTTCTCTATTTTCTTTTAAAGTAGCCAGCTATGTATTAGCACTCTAATGGTTACCACCTCATATTGTGAGCAGTTCTTTTTTTTTTTTTAAGCAGAAGTATCAATTTACATGAAACTAAAAATTCTTACAATGTACATGTTCCATTTTATCCATATGAGATATCAAGAAGCAGCAATTTTGGGTCAAAAATTATGGAGCAGTTTAAACATAGATCTAAAACAAAGTTTAGATCCATGTGTATATTATGTAGGCTATATCTAGCCCGGAGATATTTTGACTCTTTGACACTTATGTTAACATTGCCAGGGATGGAATTATACCGTAAATAATTAGTCATGTTCCGACCTTACTTTCTTTGTGCAACTCGTTTGTTCTGTTGGTTGTCCGAGCTACCTGTTTTCCATATTCTAATTATTGTCCACCCCGACAAGTCCTTTCCACGACAAGAAAGATGATTGATCTTGTGGCTTCTATTAATATGAAATCTTCCTTTCAAGTCCTAGTAGACGATGAGTTTATATGTAAATAACACAAAAGGTCTGGAGAGTATGGACATATCTGTTCAGAGTGAGTATTGGAAGTGAAACCTCTTTCCATAAATAAAAACGCGTTAGATTTTTCTGGTATAAAACATGTAATGATTGCGTCATGGTTTCCTCATGAATCAAATATGAGATAGGTATCGTATTGTTGATGTAAACATATGTAAACATATGTACACACACACACACACACACCAACACAGCATCAAGAAAAATGAAAGAAAAAATACGGTATGCATAACACGAAAAAGAAGGTATTGCAGTTAAAGGCCTTTGAACCACACAAACATGTATTTTTTTTATTAATTTGTGTTATCTGTGTCTGTGTGTATGTGTGTGTGCATGGGTGTGTGCACGCGCGCTTATATTAGATTTAGGACTTGTCTGTAGAAGATTGTATCAGTTGCCACATTTGATCTAAATTAATGTTTGTTTGCTTTGATCGGTTTTATCAACAAATAGGGGCCAAAAAATGTTTTCATTTATGGCTATAAAGTCAGAATTGTTTAAAGTGTATAGGGGAGTAGACTATCTTTTGGAACTGACTTTTTTATGATTTGAATTGATGAAAAACATTATTACTGTGAAACTTCAGTTTAAATTTTATTGGCATTGTTTAAGGCATGAATGATCCAGTCTTTTATTTCCTATCCTTGATACTTGATACGTGATGCCCCAGCGACCACAACTGGAATTGAATTAAAACATTGTAAATATTTGTATAAAGTATTATAAGTTAGTCGTGTAGCCACATGTTGCGACACGGATTGTCGCCCCTACACGGATTGTCGCCCCCGTCACGGATTGTCGCCTGGCGACAATCCGTGACGAGGGCTGGCGGCACGGATTGTCGCCCGCCCTCGAAGCACATTTTGCTGGGTAATATCGTTCTGGACATAATCATTGAAATACTATAGCTTACATGGCTACATCCATGCAAACATGCCATGTAAAAAGTCATGGTGAGGTTTCAAGGAAGTGTGTATGTGCGCGTGCACATGATAATTTGGTGTCCGTTTGTGCGCGTGTGTGTGTGTGTGATGGAAGAATGTGTTCATTATGTCAGTTTTTTGTGTATGTGTTTTTTAGCTGCGCGTGGGGAGGGATACCTAGTAAGCTGTTGCTGGCATAAACGTTGATATTGATTTTATCAGCAGCTTTGAATTTGATGAGTTTGGCAGATTTGTATTTGATTATGAATTCGGAGTGGAGCTTGCGTGCGGGCGGAGCTGCTTTTCTGCATACGGTCCATTATGTCTTATTTATCAACAATGGGAAATCGTTTCATCAGGAAGGAATGTGGTATCGGTTCGGGTGTGCGTCGGTATGTGGGAAGGGGGTTACATTTCGTTATTGCAAAAGTTTGTTATTCTGAAGGCTCATTCGTCCGAACGCTCAGGAGGGGGTGGTCGGTTTTTTTTTTATGACTGATTTCATTCTAGATTTGTGTAATGTATTTGTGTTTTTTTATGTATATGCCCTTGTAAGTGAGAAGGTGTTCCGTGTTACATGATTCAAACCAATATATTCAAGGAATATAGGTTTGGTAGGGCCATACACGTCAAAACTTTCTCATGAAGAAATTATTAGTAGGGTTGGTCTATAATCGAGTTATGTATGTTGAAGTGATATTATTTGTGGTATACATTGACAAATGGATTTGTTTGTGTTTCGAATTGCCATTCGTAACTTTTTTTTTGTTCATGTTACACCCAGAATGGGTCGATTTATGAATGATTTGAATGAAATCAATAAATATCAAGGAAAAAAGTGTTGAGTTGGTTTATTTGCATTATGAGGATTTGTTTGAGTGTTTGTTGGTGTTTGTTTGTATTACGTATGTATTAGCGGTGTGCAATGGCAGTTCGTTTGTGCTAAAATCAACTAACGATTGACATTTTTTTTTTACGGCGTGTGGAAATTATTCGCTCATGCATAGAGCATGCCAAACCTATTCTGGGACAAAGATGAGTGGTATGGACGTTCTAGTTTATAAGACTGATGGAAGAAAATGACTGGAGTGAAAAATGAACAAAGACAAATAACATTTGGGGAGGGTACCTCCCTCGTATGTATTTTCTCTCGGTCTCTCTCTCGCCTAGCCCGCCTCACCGCTGATATACAAATGATGCACAGGATAGAGTGCGTTAGTGGAGGCGTATAGTGCACTCGAGGGTATTTACAACTGTGAAACATGCACTAAATTGTAAATACCCGAGAGTGAGCTACGCCTCTACTAACGCCACGAAATAATCCTGTGCATCATTTGTTTTATAAAATGGGTCGAAAATTCGAAAACCAACAGCATTTTTCAGCGTTTTTCACGTACCTTTGTGGGTCAAGACGTCCGAAGATGTTCGTCCCAAACATTTAACCTGCTACGCACGTCGCACTCGGAAATCCCGCACATACAGTATAAGTATGATGAGGGGTTGGGTTTCCGGACACTTAAGTTCCCGCATGAAAACTTACTTATTTTACATATAATATGCACCCTTTACCTTAAAGACTTGATATAGACTCCTCATATAGGCCTACTAGACAACATACTCTGAAAACGGGGTGAGAATTAACCTGCTAAATCGTTGGATTTGCCCTTCAAAGTGACTCCATGTACGCGTCCGGTCCCACAACGCTTGGTCTACTGTACTGTACAAAGTGTACGTATAAGAGTATACGTACGCCACACATGTTATACACAAGGGAAGAAAGGCCGGCCGGCTGGCCGGCAGCCCGAACTAGAAGTTGTTTACAGGATTGACAGCGCGTACTGTATGTATGCGTACAATTCAAAGGAGCCGCCGCGCGCACAGACGATCGGCAATAGGATTTAACCACGGTGGATTTAACAAGCAGTGCGATGGGACTAGAATAACCAAAGCACACGTGACTCATTTCAGCGCTTCCTATTGGCTACATTCTTGAACCCATTTCATAATATTGGTTGACACACCCATACTATTTTTAGATCAACGCTGGTGTGAATTCTTTAAACACGTGCTCATACACTCTGAAGGCGTTTGTAATGCCACAGTAGCGCCACTATATTTCACATACACACGCAAGCATACAGGCACACGTATACACACAGACAAACAAACCACTACCACTATACAACCACCACACATGCACAGTTCCTACATATTGTATTGTTATACTCCAAACACACACACACACACACACACACACACACACAACAAATCATACACATCACATATCATGCAGCTCACAATACACACACACACACACACACACACACACACACACACACATACGTACATGCCTAGTATGTCCGAGGACCATGACAAACTACCTCCTCTTGAGGACAGATGTTATTTAGCTCTCAATCGTCATGCGGTTAAAAGACTCATAATAAAAAAGAATGCCTTTAACGACGCTCACAAGATTACGCGCGTTTTTTTAAGTTTACAAAATAATCATAGACCTATACATCAGAGGACATGATTTCTCGTTTTGGTATACGTCCGAGATAGCTTTCTCTGATGTTAACATTTTATGTTTCAACATTCGACAGAGGTCAACCACACACAATTACATTTGTCAGACATTATAATGCAAACCTGGGTTCTGTTTGATTAAAACTTGCTATTCTAACAAAATAAGATTTCTGTGACTAAGGTCAATAGCTACAGTTTATGCATTTATACATTGAAAAGCATAATGAAATGTCCATTTATTATTATTATTCTTTAGGGGGAGCACTCGCCTAATATTGTATACCGGCCTGTGCCGTTCAGATGGGTCGCTTTTTTTGAAAAATATATCCTTGAACATGCCCCCCTTTTGAGTCGTAAAATCTCCAACATGCCTCACTTTTTAAAGATCGGTAATTTTATTGTTGAGTGTTTAATCGTAACTTATAATGCAATAGGGCTTTGGTAAATCACTTTTACATTGTACGTCCTCCTACGTACTTTGTTTCCTTTCCAAAATAATGTTGCACATTCATAAATATTCATACAAATGTTCTTTTTAAACGCATATGATAGGTCCTCGAACGCTTTTGTAAATCGGATATGTGTGTTATAGATACAGTGTAGTGTCCTCGTACATCTAGGCAAACTTGATCTGTGCTACCTTTGCAATGAAATGTCCTCGAATGTTTTTACAAACCTGGTCTGTGTTACCTATACAATGAAATGTCCTCATACGTTTATGCAAACCCGTTTTGTGTTCCCAATACAACTGAGTGTCCTCATAAGTTTACGCAAACTTGATCTATGTTACCTTTGCAATGCAATGTCCTCATACAGTTATGCAAACCTGGAATGTGCTACTTTTGCAACTCATTGTCCTCATTCATTTATGCAAACTTGATCTGTGTTACCTATACAGTGTAATGTCCTCGATAGCTTTTGCAAACCCGGTCTGTGTTACCAATAGAATTTAATGTCCTCATAAGTTTATGCAAACATGATCTGTGTTACCTTTACAATGCAATGTCCTCATACATTCATGCAAACTCGGTCTGTGTAAATTACCTGTACAATGTAAGGTCCTCATACGTTGCTGCAGACTTGGTTTGTGTTTCCTGTACAATTTAATGTCCTTATAAGTCTACGCGAACTTGATATGTGTTACCTTTGCAATGTAATGTCCTCGAAAGCTTTTGCAAACCCGGTATGTGTTTCCTATACAATTTAATGTCCTCATACGTTTCGTTTTATTAACTCTCACAACATTCAAGAAGTACGTGTATCTGGAAACAAGCATCTTTTCTAATCCCTTTTTAAATTTCTCATTGTACTGTTTTGTTTATTTTGGTGTACCATGGACTTCGTATCTTTTGAAAAGAGTACTTTTGGTATTATCTTTATTATGATTATTATTATTGTTGTTATTATTATCTCAAACAACACAGTGGTCTTCTTCTTTTTATCATTTTTATAATCTCTTCAATTTTCCAAACTCTATTTTTCTCTCTCATCTTCACTTATCTCTTCCTTTTCTCTCTTCTCATTTCTCTTCTCTCTGCAACCCAGCCCCTCTTCATCTTTGTGTGTGTGTGTGTGTGTGTGTGTGTTGTAAATGCCAGAAATCCTGGTATGATTTTTATGACTTTGGGGTCGAACAGCCAAGTTCCTTATGATCTTTCATCTCGATTCTCACTCATTCAGATTTGTATGTACTTTATAATTATGTATGATCATCATGTGCAACTGTGCACTTTTATGTATTTTTATACTGATGAGTGAAATAAATGAATCTTGAATCTTGAATATTATTGCTATTATCATTAACATCATCATCATTAATATTCTTACTGCAATCCAGTGAACAGCAATAAGACTAAGATTTTAATACAGTTATTGTGCTTTGGCCTGTTTCAGAATTATTCGTAGAGACAAGCAGACAAGTGACAGAGATTCAGTTAACAGTGGAACACCTCTGAAAGAAAGAATAAAAGCCAAATAGATGAGGAAATAATTCAATAAGGTGGAACCATACTTTAAAGGAACAAAAAATCATTCTGTGTAACGTGTATCAAGTACGTTTAGGCCCTGGGCCAGTTCTTTATAAAAAAAACAAAAAACAAAACAAAAAAGCAGTAATATAAATGCATTTTACATTAGGTAATTTTAGCTATCATAAGGAGATTATCATAACAAGGTTCCATTTTACTTATAGAATTCAGATACAAGCAAATTCATCCACTACAAATATTCATATAGATTGTTTTCTAACAATTTTTTTTTTAATAAAACTCAACAGGGAAGAAGGAACTTGACATACATGCTGTCAGGCATTCATAATGTATAAACAACTTTTCTCTTACATGTACAAAATCTTGATGGAATGCAAAAATCTCCAGAAATCACCTCTTCATTTCACTTGAAAGGACAGAAGTAACTTAACCTGAAAACCCCCTTTACAGAAGGACTTCGTTAAATTTCAACTACAAAAAATCGGGTAAAAAAAAAAAAAAAATGCCCAGGTGATGGCTTTTGTTGTCCACGACCAAGGATTTATTTTAAGAACTCAAAAAGCATAGTATAAATCAACCAAAAAAATATTTTTAGAATCTTTGTCTTCTAGGGCCGATTTTTCTTTTTTTAATATTCATCTCTAGCATAGAAATTATAAATGACAAGTTAAACAGATTACTACATTGGTACATAAGCATACTTTCTCATGTGCAAACTACATATAATTGGTTCAACACAAGGGGAAAAATTAGTGTTGCATATATCCACTTTTAAACTTATGCAAGGCTAATGTTCTGTTCTTTAACTTCTATCCCTCTACCTAAAAATGAGAGAGAGAGAGAGAGGGAGAAAAAGAAGTTATGTAAGTGCTACCTAACTGATCCCAACAATTCTGGATTCCCTGTACCACAAACCTTAGTTACCTACATAAATCTGCACATTACATGTATCCCTAACAAACAAATCACATCATCTTCATAGCATTTACCCAATGACTGTACACAGTGTCTCTTTAAGCACCAAGAAATTGATAAGTATTTATTTTACGGTACCTCTACACACCCTAATAAAAAAACCATAACAAAACAAAGGAACAAATAATGTCAGTAATGCCCAATGGATTTTTTCCAGGGTCCCGTTGCATAAATACTATCATGGTAACGTTGCCATTATGGTAACTACCATGGTAACAGAGCTCAGCAAGCAATCAAAATCAATTTTTCCATGGTGCATGTACTTAATATAATGGCAAAGTTATTATATCAGTAAGCTCTCATGCAATGGGACGTATATCTTAGTAAACTACTAAGAAATGAAAATCCACTATTGCAACATACAGATAAATTTTATAACGCAAAGGCCAACCCTCTCTGCTACCAATGCATCCATCCCAGTCTCTTTGTGAGGTTAACAGAAAAGCAAAGGTAAAAAGGTAATCCCTACTGTTCCTAATAATTGGCCCGTATTTCTCCAGTGCATTCCCAGCCTCATTTTGAGATTTTGGGAATTAACATTATACTTCATCCCCACCAAGTCCAACAGTAATGCCAGCCAAATCCGGGTTATATTCCAGAAATCCCACTATAAAACGATACGATATCCATCGTAACACACACAAACACAATAGCTACGAATTGTCAAAAAGTAAAACAAATACAAGGGCTCTCCTACATTTCAAAAGTAGTCCCTATAACTATCAAATGCACGTCATGCATAACACACAAACAAAATTGAATTCACAACCTAATCGTATTGACACATTTTGTCTCCCTGAGCAACGCTCCCTAGCGTCCGATGCAAACAGTGCAATGTTGTAGACAATGGGCTTTCACAAAAAGAGTTTCAGGACAGTACATGGAGCCACTTTAAACGTGGAAAATGGGTGAAATTTGAGCATTTCACTAGACCTTTGAAATTTGACCTCTGGCCTAGTTCACTCAAAAGCTAATCAAGTGATTACCACATCACACTTCATCATTTTGGACCAGGTTGGGGGAAATTTGTTCTTTCCAGTCTGAAGTTATTGCATTGAAGGATAAATTTCATGATTTGACCTTTGGCCTCCAGCTGAGTTAACTAACAAGCTAATGAAATGATTGCCTTATCACACTTCATCCTTGGACCAAGTTTGGGGAAATTTGCTCCTTCCCGTCTCGAGTTATCATGTAAACGGATAAATTTCTTGCTTTGACCTTGACCTTTGACCTTTGACCTCATGCTGATTTCAACCCAAATCTGATCATGTGATTGCCCCATCACACAACATCCTTGGACCAAGTTTGGGATAATTTGCTCCCACCAGTCTTGAGTTATCATGTAAACGGATAAATTTCTTGATTTGACCATGATCTTTGACCTTTGATCTCTCGCCGATTTCACCCCAAATCTACTCAAGTGATTGCCCCATCACACTTCATCCTTGCACCAAGTTTGGGGAAATTTGCTCGTTCCAGTCTTGAGTTATCGCGTAAACGGATAAATTTCATGATCCGACCTTGACCTTTGACCTCAGGCCAATTTCACCCTAAATCTAATCAAGTGAATGCCTTATTCTTCTATTTCCTCTTCACTTCCTGTGAAGGCAATGATTGCTTATTGACAAATAATGGGCAAATATAGAATATTTTGTTTGACCTTTGACACAAATATACTTAGGACAGATATCAGATATGCTACAAAAACATGTCCGCTTCAAGTAATGCACAATACATCTATAAAATGTGGATGTAGTATACTGCACAAGTGGACGCTTTCCTCCTTTATACACTTTGTTAAAAAAATTAAATGCAAACACACACACATTCTCTTTGATTACAAATAATCCATTGCAGTCCATGGTATAACATGCAGATCTAATGTCAATAACTTCCATACTTCTTAGGAAGGATAGATACAATTGTGATGTTTGTTTTATTTCAGCAATGAATTTATGATATCTTACCTTTCACAAGTGTCATGTGATGAGTTTCTTTTCACACCTTCTTAGAAAATACAATTAGTCATGCAAAACATTTGCAATTGTGCATGGAATGTTTGTTCATGGTTTGATAATTCAATGGAAGTTTATACACATAACCATTTCTTGCAGCTATGATTTTCATCATGGTGATCCCTAATAATTGCGACCCATATCTTTGTGTGTGTACATATATAGCTCTTGTATTCTTTTCCTCATTGAGTTAAGAGGAATTCAATGAGAATTTAGTTTCTTTTGTTTGATAATGTTATAAACCCTGTATTTAATCTTAGTCCAGGGTAGTTTCGCAAGTACAGGATATTTCTCTTGACACTCAATGCATTCTACTTTCCCTGGGACTTTGAAAGTCCTATAATTTGTTTTGAAGAATGTGTCCACAGCATGCTGTTGGGCTGTTGTCCAGGTAATACGTTCAGCTGAAAAAAAGAAAAAGAAAAGAAGAGCTTTTGTAGGTGAGTGAAAAGAATTCACGTACGTATTTGATAACTTCAGGACAGCCACATGTGATGCAAAAATTCGACTAAAATTGAAAACTTTTCAAAATCTGTTTTACTTAGTAATGTACAGATGTCACATATATGTACGTGCAAACCATGGAACCAAGGAACTGGGACAAATGATTCAGAAAATGTCAAACACTGGGACATTCCTGAATTCCCTATACATTACTATGGACAAATTTTTATCTATTTTTTTTTTTTTACAAAAAAAGTTTGTGAAGGGTGAAATTTGCTCTTCCTGTTAACCCGAGAAATAGGGACTGTCTCTGTCAAACAGGTACAGTTGGTAGGTATTATTTCATCATTTTTTCACTTGACCTTTTTCAAACCCCTATATTGTCCCACTTGAATTACTAATAGTGTGGTGTATTTTAAGCTTGGTAAAAGAATCAAAATAAATGGCGGTAATTTGTCCATGCAGTATTCTTTAAAGACCATTTCAGAAGCAAAACCAATCAGTAGAAAGCTAAGAAGTAGAATACAACAATGAAAGTTTCGTGCATTTTCACCGCTTACCAGCTGAGCATTTTGCTTCAGCAACACTAAAATATGCGAGCTTCAAATATAGGCTTCATTGCACCCCTCACATGTTCCAGTGAAGGACGTGGGCTTACCAAGAAGAAGAAGAAGAAGAAGAATTATCTGACATCATGTCATGAGAGAGCAAGGCTGTGATTACATTGGTTTTACATTGAAAAAATGGATTATTTTTTATTTTCCACATCAAGAATTTGAATTTTTTATAGTAGAACCTCAAAGAATGGCTTATTATAAATCAATAGAAAGCTTGTGAGCTAAAGAACTTAAATGTAAGAAGAAATTTATCTATAATGCTCAAATATGTTAATTACAGTCACAATTTTCATATGCACCTCCTAGCGACCAGAAATGGCAAAAACCAGTCGTCTTTTCCTTTCCAAAGCCTGTGACGTCATTGGTTGTAGCAAGTTGCGTGAAACCGGCTAGTAAACAAACACAATACTAACGCAAGTAATCACACCTTAGTTCTCATGAGACGATGTCAGAGAATTCTGGCTGATGTACAATGCAATACAGCCCATCTTCAGAGCTTGTGAATTTGAGTTCTAAAGTAAATACTCGGCTGGCAATCCGTGAAAATGCATGAAACTTGCATTGTTGTATTTTGTAGCTTACAAGCATTCCATTAGTGTTTAATTTGTCAATTCAAATTTTTGCTTCCAATAAGGTCTTCAAGATTAATACAAACAAAATGGATTCACGTCTGAGTCAACTTTCTGTGTATTCACACGTAACTTAACTGTGATAGAATTATAAACCTGAACATAGCGCGACAGGTATGTTGTCTTGACTCTTCACTACCTTGACATATCATATTAACCCATTCACTACTATATTCTGTAAATCCCCATAGACTTTGTACAGGGCCCACCCGGTTCCCATAGGCAACGGGTTAAAGAAGCTATAACCTGAAATTTCTTTAAATTTGACCTGTGACCTTTAACCTTCATACTCTAGATCTCCAGATTTTCTTCCCAGGGTGATACATGCTTTGAACAGGTTCAAAGTTTTAATCTCAAACAGTTCTTGAGATTAGGTTAAGCTGATGGATCTATGGATGGACAACCTAAAAACAATTTCTCTGGCACCACCTTTGGGTTGACCGAGAGATAAGTAAATACACCCCCTTAAAATAGGACTACCAGCAAAATATGAACTACATGTAATGGTTACCTTTTGATCTCTTTGCAACAGGATGGCTCCTGCTTGGCTTCATAGTCCCACACGGTCCATCGCTCTCATCTGAGAGCTCTGGGAAGAAAAAAACAACCCATTAATATCCTACATTAATTTACCATGGCAATGCAGTTTCCAACACATTAAAACATGACGTCTTGCTTGAAAAATTAGGAAGTAGTTCGATCCGCAATATTTCTACCTGATTTATTGCCATATGCCGTTACCATGGCAATGCAGTTTCTGACACATTCAAAAAAGAGGTCTTGCATATCTTCACCATAAGACCAATGTGTGTGCCAAATTTTATGAGCATTGCCCAGAAACTGAGGAAGAAGATTTGCATCGGACGGACCAGCCGACCAACCACACGCTGATCCCTATACACCTCCTTCAAATTTAGTTTGGCTGTGGTATTAAAAAAAAAAAAAAAAATCATATAAATTAGCACAAGTGGAGTGCAACTGGCAGTCTCCCCTGCATTATGCAATTCATGGCAACATTCTTGACTTTGTGACATGGAAATATCACACAAATTCTTTAATATCCCTAAAAGTTGTATAGAATGTGCATGTGCATACTTTCTAAATTATGTTAAAAATTCGAAAACTTAACCTTAGGTTAGGTTTTTTTATGTCGATGACGCCGCCATTTAAAAACGGCGCCTATGTCTCGCTTCTACTATGCAGGCGAGAGAAATATTTGGGACAAAATTTCATGTGTCTGTGTAGAAATTCTGTATTCCTAATGTAGTACAGTACTTTACTGAACAACTTTGTGAGGACATTCATCTGTGAATGTAACACAGAACTTATTTCAATAAATGTATGAGGACATTACAACGCAAAAATAACAGTTCTTGTTTGGATTAATGTTACATATGAAACACAGAACTAGTATGCATAAATGTACGAGGACCTTACACAGAAATGTAACACAGAACTTATTTCCATAGATGCATGAGGATATTACATTGCAAAAATAACAGTTCTTGTTTGGATTAATGTTACATATGAAACACAGAACTAGTATGCATAAATGTACGAGGACCTTACACAGAAATGTAACACAGAAATTGTTGCCATAAATGTATGAGGACATTAAACAGCAAAGAAAAAACACAGTGCTTGTTCGCACAAAGTATGAGGGCATCAAAACTGCAAATATGACACAGACATTTTTCACCTATACAAAGGAGGACATTCCATTGTTGAATTTATAACTTCTCTTCCGTTCTTCTTTTTCTTTCTCTATTGTGCCTTTTTTTGCACCTCTTTTAAAAGCCAATGAAAAAGCATTTCCCCTCCCCCAGATATTAATTGGACTACTTTGTATTCATTCGTACTTTTCTATTAAACTTTCTAAATACATGTTCTTTGCTTTTAACTTTTTCCAAGTTGAAATAGGACCATCAGAAAAATATGTACTAATAGTTACCTCTTGATCTCTTTCCAATTCCATGGCTCTTGCTTAACTTAGTTCCATCCCTCTCATCTGAGGGCTCTAGAAAAAAAAAATAGTTGCAACACAAAGTACAATCTTATAGCCAACTAAATCACTCCACACAACTTAATGCTGTTTATTGCATTTAATATCTGAGATTACTACAAATAATATACCATGGCACCATACCACTCCAGTGTGCATGAATATCACTTTTAATTATGGGAAATGTATCAGGATACATTTAAAGTAGGAAATTGGTCTTATTCAAATGACACCGTGTCAGCCATATATGACGATGATCCATCGAATGGTTCTTAAATTATCGTGAGAAAGGGCAATTTTCATGTATACAGTGACATCTATGACCTTGACCTTTAACCTCATGACTTTCAAATCTAATCAGACCATTGTTCCTCCCCATATGCATACATGAGCCAAGTTTGAAGTTGATCCGTCAAATGGTTAACTTATTGTGAGAACAACCCATTTTTATGTATATGACTTCTATGACCTTTGACCTTTGACCTTGAGACCCACTCATCTAATCAGATCATTGTTCCTCCCATATGCATACATGAGCCTAGTTTGGAGTTGATTCGTCAAATGGTTCTGAAGTCATCACGAGAACAAAAACGCGACGGACGGACAGACAGCAGACTGACGGACGGACAACCCGAAAACATAATCCCTCCAGCACCCACCTTTGGTGGGCGAAGGCATACAAAATTTAGGCCATGCATACATTCTTCAAGATAACAGAAAGAGCAAAATAAGATTAAGCATGACACATTACTAATAACATGTTTACTCAATTTCAGCTTATGATATGTTACATGTAGACATAGGGATACCCACCATACACCCATATTTTCATGAAGTACAATGTTTTCATGAAATACTTTATTGGCAAAAAATGAAGTAGAATATATAATAAAGAAGTTTGGAAGACACAAATTCCTTTGAGAAACCTTGAGATATGGATTACTGACCAAACACTACACTAACCAGTTAAATATCTGTGATGTCAGTAGATGTATTTCTAGGTACATTTAACTTCTTTTAATTTGAATATCATGAGGACACAGTTGTTTAAAAAAAAGAAATGATGCCAGATGCAATATAAATATAAAAGTAACTGAATATCAGTAATAGGATGGTGTGCAAACAAGGTGTAACTCTAAGATACATTAAATAAACTTACGTCTACTTGACTGGTCATCTTCTTGAACATCTCCATCAGGGGCATCGTCTTCTTCACACGACTCTGCAGTGAAAATAGAGAGATGAGAGACTTGGGAGAGGGGGTTTGTCCAATGTTTCAAATTTTAGAAAGACAGTTGACTTCAGAAAGGTTGACCTACTTAAAGCACAATTCTCCGGTATGTGGCACTTTCAGTAGCTGTCATTCTAATTATGTTAAATGATCCCTCAACAGCCTACTATACAGATTTCTCCTCTGGACGTCACAGCCTTGTGGCCCTATACACCGCACCTCAAGTGGGCACAGAGTACTCCAAGTACCTCTTCACCTTCAAATGTTTTACATCATGTGTAGGTGGGCTCAACAGGAGAAAGATCCAGCTGGTCTTCACACTAGACAACAAGAGTGGGAATATCCTTGGACGTCATGTGTTGGATGTCAGGGTATGCGCTTGCCCAGGGAGGGATTGGAAAACGGAAGAGAAAGCCTTTGAGAGGTCCAAAGCACCTCAGAAGAAACCCCTCGAGAGGTTGGAGCAAAGTGACATTAGTGGTGGGCGTTACATCTTTCTCAAAGAAGGCGAAGAAGGACAAAGAGACGTTCTACATTCTGGTTCAAGGGTGTGAGAAGTATGAACTCTTCAGGAAGATCAAGGAGAGTCTTGACTTGATGGACTATGTTGAACCGAGTCAGATCAGCCAGTACAGACAACAACAAGCTCAGCAACAAATGCAACTGAATCAACATATCTGCGATGAGCTGCAACGTTACTACAGGAAAATAAGTCGAAGACACTGGGTGGGAATGAGAAACAACAGTGGCACACCTCTCTCTCTCTCGTCCGTTTTTCTTCTATGCATATTTTACAAGTGTTACAGTGCATAGTTTTACTTATTTTGTTATTCTTATAAGTGGATTATGATTTCATTCATGTCATGTTTTAAATCTTGGAGTGCTACACAGCTATGTCAAACATTCACTGTAATTGATCGCTACTTACTAACTACAGGGGAAAATGTATTAGTTGTGAATATGACAATAAGATTGTACATACGTTTTGTACACACTTTTCAGAACTCATGGTGTCACAGTCACTGTGTTACAGAACATGTATTTATAATCTATGTCATAATTCTACTGTCAATTAATTCTTTCCACTGGGTTCTACTTGGTTATTGTCATTGAGTCTCTGATACACCCATTCAACATTACCAGTTTTCTAAATGTTCATTAACTTCACAGATTTGGACAGAAAATCAAGTGCGCAAAAATCCATGTCCATTTTGCGTCACGGTGTTACGGTTCTAATTAATAGCTCATAACTCATTTATCACTGTGAAGTTTTATTCATTCTTTTCTTTTCAAAGTTGCTTGTGATGATAGTCATAGATACACAATAAAACATTGTTCTCAAGTCTTACTGATTGTTTATTATTTTAATACAGTTATGGAGTGAAAATCTAATCAAAGTGTCAGTGTTACAGTTCAAAGTTTACCTTATTTTGTTTTTTTATTAGTGATTTATAATTTCAATCATGTCTTGTTTTATCTTGACGTGTTACACAGCTATGTCAAACATTCACTGTAAATGATTGCTTCTAACTACCTACAGGGAAAAATATATGAGTTGTGAGTACGACAATAAGATTTTACATACAGTTTGTACACACTTTGTTGAAGTCACGTTGTTACAGTCACGGTATTACTGTGCACTTAGTTATAATCTAAGTCACAATTCTACTGTCAATCAAAATTTTCTTTCACTGGGTTCTACTTGGTTATTGTCATTGAGTCTCTGATACACCCATTCAACATTACCATGTTTTCAAAATGTTCATTAACTTCACAGAGTTTGGACAGAAAATCAAGTGCGCAAATATCCATGTCCATTTTGCGTCATGGTGTTATGGTACTAATTAATAGCTCATAACTCATTTATCACTGTGAAGTTTTATTCATTCTTTTCTTTTCAAAGTTGCTTGTGATGATAGTCATAGATACACAATAAAACTTTGTTCTCAAGTCTCACTGTTTGTTTATTATTTACATTTATTGAGTGAAAATCTAATCAAAAGTGTCACAGTGTTATCGTGGAATTGCCCATTAAATAAACTTACGTCTACTTGACTGGTCATCTTCTTGAACATCTCCATCAGGGGCATCGTCTTCTTCACACGACTCTGCAGTGAAAATAGAGAGATGAGAGACTTGGGAGAGGGGGTTTGTCCAATGTTTCAAATTTTAGAAAGACAGTTGACTTCAGAAAGGTTGACCTACTTAAAGCACAATTCTCCGGTATGTGGCACTTTCAGTAGCTGTCATTCTAATTATGTTAAATGATCCCTCAACAGCCTACTATACAGATTTCTCCTCTGGACGTCACAGCCTTGTGGCCCTATACACCGCACCTCAAGTGGGCACAGAGTACTCCAAGTACCTCTTCACCTTCAAATGTTTTACATCATGTGTAGGTGGGCTCAACAGGAGAAAGATCCAGCTGGTCTCCACACTAGACAACAAGAGTGGGAATATCCTTGGACGTCAGGTGTTGGATGTCAGGGTGTGCGCTTGCCCAGGGAGGGATTGGAAAACGGAAGAGAAAGCCTTTGAGAGGTCCAAAGCACCTCAGAAGAAATAGTAAACCCCTCGAGAGGTTGGAGCAAAGTGACATTAGTGGTGGGCGTTACATCTTTCTCAAAGAAGGCGAAGAAGGACAAAGAGACGTTCTACATTCTGGTTCAAGGGTGTGAGAAGTATGAACTCTTCAGGAAGATCAAGGAGAGTCTTGACTTGATGGACTATGTTGAACCGAGTCAGATCAGCCAGTACAGACAACAACAAGCTCAGCAACAAATGCAACTGAATCAACATATCTGCGATGAGCTGCAACGCTACTACAGGAAAAAAGAGTCGAAGAAACTGAGTGGGAATGAGAAACAAAAGTGGCACACCTCTCTCTCTCACGTATGTTTTTCTTCTATGCATATTTTACAAGAAAAATACTAAAACACTGCCTTTCAGCACTCTTTCGAAAAGTGGGTGTGATCATTTCCTGTACAATGTCTTAAAAAGATGTCATACTCCCAGACATTGAAATTTGTACCTCTGTGTTACTGTGACTGTCAATAGATCTAAAGAACTAAACTGGATCAAAAATCATTCCATGGGTTTCTAGATACCTTCCCCCTCCCTTTTCCTCATCGAATGAACCAGGATATTTTTTTCACTACACTGGGCTGTACTACCACAACTCTAGGAACATGCGGGTGAATGTATACTTCCAGCATATATGAATAAGCCTCTGTGGATTAATGTTGTACTCGTATATCAGAATGAAAAGTGTTTTGGAATAAAGATGTTTAAGAATACTTGTACTCACCATTAAGATTGACATTGATACTGTCCAAGGACATCCCAGAACACTCGCTCATCTGTCCCTTTTCCATTAGCAGCAGTATTTTTGCGATCTTAGCTACCTGTAGTGTGTTCTCGGGCAATCTATAAAATTCTCTATGTACTTGAATGTTGTGGCCCATAAAGGTGGCGAGTACATCCAGTTCATTGTCCTTCAGACATAATATCTGGGACATGGTCGCCACATGTTTCCTCAGCTGAGTGGATGTGATGTTTTCTGGATGTTCTGCTCCAGACGACTGAGCACACTTTCTCACAGCATCACAACCCCTATACGGTGTGGTACAACCTGGGCGTGCAAACAGGTACATATTGGACTCTAGGACTCCAGCATCTTGCCTAACGTTTTCATCTGCCAAAACATCAAGTGCTTCTTTCATTCCCTTCGTCAGAACCACAGGAACTGTTCTCCCTCTCTTTCCGGGTATTTCAACTCTTGACAGTTTCTTGCAAAGCTCCTTTTCAAGCTTGTTGAGGCCCTGTAGAACGTCTTTGTTGACTTCTCCAGTACGTTTTTTGTAGTTTTCTACTGTCATCCTTTCCACCTCTCCACTACGCTTCCTATTAAACAGGACAGTCTGGGCAAGCATAGCTTGACCCAACTTGGAGAAATCTTCCCTGCTTACAGAACCTGCTGTGATGTGTGCCATTGACTCCTGCACCTGGCCCTGGATGGTCTTGTGCACCTTTTGTATGTCAGATGACAAAGGAATTATTGTTGGTCTGTTCCTCTTTGCTGCGTACAGAGTCTTGAGGGCACCTGTTGAAACTTTCTCAGCCCATTCAATAGAGCACAGTTCACCAAACTGTTCAGCCTTTTCTTTCTGACTTGTGTCCATTTTTTTCAGTGCATCAGCCATAAGAATCCTGGCACACTTTTTGAGTGAGTGTCCTACTTTCAGCGCTAGTGAAGGTGTCTTATACTTCCCTGAGCTTTCATCCAAGCCTGCTATATTGTTGACAGCTCTGACCACATCATCAAACACCTGTGGGTCAATGGTCTCAGACAAGCAGTTGATGCCTGGTCTTATAGATCTCATTTGAAGGAGTAGCCGACCCATTTCCCTCAACTTTTGTCCAACATAGTTGTAATGGTTTTCTGAATCCTGGAACTTTGACAGAAGTTGTGCACCTAGCTTTATGATTAAATCATCATGCCGCACTGCCAAACTAACATCATCATGAGTCATTCGACGGAAGACCTCATCCCGAAGTCTTACAGGCACTTCTTTTGGCATTGGCAGCATCATGGAACATTGAGACTGAAAACTTCCAGATTCCTTTATTTCGCTTCCAACACACTTCTTTCTGTGTTTCCATAGGTCACTCCTAATGAACCATCCAAAACACTGAGTACAAGGCAAGAAGTCTTTCACTGCTGTTTCATATGTTGGTCGTTTGTAAGGAATGATCAGACCCTTTCCTTCTCTTAGAACTTGAAGATTATGAGAATGGTTGCCCTTATTGCGCAAAATCTCAAGTAAATTATGCCTATTCTTTGACTTCTTTGGATGTGCCATGATTCTTTTCACTTCAATTTCATTGGAATGATGCATTTCAATGTGTCGGGCAAATTTTGGTGTGTCTTTTTCACAAAAGACACAAAAGTGACGTTTGTCCCACTTCCTTCCAGTTGCATTATTTGCTGTTAGAACCTTGATATCCTGAGGTTTCTCTGCCATGTCCATCTCTTGATTTCCAGCATGGTTTTCTGATTCAGGTTGACTGGTATTGGGCTCATATGGATGATCTGCTCTGGATGTACAAGGTATGTCCATCTCTTGATTTCCAGCATAGTTTTCTGATTCTGACCTATGTGTAAAGCCAGGTTGACTAGTATTAGCCTCATATGGATGATCTGCTCTGGATGTACACGGTATGTCCATCTCTTGATTTCCAGCATAGTTTTCTGATTCTGACCTATGTGTAAAGCCAGGTTGACTAGTATTAGCCTCATATGGATGAGCTGCTCTGGATGTACGCGGTAAGCGATATGGAAAGACATCAGAATCACAATCATCACTGCTGACTCCACTTGGATTCACCCATGTTGGGTCAGCATCATCATCATCATCATCTTTTTCTTCCTATGGAAACAAATAAAACACAAAGTAAATGCAAATGCAATAATCAAAATGAAATATTTTGCCAAGCAAAGCTGGATCTGAAAATAGCTGAGGAATGTCTCCTCATAATTATCACCTATTTCTATTAATACCCCCCATAAAGAGTCATCTCTATAAGTCACTTTATGACATGATACCAGACACAACACACATCAATCTTTAAATATTTGCTTCTTTCTTTTACAGCACCCCCTCCCCCCCCCCCCCCCCCCCCCCCCCCCCCCCCCCCCCCACGGAACTAGAATCTACTGATAGACCACACTTAGTTATCTAACAATTGAAAGAAACCAAACCCTGGGAAAAGTAAATTTTAATGAAAAGAAAACAGGGAGGGAAACAAATTATTTACATGTTTAATTAACATTGGGGAACAGAAGAAATGTCATGAAAGTCTGAGAAGTCTCAATTTACTTTCAATGCCACATACTTATGGTCAACCCTAAATATGTTTCATACCTAAACTTTGGTATTTTCTGCATCATCTCTATGGATGGATTTTGACACAGAAATTGTTTACATATTAAAACGAGGACATACATGTATCACTACTACAACGTAAGCAATTTGAGCATATTTATTGAGGATCCCTATAGGAACCCTTTGAAGGTACAGTGGAACATCGTTATAACAAGGTGCTTGGGACCAGAGAAATTACTTCTTTCTCTCAAAACTTTGTTATATCAGGGCATAAAATACAATAGAATACAAAGAGTTGGGACCAGAAAAAATACCTTGTTATAACAAGAGTTTGTTAGATCAGTGCTCTTTATAACAAGGTTTGACTGTATTACTTACCACAGATTCTTCCATATCTTCATGAGCATCTTTTTCGCTGTTTCCTCCGTTTACTGGAGTTTCCTTGGCCAGAGTGGACTGCAATACATGGGAAAAAGACATAAAATATTTCAACAGCAAATTCATCAAAGAAATTGTTTATATATAAGAATGAGGACGTTACATTACTTCCTATGCTAATTTCTCTTAATTTCTCTTCTTTTTCTTTTTCTCTATTGCATTTTTGGTCCAGTGTGCTGGCAATGGTGTAGACATACCCCTCCCCTGAATCACTAAAGAACACACAACTTGTTTGCAAAAATGTGTGAGAATATTACACTGCAAATATAACAATGAACTTGTTTCAATAAATGTACGAGGACATAACACTGCAAATTTGACACAGAAATTGTTTGCATATTCAAACGAGGACATATCATAGCTGAGCTATCAGCATATTCATTGAGGATCCCTATAGAAACCCTTTGCAGGTATTACTTACCACAGATTCTTCCATATCTTCATGAGCATCTTTTCCGCTGTTTCCTCCATTTACTGGGGTTTCCTTAGCCAGAGTGGACTGCAATTCATAAGAAAAAGACATAAAACATTTCATCATTGAAATATAGAACTATATGAGGACATCACAACAGCAAATTCATCAAAGAAATTGTTTATATATAAGAATGAGGACATTACATTACTTCCTATGCTAATTCCTCTTCTTTTCTTTTCTTTTTCTTTTTCTCTACTTCATTTTTGGTGCAGTGTGCTGGCAAGGGTGTAGACACACCCTTCCCCCCCCCCCCTCCTATACACTAAAGAACAAAGTATTTTAGGAGAGAAATAAATGTGTGAGAATATTACACTGCAAATGCAACATTGAACTTGTTTCAATAAACGTATGAGGACATTACACTGCACATTTGACACAATAACTGTCTACACATGAATGAGGACATTACATTGCTTCCTATGCTAATTTCTTTTCTTTTCTCTTCTTTTTTCTTTCTCTCTACTGCATTGTGGTGCAGTGTGCTGGCAAGGGTGTAGACATACACCTCCCCCTCCCCCTCCCCCCTCCCTATACACCAAAGAACAAAGTAGTTCAGGAGAGAAATAAATGTGTGAGAATATTACATCACGAATGCACGGTGAACTTGTGTCAATAAATGTAAGAGGACATTACACTGCAAATTTGACACAAAATTGTTTACATATATGAGGAGGACATAACATTGCTTCCTATGCTAATTTCTCTTCTTTTTCTTTCTCTCTATTGCATTTTTGGTGCAGTGTGCTGGCAATGGTGTAGACATGCCCCTCCCCCTCCCCCTCCCCACCCCCACCGCGATACACTTCAGAACACAGCACTTGTTTGCATAAATGTGTGAGATTATTACACTGCAAATGCAACATTGAACTTGTTTCAATAAATGTATGAGGACATTATACTGCAAATTTGACACAGAAATTGTTTGCATCTATAAACGAGGACATTACAATGCTTGCTATGCTAATTTCTCTTCTTTTCTCTTCTTTTTCTTTCTCTCTACTGCATTTTTGGTGCAGTGTGCTGGCAAGGGTGTAGACATACACCTCCCCCTCCCCCCTCCCAATACACTAAAGAACAAAGTAGTTTAGGAGAGAAATAAATGTGTGAGAATATTACACTGCAAATGCAACATTGAACTTGCTCCAATAAATGTATGAGGACAATATACTGCAAATTTAACACAGAAATTGTTTACATACATGAACGAGGACACAACATTGCTCTCTATGCTAATTTCTCTTCGTTTCTCTTCTTTTGCTTTCTCTCTACTGCATTATTGGTGCAGTGTGCTGGCAAGGGTGTAGACATACACCTCCCCCCTCCCTTATACACTAAAGAACAAAGTAGTTTAGGAGAGAAATAAATGTGTGAGAATATTACACTGCGAATGCAACATTGACCTTGTTTCAATAAATGTGTGACGACATTACACTTCAAATTTGACACAGAAACTGTTTATATATATAAATGAGGACATAACATTGCTTGCTATGCTAATTTCTCTTCTTTTCTCTTTTTTTTTTTCTTTCTCTCTACTGCATTTTTGGTACAGTGTGCTGGCAAGCGTGTAGACATACACCTCCCCCTCCCCCTCCCCCTCCCCCTCCCCCTGCCCTATACACTAAAGAACAAAGTAGTTTAGGAGAGAAATAAATGTGTGAGAATATTACACTGCAAATGAAACATTGAACTTGTCTCAATAAATGTATGAGGACATTACACCGCAAATTTGACACAGAAATTGTTTATATATGTGAATGAGGACATTACATTGCTTGCTATGCTCATTTCTCTTTTTTTTCTCTTTTTTTTTCTTTCTCTCTACTGCATTTTTGGAGCAGTGTGCTGGCAAGGGTGTAGACATGCCCCTCCCCTGATGCACTACAGAACACACGGCTTGTTTGCAAAAATGTGTGAGAATATTACACTGCAAATACAGCAATGAACTTGTTTCAATAAATGTATGAGGACATTACACTGCAAATTTGACACAGAAATTGTTTACATATATGAATGAGGACACTACATTGCTTCCTATGCTAATTTCTCTTCTTTGTCTTTCTCTCTATTGCATTTTTGGTCCAGTGTGCTGGCAATGGTGTAGACATGCCCCTCCCCCTGATACATTAAAGAACACACAACTTGTTTGCAAAAATGTGTGAGAATATTACACTGCAAATACAACAATGAACTTGTACCAATAAATGTATGAGGACATAACACTGCAAATTTGACACAGAAATTGTTATCATATTCAAACGAGGACATATCATAGCTGAGCTATCAGCATATTTATTGAGGATCCCTATAGAAACACTTTGCAGGTATTAATTACCACAGATTCTTCCATATCTTCATGAGCATCTTTTTTGCTGTTTCTTCCATTTACTGGGGTTTCCTTAGCCAGAGTGGACTGCAATTTATTGGAAAAAGACATGAAACATTTAATCATTGAAATACAGAACTATATGAGGACATTACAACAGCAAATTCATCCAAACATTGTTTATATATAAGAATGAGGACACTACATTGCTTCCTATGCTAGTTTCTCTTCTTTTTCTTTCTCTCTACTGCACTTTTGGTGCAGTGTGCTGGCAAGGGTGTAGACATACCCCTCCCCCTCCCCCCTCCTATACACTAAAGAACAAAGTAGTTTAGGAGAGAAATAAATGTATGAGGACATTACACTGCAAATTTAACACAGAAATTGTTTACATATATGAATGAGGACAGTACATTGCTTCCTAAACTAATTTCTCTTCTTTTCTCTTCTTTTTCTTTCTCTCTATTGCATTTTTGGTGCAGTGTGCTGGCAAGGGTGTAGACATACACCTCCCCCTCCCCCTCCTATCCATGAAAGAACAAAGTTGTTTAGGAGAGAAATAAATATGTGAGAATATTACGATGCAAATGCAACATTGAACTTGTCGCAATAAATGTATGAGGACATTACACTGCAAATTTGACACAGAAATTGTTTACATATATGAATGAGGACACTACATTGCTTCCTATGCTAATTTCTCTTCTTTGTCTTACTCTCTACTGCATTTTTGGTGCAGTGTGCTAGCAATGGTGTAGACATCCCCCTCCCCCTGAATCACGACAGAACACACAACTTGTTTGCAAAAATGCGTGAGAATATCACACTGCAAATACAACATTGAACTTGTTCCAATAAATGTATGAGGACATAACACTGCAAATTTGACACAGAAATTGTTATCATATTCAAACGAGGACATATCATAGCTGAGCTATCAGCATATTCATTGAGGATCCCTATAGAAACCCTTTGCAGGTATTACTTACCACAGATTCTTCCATATCTTCATGAGCATCTTTTCCGCTGTTTCCTCCATTTACTGGGGTTTCCTTAGCCAGAGTGGACTGCAATTCATGGGAAAAAGACATGAAACATTTCATCAATGAAATACAGAACTATATGAGGACATTAAACCAGCAAATTCATCGAAGAAATTGTTTATATATATGAATGAGGACATTACATTGCTTCCTATGCTAATTTCTCTTCTTTTCTCTTCTTTTTCTTCCTCTCTACTGCATTTTTGGTGCAGTGTGCTGGCAATGGTATAGACATCCCCCTACCCCTGATGCACTACAGAACACACAACTTGTTTGCAAAAATGTGTGAGAATATTACACTGCAAATACAACAATGAACTTGTTTCAATAAATGTATGAGGACATAACACTGCAAATTTGACACAGAAATTGTTATCATATTCAAACGAGGACATACCATAGCTGAGCTATCAGCATTTTCATTGAGGATCCCTATAGAAACCCTTTGCAGGTATTACTTACCACAGATTCTTCCATATCTTCATGAGCATCTTTTCCGCTGTTTCCTCCATTTACTGGGGTTTCCTTAGCCAGAGTGGACTGCAATTCATAAGAAAAAGACATAAAACATTTCATCATTGAAATATAGAACTATATGAGGACATCACAACAGCAAATTCATCCAAGAAATTGTTTATATATAAGAATGAGGACATTACATTGCTTCCTGTGCTATTTCTCTTCTTTTCTCTTCTTTTTCTTTCTCTCTACTGCATTTTGGTGCAGTGTGCTGGAAAATATGTAGACATACCCCCCTACCCCTCACATATACAATAAAGGACACAGCGCTTGTTTGCATAAATGTGTGAAGATATTACACTGCAAATGCAACATTGACCTTGTTTCAATAAATGTATGAGGACATTACACTGCAAATTTACCACAGAAATTGTTTACATATATGAACGAGGACACAACATTGCTCCCTATGCTAATTTCTCTTCTTTTCTCTTCTTATTCTTTCTCTCTATTGCATTTTTGGTGCAGTGTGCTGGCAAGGGTGTAGACATACACCTCCCCCTCCCCCTCCCCCATCCTTATAGACTAAAGAACAAAGTAGTTTCGGAGAGAAATAAATGAGTGAGAATATTACACTGCAAATGCAACATTGAACTTGTTTCAATAAATGTATGAGGACATTACACTGCAAATTTGACACAGAAATTGTTTACATGAATGAGGACATTACATTGCTTCCTATGCTAATTTCTCTTCTTTGTCTTTCTCTCTATTGCATTTTTGGTCCAGTGTGCTGGCAATGGTGTAGACATGCCCCTCCCCCTGATACACTAAAGAACACACAACTTGTTTGCAAAAATGTGTGAGAATATTACACTGCAAATACAACAATGAACTTGTTTCAATAAATGTATGAGGACATAACACTGCAAATTTGACACAGAAATTGTTATCATATTCAAACGAGGACATACCATAGCTGAGCTATCAGCATATTTATTGAGGATCCCTATAGAAACCCTTTGCAGGTATTACTTACCACAGATTCTTCCATATCTTCATGAGCATCTTTTCCACTGTTTCCTCCATTTACTGGGGTTTCCTTAGCCAGAGTGGACTGCAATTCATAAGAAAAAGACATAAAACATTTAATCATTGAAATACAGAACTATATGAGGACATTACAACAGCAAATTCATCCAAACATTGTTTATATATAAGAATGAGGACACTACATTGCTTCCTATGCTAGTTTCTCTTCTTTTTCTTTCTCTCTACTGCACTTTTGGTGCAGTGTGCTGGCAAGGGTGTAGACATACCCCTCCCCCTCCCCCCTCCTATACACTAAAGAACAAAGTAGTTTAGGAGAGAAATAAATGTATGAGGACATTACACTGCAAATTTAACACAGAAATTGTTTACATATATGAATGAGGACAGTACATTGCTTCCTAAACTAATTTCTCTTCTTTTCTCTTCTTTTTCTTTCTCTCTATTGCATTTTTGGTGCAGTGTGCTGGCAAGGGTGTAGACATACACCTCCCCCTCCCCCTCCTATCCATGAAAGAACAAAGTTGTTTAGGAGAGAAATAAATATGTGAGAATATTACGATGCAAATGCAACATTGAACTTGTCGCAATAAATGTATGAGGACATTACACTGCAAATTTGACACAGAAATTGTTTACATATATGAATGAGGACACTACATTGCTTCCTATGCTAATTTCTCTTCTTTGTCTTACTCTCTACTGCATTTTTGGTGCAGTGTGCTAGCAATGGTGTAGACATCCCCCTCCCCCTGAATCACGACAGAACACACAACTTGTTTGCAAAAATGCGTGAGAATATCACACTGCAAATACAACATTGAACTTGTTCCAATAAATGTATGAGGACATAACACTGCAAATTTGACACAGAAATTGTTATCATATTCAAACGAGGACATATCATAGCTGAGCTATCAGCATATTCATTGAGGATCCCTATAGAAACCCTTTGCAGGTATTACTTACCACAGATTCTTCCATATCTTCATGAGCATCTTTTCCGCTGTTTCCTCCATTTACTGGGGTTTCCTTAGCCAGAGTGGACTGCAATTCATGGGAAAAAGACATGAAACATTTCATCAATGAAATACAGAACTATATGAGGACATTAAACCAGCAAATTCATCGAAGAAATTGTTTATATATATGAATGAGGACATTACATTGCTTCCTATGCTAATTTCTCTTCTTTTCTCTTCTTTTTCTTCCTCTCTACTGCATTTTTGGTGCAGTGTGCTGGCAATGGTATAGACATCCCCCTACCCCTGATGCACTACAGAACACACAACTTGTTTGCAAAAATGTGTGAGAATATTACACTGCAAATACAACAATGAACTTGTTTCAATAAATGTATGAGGACATAACACTGCAAATTTGACACAGAAATTGTTATCATATTCAAACGAGGACATACCATAGCTGAGCTATCAGCATTTTCATTGAGGATCCCTATAGAAACCCTTTGCAGGTATTACTTACCACAGATTCTTCCATATCTTCATGAGCATCTTTTCCACTGTTTCCTCCATTTACTGGGGTTTCCTTAGCCAGAGTGGACTGCAATTCATAAGAAAAAGACATAAAACATTTCATCATTGAAATATAGAACTATATGAGGACATCACAACAGCAAATTCATCCAAGAAATTGTTTATATATAAGAATGAGGACATTACATTGCTTCCTGTGCTATTTCTCTTCTTTTCTCTTCTTTTTCTTTCTCTCTACTGCATTTTGGTGCAGTGTGCTGGAAAATATGTAGACATACCCCCCTACCCCTCACATATACAATAAAGGACACAGCGCTTGTTTGCATAAATGTGTGAAGATATTACACTGCAAATGCAACATTGACCTTGTTTCAATAAATGTATGAGGACATTACACTGCAAATTTACCACAGAAATTGTTTACATATATGAACGAGGACACAACATTGCTCCCTATGCTAATTTCTCTTCTTTTCTCTTCTTATTCTTTCTCTCTATTGCATTTTTGGTGCAGTGTGCTGGCAAGGGTGTAGACATACACCTCCCCCTCCCCCTCCCCCATCCTTATAGACTAAAGAACAAAGTAGTTTCGGAGAGAAATAAATGAGTGAGAATATTACACTGCAAATGCAACATTGAACTTGTTTCAATAAATGTATGAGGACATTACACTGCAAATTTGACACAGAAATTGTTTACATGAATGAGGACATTACATTGCTTCCTATGCTAATTTCTCTTCTTTGTCTTTCTCTCTATTGCACTTTTGGTCCAGTGTGCTGGCAATGGTGTAGACATGCCCCTCCCCCTGATACACTAAAGAACACACAACTTGTTTGCAAAAATGTGTGAGAATATTACACTGCAAATACAACAATGAACTTGTTTCAATAAATGTATGAGGACATAACACTGCAAATTTGACACAGAAATTGTTATCATATTCAAACGAGGACATACCATAGCTGAGCTATCAGCATATTTATTGAGGATCCCTATAGAAACCCTTTGCAGGTATTACTTACCACAGATTCTTCCATATCTTCATGAGCATCTTTTCCACTGTTTCCTCCATTTACTGGGGTTTCCTTAGCCAGAGTGGACTGCAATTCATAAGAAAAAGACATAAAACATTTCATCATTGAAATATAGAACTATATGAGGACATTACAACAGCAAATTCATCCAAGAAATTGTTTATATATAAGAATGAGGACATTACATTGCTTCCTGTGCTATTTCTCTTCTTTTTCTCTTCTTTTTCTTTCTCTCTACAGCATTTTTGGTGCAGTGTGCTGGCAAGGGTGTAGACATACCCCTCCCTTATACCCCCCCCTCCCTTATACACTAAAGAACAAAGTAGTTTATGAGAGAAATAAATGTGTGAGAATATTACACTGCAAATACAACAATGAACTTGTTTCAATAAATGTATGAGGACATAACACTGCAAATTTGACACAGAAATTGTTATCATATTCAAACGAGGACATACCATAGCTGAGCTATCAGCATATTTATTGAGGATCCCTATAGAAACCCTTTACAGGTATTATTTACCACAGATTCTTCCATATCTTCATGAGCATCTTTTCCGCTGTTTCCTCCATTTACTGGGGTTTCCTTAGCCAGAGTGGACTGCAATTCATAAGAAAAAGACATAAAACATTTCATCATTGAAATATAGAACTATATGAGGACATTACAACAGCAAATTCATCGAAGAAATTGTTTATATATAAGAATGAGGACATTACATTGCTTCCTGTGCTATTTCTCTTCTTTTTCTCTTCTTTTTCTTTCTCTCTACAGCATTTTTGGTGCAGTGTGCTGGCAAGGGTGTAGACATACCCCTCCCCCCCCCCCCCTCCCTTATACACTAAAGAACAAAGTAGTTTATGAGAGAAATAAATGTGTGAGAATATTACACTGCAAATACAACAATGAACTTGTTTCAATAAATGTATGAGGACATTACACTGCACAGAAATTGTTTATATATATGAATGAGGACACAACATTGCTTCCTAGGCTAATTTCTCTTCTTTTCTCTTCTTTTTCTTTCTCTCTACTGCATTTTTGGTGCAGTGTGCTGGAAAATATGTAGACATACCCCCCTACCCCTCACATATACAATAAAGGACACAGCGCTTGTTTGCATGAATGTGTGAAGATATTACACTGCAAATGCAACATTGACCTTGTTTCAATAAATGTATGAGGACATTACACTGCAAATTTACCACAGAAATTGTTTACATATATGAACGAGGATACAACATTGCTCCCTATGCTAATTTCTCTTCTTTTCTCTTCTTATTCTTTCTCTCTATTGCATTTTTGGTGCAGTGTGCTGGCAAGGGTGTAGACATACACCTCCCCCTCCCCCTCCCCCATCCTTATAGACTAAAGAACAAAGTAGTTTCGGAGAGAAATAAATGAGTGAGAATATTACACTGCAAATGCAACATTGAACTTGTTTCAATAAATGTATGAGGACATTACACTGCAAATTTGACACAGAAATTGTTTACATGAATGAGGACATTACATTGCTTCCTATGCTAATTTCTCTTCTTTATCTTTCTCTCTATTGCATTTTTGGTCCAGTGTGCTGGCAATGGTGTAGACATGCCCCTCCCCCTGATACACTAAAGAACACACAACTTGTTTGCAAAAATGTGTGAGAATATTACACTGCAAATACAACAATGAACTTGTTTCAATAAATGTATGAGGACATAACACTGCAAATTTGACACAGAAATTGTTATCATATTCAAACGAGGACATACCATAGCTGAGCTATCAGCATATTTATTGAGGATCCCTATAGAAACCCTTTGCAGGTATTACTTACCACAGATTCTTCCATATCTTCATGAGCATCTTTTCCACTGTTTCCTCCATTTACTGGGGTTTCCTTAGCCAGAGTGGACTGCAATTCATAAGAAAAAGACATAAAACATTTCATCATTGAAATATAGAACTATATGAGGACATCACAACAGCAAATTCATCCAAGAAATTGTTTATATATAAGAATGAGGACATTACATTGCTTCCTGTGCTATTTCTCTTCTTTTTCTCTTCTTTTGCTTTCTCTCTACTGCATTATTGGTGCAGTGTGCTGGCAAGGGTGTAGACATACACCTCCCCCCTCCCTTATACACTAAAGAACAAAGTAGTTTAGGAGAGAAATAAATGTGTGAGAATATTACACTGCAAATGCAACATTGAACTTGTTTCAATAAATGTATGAGGACATTACACTGCACAGAAATTGTTTATATATATGAATGAGGACATTACATTGCTTCCTATGCTAATTTCTCTTCTTTTCTCTTCTTTTTCTTTCTCTCTACTGCATTTTTGGTGCAGTGTGCTGGAAAATGTGTAGACATACCCCCCTACCCCTCACATATACAATAAAGGACACAGCGCTTGTTTGCATAAATGTGTGAAGATATTACACTGCAAATGCAATATTGACCTTGTTTCAATAAATGTATGAGGACATTACACTGCAAATTCAACACAGAAATTGTTTACATATATGAACGAGGACACAACATTGCTCCCTATGCTAATTTCTCTTCTTTTCTCTTCTTATTCTTTCTCTCTATTGCATTTTTGGTGCAGTGTGCTGGCAAGGGTGTAGACATACACCTCCCCCTCCCCCTCCCCCATCCCTATACACTAAAGAACAAAGTAGTTTATGAGAGAAATAAATGAGTGAGAATATTACACTGCAAATGCAACATTGAACTTGTTTCAATAAATGTATAAGGACATTACACTGCAAATTTGACACAGAAATTGTTTACATGAATGAGGACATTACATTGCTTCCTATGCTAATTTCTCTTCTTTGTCTTTCTCTCTATTGCACTTTTGGTGCAGTGTGCTGACAATGGTGTAGACATGCCCCTCCCCCTGATACATTAAAGAACACACAACTTGTTTGCAAAAATGTGTGAGAATATTACACTGCAAATACAACAATGAACTTGTTTCAATAAATGTATGAGGACATAACACTGCAAATTTGACACAGAAATTGTTATCATATTCAAACGAGGACATACCATAGCTGAGCTATCAGCATATTTATTGAGGATCCCTATAGAAACCCTTTGCAGGTATTACTTACCACAGATTCTTCCATATCTTCATGAGCATCTTTTCCACTGTTTCCTCCATTTACTGGGGTTTCCTTAGCCAGAGTGGACTGCAATTCATAAGAAAAAGACATAAAACATTTCATCATTGAAATATAGAACTATATGAGGACATCACAACAGCAAATTCATCCAAGAAATTGTTTATATATAAGAATGAGGACATTACATTGCTTCCTGTGCTATTTCTCTTCTTTTTCTCTTCTTTTGCTTTCTCTCTACTGCATTATTGGTGCAGTGTGCTGGCAAGGGTGTAGACATACACCTCCCCCCTCCCTTATACACTAAAGAACAAAGTAGTTTAGGAGAGAAATAAATGTGTGAGAATATTACACTGCAAATGCAACATTGAACTTGTTTCAATAAATGTATGAGGACATTACACTGCACAGAAATTGTTTATATATATGAATGAGGACATTACATTGCTTCCTATGCTAATTTCTCTTCTTTTCTCTTCTTTTTCTTTCTCTCTACTGCATTTTTGGTGCAGTGTGCTGGAAAATGTGTAGACATACCCCCCCTACCCCTCACATATACAATAAAGGACACAGCGCTTGTTTGCATAAATGTGTGAAGATATTACACTGCAAATGCAATATTGACCTTGTTTCAATAAATGTATGAGGACATTACGCTGCAAATTCAACACAGAAATTGTTTACATATATGAACGAGGACACAACATTGCTCCCTATGCTAATTTCTCTTCTTTTCTCTTCTTATTCTTTCTCTCTATTGCATTTTTGGTGCAGTGTGCTGGCAAGGGTGTAGACATACACCTCCCCCTCCCCCTCCCCCATCCCTATACACTAAAGAACAAAGTAGTTTATGAGAGAAATAAATGAGTGAGAATATTACACTGCAAATGCAACATTGAACTTGTTTCAATAAATGTATAAGGACATTACACTGCAAATTTGACACAGAAATTGTTTACATGAATGAGGACATTACATTGCTTCCTATGCTAATTTCTCTTCTTTGTCTTTCTCTCTATTGCACTTTTGGTGCAGTGTGCTGACAATGGTGTAGACATGCCCCTCCCCCTGATACATTAAAGAACACACAACTTGTTTGCAAAAATGTGTGAGAATATTACACTGCAAATACAACAATGAACTTGTTTCAATAAATGTATGAGGACATAACACTGCAAATTTGACACAGAAATTGTTATCATATTCAAACGAGGACATACCATAGCTGAGCTATCAGCATATTTATTGAGGATCCCTATAGAAACCCTTTACAGGTATTACTTACCACAGATTCTTCCATATCTTCATGAGCATCTTTTCCGCTGTTTCCTCCATTTACTGGGGTTTCCTTAGCCAGAGTGGACTGCAATTCATAAGAAAAAGACATAAAACATTTCATCATTGAAATATAGAACTATATGAGGACATCACAACAGCAAATTCATCCAAGAAATTGTTTATATATAAGAATGAGGACATTACATTGCTTCCTGTGCTATTTCTCTTCTTTTTCTCTTCTTTTTCTTTCTCTCTACTGCATTTTTGGTGCAGTGTGCTGGCAAGGGTGTAGACATACCCCTCCCCCCCCTCCTATACACTAAAGAACAAAGTAGTTTATGAGAGAAATAAATGTGTGAGAATATTACACTGCAAATGCAACATTGAACTTGTTTCAATAAATGTATGAGGACATTACACTGCACAGAAATTGTATATATATATGAATGAGGACATTACATTGCTTCTTATGCTAATTTCTCTTCTTTTCTCTTCTTTTTCTTTCTCTCTACTGCATTTTTGGTGCAGTGTGCTGGAAAATGTGTAGACATACCCCCCTACCCGTCACATATACAATAAAGGACACAGCGCTTGTTTGCATAAATGTGTGAAGATATTACACTGCAAATGCAACATTGACCTTGTTTCAATAAATGTATGAGGACATTACACTGCAAATTTAACACAGATATTGTTTACATATATGAACGAGGACACAACAATGCTCCCTATGCTAATTTCTCTTCTTTTCTCTTCTTATTCTTTCTCTCTATTGCATTTTTGGTGCAGTGTGCTGGCAAGGGTGTAGACATACACCTCCCCCTCCCCCTCCCCCATCCCTATACACTAAAGAACAAAGTAGTTTAGGAGAGAAATAAATGAGTGAGAATATTACACTGCAAATGCAGCATTGAACTTGTTTCAATAAATGTATGATGACATAAAACTGCAAATTTGACACAGAAATTGTTTACATATATGAATGAGGACATTATATTGCTTCCTATGCTAATATCTCTTCTTTTTCTTTCTCTCTATTGCATTTTTGGTGCAGTGTGCTGGCAATGGTGTAGACATGCCCCTCCCCCTCCTTCCCCCCCCCCCCCCCCCACCGCGATACACTTCAGAACACAGCACTTGTTTGCATAAATATGTGTAGATTATTACACTGCAAATGCAACATTGAACTTGTTTTCAATAAATGTATGAGGATATTACACTCCACAGAAATTGTTTATTGCCATATGAATGAGGACATTACATTGCTTCCTATGCTAATTTCTCTTCTTTTCTCTCTTTTTTTCTTTCTCTCTCCTGCATTTTTGAAGCAGCAGTGTGCTGGCAAGGGTGTAGACATACCCCCTCCCCCTCCCCTATACACTAAAGAACACAGCACTTGTTTGCATAAATGTGTGAGAATATTACACTGCAAATGCAACATTGAACTTATTTCAATAGATGTATGAGGACATTACACAGGTCTGCAAATTTGACACAGAAATTGTTTACATATATGAACGAGGACACAACATTGCTCCCTATGCTAATTTCTCTTCTTTTCTCTTCTTTTTCTTTTCTCTCTACTGCATTATTGGTGCAGTGTGCTGGCAAGGGTGTAGACATACCCCTTCTCCCTCCCCCTCCCCCCTCCCCCTCCCCCCTCCCTTTACACTAAAGAACAAAGTAGTTTCGGAGAGAAATAAATGAGTGAGATATTACACTGCAAATGCAACATTGAACTTGTTTCAATAAATGTATGAGGACATTACACTGCAAATTTTACACAGAAATTGTTTACATTTATGAATGAGGACATTACGTTGCTCCCTATGCTAATTTCTCTTCTTTTTCTTTCTCTCCATTGCACTTTTGGTGCAGTGTGCTGGCAATGGTATAGACATGCCCCTCCCCCTGATACACTAAAGAACACACAACTTGTTTGCAAAAATGTGTGAGAATATTACACTGCAAATACAACAATGAACTTGTTTCAATAAATGTATGAGGACATAACACTGCAAATTTGACACAGAAATTATTATCATATTCAAACGAGGACATATCATAGCTGAGCTATCAGCATATTTATTGAGGATCCCTAAAGAAACCCTTTGCAGGTATTACTTACCACAGATTCTTCATGAGCATCTTTTCTGCTGTTTCCTTTATTTACTGGGGTGTCCTTGGCCAGAGTGGACTGCAATTCATGGGAAAAGGCATAAAACATTTCATTATTGTCTTGATAGTTTCATAGTTGCACAAATAAGACGGTCATATTCTTAAATATCAACTGGTCAAATTTATTATTTCTCTCCTAAAATACTTGTACGATTGAGGGCATTATATTGCTGAGTTGCTTATTTCTCTTCCTCTCGCTTTTTTAATTCTCACTGTTTTATTTATGCAGAAAATTGTCGCCATTTTGTGTTTTTTTTTTTTTTTTGGGGGGGGGGGACAATTGGGGAGGAAGACTTGAGAATCAAGTTTGGCAAACAATTTTTTTTTCATTAAGCACCCTGGAATTTTTTGAAACAATTGATAAATTACCACTTAACAGAATATTCCTAAAGGACGTTTTCTGAGGGTTTATTCTGAAATGTGGACCTGTCTATCAAAGTGAGATCCTTTTTTTTATAGCTAAGTTTAGTCATTTACACACTGTAAGGACCACCTGTATTACGTAAGTTCAGCAGGGTTTTTTTTCTTTTACAATGGAATTACCTTGAATGTCAAAGGTCTACTAATGTTAGGTTACTTTATAAGCAAGTTTTTCACATTTAAGGTCCACCTTTTAACAAGTGCATACACTAGAATAAGCAACAAAAACATATATATTCACTTACCTGTCGCCACGGTAAATTCTCTACTCCATAGTCGTATGTCAGTTCAACACCTTCTTTAAGGTCCACCAAAGCAAACAGGCACAGATGGGGGAAGCTATCATCAAATGTGACCTTTTTCATGATGCTATTTGGACGGATGTGTTCATCGTTGACCCACCTTGCCAGGCAAGAATTGCTATCTGATGCATCAATCCTGGAGAGAGTGAACATACCCAGAACAGGAACTTTATATACAGTACTGGAAGTTTTCAACTCCCCTATCTGTCCCAAATGGTAAATCACTGCACTAAAATGAAAAATTAACTAGAAAAGCTGTGCTGTGTCCATAGGACACGGATGCCCAAGTTAATGTGATTAGTAAGCATTTCTTAGTTCTTTGGTGTGAAAAAGTTCATCAAAAATGTTGATCAATTTGCATATATAGGACTGTGACCTCTGGCCTCAGACCTCTGACCTGCAAACTCTGAATTTAGAAATTGACCTGTTTTAGTGTGCTCTACCTATACTCCAAATTACTTAAATCTGCCCAATATTTTTCAAGTTATTGCATGGAAACAAATTTGCATATATTATGACCTGTGACCTTTGACCTGCCAACTTTGAATTCGAACTTGACCTGTATTTCAGTGTGATATTTTACAAACCAAAAATTACTTAAATCTGTCCAAGATTTGTCAATTTATTGTGTGGAAACCAATGCGCATAAAGAATGAGTTGCGACCTGCCGACTCCAAATTCAAACGACCTGTATTTTAGTGTGATGTACCTACACAACAAAAATTATTCAAATCTGTCCAATATTTTTCAAGTTATCGGGTGGAAACCAATTTGGGGGATGGACGGACTAACAGGTGCAAAAGTTAATTCACTCTCCAGACTTCGTGGGGGGGGGGGGGGTCATTATAAAACAACAAGTGATATACATGTACCAAAAAATACTAATATCCATCAATCATTTAATCAGTTTTGTGGATGGAAAACCACATTTGACCAATTTGTAAATATAATGAAGTGTGACCTTTGTATGTTAGTTTCGTCTCCCCCAAACCAACAATTATTGAAATCAGACCGATATCCCATGGAAACCCAATTTGGAGACGGAAGGACAGATGGACAGAAGGATAAAAAGGTGCAATGTTTTAATGCTCCCTCAAGACTTCATCTACAGAGGCCTAAAAAACAACAACATTTAAACAAACAGGACATTCGTTAGCTTTGTACCATATGACAGACAATACACATCAAAATAAAGGGAATAAAGAATAATTCTTCATATCCATATTTCGAGTAATCATAGCACTTTAGGAAACACAGTCTGTATGTCTGAATCAGGAACCTTATCAAAAGTCTCGTCTTGCGTCTTTAATCGTCTTCTTCTTTTACTTACATCGGCTTTCCCGATCCCCTATTGTCTGTCCATAGAGCTTTGGGAGCTTGAGCAAGACGCTGTGCAGGAGAGACACTAACAAAACATGTTCCAAATGGGCTCTGACTTTTGATAAGGTGCTTAACATTTATCCATGAACTAGTGAAAATCTGTTTACAGTGCAATTAAATTAGTAAAATAAATTAGTAAACTATTTCATGGCATCAAATCTTCCCTTTCAGATTGGTGATGGGGGGGGGGGGGGATTTTGCTCTTCTTGTTTTGGGTAGGTAGCTAACGGATTGCATTTATTTGCTCTGTTGAGAATTGACCTATCCAAAACACTAAAATAATAAATTTTACAGCATGCAAATATCAACCAGCATACACTGAACATATAAGAGTCAATATACTATTTCAAATTACTGACCGATACTCCGTATTTCTGTGAGAAAAATGGAAAATGTAATCCACATTCTCTTCATCTTCGTCATTAGCAATGGACAGAGCTCCACGATATTCAAGCAGGAAATCTCCCTTAAGAAATGGTCTTGTGGTCACAAGTCCATGTCCTAGAAATGGAGAAGGAAAACTACATTTAAAACACATTTATATTTTTATAAAACTTATGGCAAACAAAGTTTTCAACAATACTGTTTCAAGCAATCATGGCCATACACAGAAATGAGGTGGGGGTGGGTGTTGCCCCCAGAAATTTTGAAAACTGACATTTGTTTCTACTGAAAATTTTCAGACAATCCATCAAAAGTGTGCACCAAATTTCACTGTTAAAAATGCAAAAGCACCCTTGTGACCAGCTCAGTCACTTCGCTCCCTCGTTTTCAGGTTTTCAAAGTTTGTATGTGTTTTGCTCCCCCCCCCCCAAAAAAAAAAAAAAAAAAATTCTGTGTATGGCCTTGCATGTATTAAATCGTTATGTGGTCATTATCATTTGCCTCGCTTGTACAGCCCGCTGCCCTTGGCAAGGAGAAATTTCTGCCTCCCTGGACAGTCCTTAGTGATTCATCCTTTACAAATTTACCATTCCGGTTTCTAACAAGTAGCATATAAAGTGTTTCACATATGGTACTGGTTGCCAGGGAAACAGTAAAATTTGAAACCTCTCTTGAGACCATTCATACTGTGATAACATAAGAACTTTACCATATCTAAAGACTTAGCCAACTCCAGTGGATAATGTTGTCATTGACTCCACTGAGATTTCTAAATAAATACAGGGACTTACATGTATGATGCTTTCTTGCAAGATAAGCCTTTTGATACACGTACATATATACTATCTTATCTGTCAATTTCTAGCTCTTTTTGTAACCTTTTTATTAGGGGAAGACAAGAGGCCTTATACAATACCATCCTAAAGTAAAAGTGCTTTTTTAGTACAGTAATCTTTGTTGTTGTTGTTAATTCATCCCAGAGGAGTTAGGAATGCAAAGTCCCACAAACCCAATGTACATCCCCCCCCCCCCCCGAACAATGTCGGTGAATGAGTGCAATTGCACTTTGTTTAGATAGCAAAAAGTAGGTCACCTGGACAGTCTAATACATGCACCTCAGGCATAAACGTGCAGATTGCTTGACATTCAACATGCCCCCCCCCCCCCCCCCCCCCACAAAGGATGATCCCCTGTGGGTCTACACAGAGAAAGATTACCCTCCTTAAGTAGCCCTTGACACAAGTAGCACATAAAGTGTTTCATATATGGTACAGGTTGGCAGGGAAACAGTAAAATTTGAAACCTCTTCATTGACCAGTTCAATACTACCACTCCTTAAACTACAAAGAGATAATCTACGTGTACCTATGTCGTCGTTGAGAAAAACCTTCCTGAAACCTTCTTGATCTTTTCCCAGCTTACACCAATGCTCCGCCATAAGACTGGGTGAGATGCGGACACGCCGCTTTTTTCGTCCTGGAATACTCTGTCAATAGGGGATTATGAAATGCTGTACATGAACATCCAGCTGCATACTTATATGTAAAGTAATATATCATTTCATTTCTTTTCTTTTCTTTTCTTTTCACTTTTTCTCTAGAATCTAAAACATAAACATATCTTTGATAAATATCTATTCATATCTAATCCAGGGGAAAAAAACCCTCTTTTTTCTGTACGAGGGGCTATTTTTTCCTACCTCTGTTCATTCCAAATTAAATTCTCTATTGAATCTAATAGCAATTTATGGGGGCTCTTTTGCAACTTACAAGGGCTATTTTTCACATTTTGGGGCAAATCGCCTTTACCCTCCTGTATTTTTCCCCTGATCTAGCCTATAGTCTTTATATCATAAGTGTAAAAACAGACTGTACTGTAGGCCTAGTCTAACTCCAGTCTACAGAGCTGTGCCACAAGCACTGTAGCACACTAACACTCATGCCAGGTTATCATCAGATAACCTAGCACTCAGGTCTAGCATAGTGCAAATTGCTCACAATAGAAAAGTAGCGTTCTCTAGATCTAGACGTTCTATCAGAATTCTAATATAGAGGAACAAGAGCAGTGATCAGAAAAATATTGTTAAAAATTCACTTGATCATGGTAATTTAGATCCAATTGAAGGTATGGACTGAAAATAGGATATAGGATATTTCATCATTACAGGTGTACATGCCAAAAAATTATATATAGACCTATGTTCCAAGAATTTGCTGATTATCTTGGTGATTTCTATCTCCAAATATAGAGGGCCGCATGTCACTTAAATTTGCACAGCTCAGCATACCAATGCCAATGACTCCCTGAGTTACCCGTAAATTACGTGATTATCATCACCCCTTTTCCATTGACTAATACCCACAATTTTAAATTAATTATTTTCGAAGCAGTGGATCGAGTCTCCTTTGTGAACTGCTGGTAACGTCGTTCGTCGTCCATTACATTTTAGACTAGCAGCAGGCGTTCACAGCTTCAGCCTCAGCCTCAGGCTTCATTCATGTTGTACACAGGTGCGTGAGTGCAAAGGAACAAGTGGACACCAACATTATCGTGGTTTCTGTCACCATGACTATGATCTTAAACTTGACATTAAAACATAAAAGAATGAATAGATCTGCGGACGGTACCGCTAGTTTTCTTACCATTGACATCGTTGACATTTGATAAGCGGTCCTCGAAGGCGAGCTCAAACCTCTTTTCACACATTACGATCCGGATCCATACGGTGCATGCTGCTCATACTTCACCTACAGTATACCGTACTACCGCGCGCTACACGCTAGCGCTATCGCTGATCGCTAGCGAAGCGCGCGCTAGCGCCCTAGCGCTAGCTAGCTGCAGCACTGCTTAATCGCGTGCGCGATCGCCAGGATCTGTGTGTTCACAGGGGGCGCTCTTAACTTTTTCTTTAACACACGTTGCTGCATCGACGGGAGTGTTATGTGTGTCAACTTCATACTTTTCGAACGTCCGAGGACAAGCCGAATATCGGGTCAGATGCGTCCTCGGACGTAGAATATCATTTTGCACGTCTATTCCTTCCGAGGACAGCATGTTACGTCCTCGGACGTAGATTTTGTCCTCGGACAAAAGGTGTGTTTTCATACCATTGGTCTCGGACGATCAGTGATGTATACGCACACACACACACACACACACACACACAAACACACAAACACACACTCACACACGTAGGCCTATACGAATTAGTTTCCCAGTATTTTTTTCTTTTCAAGTCGTGATTATTCAATTGATACATTAAACAGTAACATAGAACACTATTATTATACACAAGAACAAACATACAGAATTTGATAATTAAAAAAATTACGTACCAAACAAAATTGGGAAAAAAAAACATCCTTTGTTTCTTCGTACTCTTGTAACAAAAAGTACACCAAAGTTATACAAAGAGAAGATAAAAACCATGGGACCCTACGTTCACTGAAAGAAAATCTAACAAACCTATTATACCCACCCCCTCCCTCTCGATCCACACCAACACGTGCCAACACACACATACACACATACGCACTAAAACACGCACGCACACGCACGCTCACACAAAACACAAACACACATAACCATTATACACGTAGTGAAATACGCCACGGCGCCATGCTAAAGATGCGAGGAAATGGCGCACGTGATCCTGTGCGCCAAGGACGCCACGAGAGTCGCTCAAGGCTAATACATGAAATCGCTGATGAGGAACGAGATATCCCTGGTTGTACACATCCATAACAACTAGTCCACCATTGCAACCAAAAAAAAAAATAACAAGAATAAGAAGTGCAAGAAGAGGAAGAGGAAGAAGAAGGAGGAGAAAAACATCAAGAAGTAGAAGTAGAAAAAGAAGAAGTAGAAGAAGAATGAGGAATAGGAGGAGGAGAAGAAGGAGGAGAAAGAGGAGAATAAGTATGAAGAAAAAGAAGAAGAAACAGAGGAAGCAGGAGGTGGAGAAGACGATAGAATAGGAAAGGAGAAGAAGTAGAGGAAGAAGAAGGAGGAAGAGGAAGAGGAATAGGAGGTGAGAGGGAGAAGATGTAGAAGAGGGATAGAAGGAGGAGAAGACAAAGAAGATGTACAGGAAGAAGAAGAAGAAGAAGAAGAAAAGACAGGGGGAAGGAAGGAAAAAAGGAGAAAGTGTGGCGGAAAACGAGCCATGATCAAAGCCTATTCTTAATTTTCTCCACATAATCAACAATTACAGCTGTAACTTAACTTTAAATGTTCCGCTACAAAGAAAATATAAACAAAATGGAAAAAAAAAGCAATCAAGGAAAAATGCGCGTGACCCAAGTTTATATCTTTCTCGTATTCTGTATACCATGGTTAGGTCATTTAGCATGGTAGATCATAAACAATATTATAGTGTACTCGGATTTCATGCTCGTAAATTGTTCACTCAATCATTCCCTCAAGAAAAATGTATATTGATAAGGACAAAGAAATGCCGTTATGATTTATGATATGACCTACACGTTAAACGTTTATAATTATTGCTTATACTTGACATAAACTTGGCGTCGTAGCGTATAAGGGAGCGTTTCCTTATCTGTTGTATTTTTTTGCTGTTTGTTTGTTGTTGTTTATTCTGATCACGAGTTATGGATATAAAAGGAAGAAACAGGCCGGATACACGTACGTCAAATAATAACATGCAACAAGCTGCAGCATCTGGATAACACTAGATTCATTATGTTCCCCAACTAGCGTGCAGAAGTTCCAGGAATCGATCTTGAAGCTTACGGAAGTTATTAACTAATAAAGGAGATGAATATATTATGTCGTGTATATGGATATAAGAAGTGTCTTATCATACACGATGGTAATAGTCGTTTAACCATCATTAGGTCCTCATGAGAATGCATTGCCACTGACGCTAGTCAAACACCATCCCGAAACTCTCCTCCCATAATTCCTTTAATGTTACCTCCTCGTAGCTGAAGTGGGAATATTCATTCAAGCTGTTCATGCGCCTGAACAGCGAGGACTAAAAATGATTAAGTATCCCAAATTTCACAGAAAAATGATGATAACATACGGGCATTAAAGAATAGATAATTACAAAATAAATGAAGGTTCAGGCAGGGCAAGAGATAAATTGAAATTCTTTCAGCGGATGAATCAAAATTGCATGTCTGCATGTATGTCTTGGAGGTAAGACGCACATGCACAGACAATCTTCATACACACAAATTGGCAAATATGCACATTATACACGTACAATGCATGCATGTGTGTGTCTATTGTGAAAACTGACATTCCATGTTTGACATTTACCGCACGTCTGCAACGAGACTCAATCGTATTTATACTAATGGTTTATCGCCACTGCATTTCGCTCAGACCTATACAACGCGCGGGATCGACTAACATATTTGATAAAAGATACATGACATTTAACCAGCGTTAACGTCATCTCATAAACAATCGTATGTCTAGTCCTTTTAGGATGAGCGCCATTGTCTATTGCGATTGTGCTTTTACATAAATTGTTTCTCTAGTAGTTTGCAAGTCACCTTGAGTCGGGAAAGAAGGAACGGCAGCAGGAGCTGTAGTAACATTAACTCTTTGCTTGCTTCGAGTGCCGATTACCATAGAAACCCCTAGTGATGTACACACTGTCGAAAGTCCTCCATGGCACTGAAGGGGTTAACCACAGTATACTTTCGATATAATGAGGGTAATTTTTCTCTGTTCCTGCCCTTGATACCTCACTCACTAGGTGTCACTCCCACAACAACTCCCGGTTGTATAATCTCAAGAACCTTCCATATTCACACTCGAGATAAGCTAAAGCAACCACGGTATAGGGATCCAACTATCTGACTTAACATCAAAATTCTAAAGTAACATCCGCCAAACGCATGTGCTCGTGTGAGGTTGTTGGGACGTTTGTTTCGTTGCCTATCTCACCCTAGCTGTACATTCAGCACAAGTTGTATTTTGCTGAGTCCTTGGCGTTAAAAAAAAAAAAATTAATGAAAATGAATTATGCTTTAAGCAAATACAATAATCAAAAGAAGAATAGATCATGTTAGAGCAATAAACATTTTTGTCTCTTAAAAACTGACGCATAATAAAATTGACCTTGTTAGCATTTTCAAACACAGATCACGTACGCAAATAACTCAAAGACTTGTAAGCTCCTGATCTGCTGAACGCAATCATAGCTAATCCGTGAGATATGATTTGCCCTTGTTGATATGCTCCCCACATAATCTGGCTTTAATATTCTGAATAACAGACATGAACAATGGCGTACAGGATTTACGATGTTATTGTATCCGAAAGAAGATATTATGCTGGTATGAAATGCAAGTGCGTGTATATAATATGACTATTGTTTATTCCGCTGGTTGAATAGACACATGGGAACATTCGATCTGCATAAAACATTCATTTTCTCCCCCCCCCCCCCCCCCCATCGCTCGCTGTCTGGGTGGTTTGGTATGATTTGTGGAAAAGCTTTGGACCGATTTACTAACATATTGAAATTTACCGATGTTTATTCAGTCCTGACGTAAAAGGAGTGACGAGCTGTTTTTCTAACCTGTTCCTCAAAAACACTTTTTGGTACATGTTCTTGGAATCCAGTTTCGGACAAGTCGGACAGACCTCGGACCGGCAAGCTTTCATAGGTTGTAAAGAAGAGTCATTGTCAAAAAAAAAAAAAAACTATGCTTAAAATTTTAATATGTTAAACCATGCAGTCTGTTCACAGTTGGCAGTGGACAGCAAAGACCTCTGACCCAGATAGACTTTACGGTTCCATGAATTGCTCCTGCTACAATTGTTCCCACGAAATATCTGCACGTTATAAGCCAAACATAGATTCTACCCTCAAACATAACCCTCACCCTTTAATCCTCACATCAAACTAAACCTAAAACAATAATTATCACAACACGGAGCATTAAACCGTTTCAGTAATCAATTTCATATGTTTCTTTTCCTGCAACCTATACAGTAACGAAGCACTTTATTTACCTGTTCCCTTCCATTAAGTGCCATAGGCAGGAATCTGCTTAGTTGCTGCTAGGTAGGGCAAGCCTTCGGCAAGCTTTGTAGCTGTTGAGGGCAACTTTTGTGAACAAAGCATGCATAAAATCTTAATACATTACAGAACCGGTCTATTGTCGCAGGAGCAAATGTCGTGCCACCGTTGAAAACAGCCAAGCAGGAATCGAAGTGCTACTGACTAAGAATCAACACGTAAGTGGTGCAAAAAAAAAAGATTTTTGCTGATATGGTTAAAAAGAAATGGTACACATCTACCCGTAGGGCACACTCCAATGTGCACGTATTTCATACATGAATATGTATTTCATACATAAAGTAGTTTTCATGAATACATATCCCGTTCTTCAAATACCTCACGTTAGAAAGGGAGGTCAAGAGAAGGTCTGCAATGGCCTTTATCTGTTTATGCTCAGACTGAAACCATGGTGCAACTGTGAACTGGCTTATATGGCGTTGAACTGTGGTTTTAATTCATCGGCTGCTTGTTCGACTTCCGATTAAAACAGTCAGTTACGCGCTTATCTGCATCGATCGGCCGCGTGGCCTAATGGATAAGGCGTCCGACTTCGAATCGGAAGATTGAGGGTTCGAGTCCCTTCGTGGTCGCAACACTTTGCACTTTTGCTGAAGAATACCTACAGATTGCCGGAAATAAAAATACATTTTTTACACCAATTCATGATACACTGACAGAAGTAAGAGGGAAAGGGTACGTGTGCTGCTTGGCATATCAATACTTGAAAAAAAAAAGTTTAGGCTTCTCAATATAGGGTAAAGTTCCCTTTTTGGTTTACACATCCTCATATTTTGGAGGGGGGAGTTATCTCTCATGCTTTTATTGCGTGCCATTAAAAAAAAAAGAAGTCACACTAATCAAAGATACACACAATCGATTAGGTTTGCATTCCATCCATTCATCGTAAGCGAGAGTAGACGATACTTTACTACGAAATATTTGGACATGATTATTTCAGATAGAGTATTTGAAAGCAACATTCACAATTTCATACAAATGTACCTCTCTTTTGACTGTGTGATCTAGACAAAACCTACTATACTACTATTCTGAGTGTTTTATTTCACTTTCTTTGATGTTTTGCTTAAGCCAGCTTCGACGTCAATATTCTTCTGTCCTATCTCCACATCATGTGGGAAAAAAAAATATGGCTTAACACCTGACCCGGGCGTATACAGGGATGCCGAATTTAACTTGGTCAGTCTTTTGGTAATATGACCGAACCACTTTACCCTCTCCCCGCTCCGCCCTTTTTCCTGTCCCTTTATTCCGCCTTCTGGGTATCTATTTCACAGAAAATGATACGAAGATGCGTTTTTCTGACGGGAGGCATTTTCTTCCTCTTCTTCTCCCTTTCCCCTCCTCCACTCTCCCCGAGTCAAAAGCCTCTCATCATACCTCTCAGCGATTTTTTTTTTTTCCCTGGAGTAGCGGCGGGAGTACTTCGTGCCATAGCAACCCCTCCGGGATGCACCACGGGGATCTGGATGCGTTGCCGTTGCTAGGGACGGAGGCAGGTCATTCTTTATACATGTAGACGCTCCTCTATGCTCTCTCCGATGTTGTTTGACAATCCATCCGCTCAAGGGATTTCAGTTTTGTTTCCTTTGCAGATTGATGAGCGGAAGAATCAACCTACTTTTGGTTGTCTTGATAGAAAACGATATTCCAAAATACAGTAAATGTCCACATGTGCTTGTTGTTGCAGGACGAAGTGTTTCATGAAAGGAAGGTCTAATGTGCAGCAACGCGAATACGATATTGTAACCTAAAAAGCGTAATGATGGTATGCCTCATTCACCATTCACTCACATGCTTGTTAGACAGGTTCTCCTTGTAGTAGTAGTAGTAGTAGTAGTAGTAGTAGTAGTAGTAGTAGTAGTAGTAGTAGTAGTAGTAACAGTAGTAGTAGTAGTAGTAGTAGTAGTAGTAGTACCCTAGTAGTAGTAATAGTAGTAGTACTAGTAATAATAGTAGTTATAGTAGTAATAGTAGTAGTAGTAGTAGTAGTAGTAGTAGTAGTAGTAGAAGTAGTAGTAGTAGCAGTAGTATAGTAGTAGTAGTAGTAGTAGTAGTAGTAGTAGTAGTAGTAGTAGTAGTAGTGGTAGTAGTAGTAGCACCAGTATAGTAGCAGAGCACAGTGTGCCGTGTTAATACAGTTTCATGAATATTGCTAGTCACCTGAAGTGTGATCTTTTATGTGCGTGAGATGTGACTCTCTCACACAAGGGACATTCAGTTTATTAAAGTCCTATTCGAGGGACATACGTTTTTCTTCTCTAGAGGCGAAGGTATTATTAGACGTAAGATTGTTCGGTTGGATAACAAGTAAATGCCATTGTCATAATCGTGCAAAAAACAGCCCATGCACAAACTGAAGTAGGGGATGGGGTGCAACTGGTCTTCACGTACAACTCAAGAAACGCACCTCTGTTGTTTTTTACCCTCCTAGCAACGGAATCAAAGTACAGCGTGAAGGGGTCAACATGGTGTCCTTCAGCGGCCTCAAGTATCAACTGATCAGATCAGTCGAAATCTCCTTCGTCGTTCACTTCCCATATAGTCATTGTCATTTGATACTCGGCTCGATCTCCACATCAAATAGAACAGTTGTCGAAAGGACCTAACTTACACCCTTTCGCGGCAGCTTTTTTACGCATCTCGTCGCCGTGCGCAAGGTGTTTGACATCTTCTGCACTTTGCGAGAGAGAGGTGCTGATGGGCGAATGCATCGCGAGAGGGGGAGAAGCTACGAAGCAGCTGTGTTGCGGCGGGTTTAATGGGCATAGAAATCATCTTTAAGATGGCCTTAATCGATAGTGTGAAATGAAGTGAATCGAATGGTTGAGGTTTCACGAAAAAGAATCAGACCTGAAGTAAGAGACTTATGGAAAGTTCGCATGTTTTCATATAACAGTGTAGCAGCCCAATTACATGAGGTGACAATGTCTCAATACATGTATTTTATCTTTGATTCTGAATAAGCTTCGACCGTTGATTTCGTCTGATTCTATTTTTTTTTAAATTAAAATAACAAAGACAGACAATTTTATAGTGAAAAATCGCACTTCAAAAAATACAAAGAGCGATTAAGAAGACTAGTTTTTCTGTGTGGCCATTCAAGACAGCACAGCACAGAAAAATAGCTAGGTAGATAATGTAGATAGATAGATAGATAGGATAGACAGACAGCTAGAGATAGAATGATAGATAGATAGGCTGATACGTAGATGGGATAGACAGATGGATAGATGGATAGATAGAGATACACGTATGACTATATTCGACAGTGGGGGGGGGGGGTGAAAAAGAGTGAAAGAATAAGGAGAGTTAATGATGACAATACATACATTTTTTTACTTACACTTGCGTCATAATCATGTACCATAATACCCATTATATTGTAACGTAACATCAAGACCGGCCGCGTGGCCTAATGGATAAGGCGTCCGACTTCGAATCGGAAGATTGAGGGTTCGAGTCCCTTCGTGGTCGTTAGGATTTTTTGTGTTCTGTACATGTATATATTATTTCAACTCAGCTGACTTCATTTACGTAATAAACTCGATTTTTGTGTTTTTGTTCAAGCTGTCCGTTTGTTGTAGGTCCATGGTATGAGCTATGTATATAGGCCTAAGTGAGAACAAAATATGGAAAACTTCTTTCGAACAGCAGGTGGTAGAACCTTTACACAGGGAGGCAAACTGCATATGACAGTCTGGTGTGCTGTATCAGGTATCAGGTGCCTGATATACGCACACTCTTATATCGATGACACTCTCATGTATCACATAGTACAAACCACGCCTAATCAGGGAGGTGACCTCCCTGGCCTAATGTAATATCGGCCTACGCTACATAAAGTATGTCGCAATGTTTTATTTCTTTCGATCTCCATGGCAACAACAACAAAGTACCATTATGAACACATTTTGGTGTTCGTGATGGATTTTCTTTTCCTTCTCTCAGTGTAGTGTGTATTGGCGGGGACTCAAATGCGTCAGTGGAGATAATGTTACACCTTTGACATTTCCGTGTGCGTTGTATGTTATCCTCCTCAGGAAAGATGTTTTTGAACGTCATTGACAGGGTTTCCGTATCAGTTGCAAATTCAGTAATGACACATAGAATAATAAAGTGAACTCTTTGTAGACTATAGACAATGGCAAAATCTAGTTGCTGACTTTCATCTCTGTAGGGAAATAAACTAAATTTCAGTATGCTTACAATTTACGTCGCGAAACAATATGATATCACCGCCGTTTCCTGAGGTCAGTTGACATGAGCTACACATCTGGCATGGTTTTTGCGGGTACTATTGTTGTTTTCGCCCGACTCCATGTTTCTTGGCCGAATTTCAACATGTCGTCTGATTCTGTCATCAATCTCAATTGTCCAATTTTTCTCTCATTTTCGCTGCCTTCATGGGTAGCTGTCATCAAATAATGAAATATGTATCATTGCAAGCCCGACGTTCAGTATTCCTCCATTGTTTAATCCCCGTTACACAAGGAATATCTAATCCAGCATGTAATCCAAGAAAGCAACGTAGATTAGAACAGCCGATGAATTAATCAAATTACTTGTGCTTTTATCATATAATGCACACGACGCATGTTTATCCCAGTACCGTTCATCCACGCATGGAGTTCAGGTCAGCGACAGTCACGTGTGATTATTTTGTTATGTCAAGGCGAAACGAGAATCCAATAAGCTTCCCGGATCTTTGTTTTGCCTTCAGATCTTACCTCATCCTCTCATCCTTCCGTCTACACTTCATCATCTTCTTCTTCACCTCCTCCTCCCCTCCCCTCCTTCTCCTCCCCTATTCCTCCTTCCCCCTCCTACTCCTCCTCCCCTATTCCTCCTCCTCCTCCTCTTCCCTCCTCCTCTTCCCTCCCCCTCTTCCCTCCTCCTCTTCCCTCCTCCTCTTCCCTCCTCCTCCTCCTCCTCCCCTCCCCTCCTACTCCTCCTCCCCTATTCCCCCTCCGCCTCCTCTCCTCCTCCCCTCCTCCTCTTCCTCCTCCTCCTCCCCTCCCTTCCTCCTCCTCCTCCCCTCCCCTTCCTCCTCCCCTCCCCTCCCCTCCTCCTCCTCCCCCTCCCCCTCCTCCTCCTCCTCCTCCCCTCCCCTTCCTCCTCCTCCTCACCTCCTCCTCCTCCTCCTCCTCCTCCCCCTCCCCTTCCTCCCCTCCCCTTCCTCCTCCCCTTCCTCCTCCCCTCCTCCTCCCTTCGTCGTCCTCCTCCCCTATACCCTCTCCCCTTATTATACCCCCGTACATAATATAGCTCCACGATCCGAGTATTCAGTGCAATAACATCGTTAAGTCTCACTGAAGATTTTACTATCATAACACCATAATCCTGAAGATGGCACACAAGACAAGATATAGCAAGAGATTGGAAAGTTTCCGGGTGGTATAGCATACAGTATAAATGGTAGGATAAAATATTCAGATGAACTGAGGAGAAGACTTTTGGAAGAATGCGCAGCGCAATCCAAGGGGGCCTGCTCTTCGGTGTATGCAGGGAACACTCTCACCTCCCTGGTGTATGTATCAGTTATTTTTACAATTCCCTTTCTGAATTCGCCCACTTCAAGCCTCAAGCTATACCAGCTGTAAATGAACATTCACTTACAGAAGAGTAGCCAATAACTAATCATAATTCCAATGCGTTCCAAGGGTAACACCCTCTTCGTTTTGGCTTTTAAGACATTGCAGAAGTATAGGCCTAGATGATTATGTCATGCTGATATCCTGAGCAGGTTAATGGAAGGAATTTTCCTCCTCCTCCTTGTTTTTTTTGTGGGTGTGGTTTCATTCATTGATACGCTCCCCTCAATACAAATCTTTACGTGCTGATCAATTCACCGGTAGGCCTATATTTTATTTATTGACAAGGAGAATAGAAGGCTAGAACCAGGGCACTGCAGGTGCCACATTTCTTCGTTTTTCTTTTTGTTTTTTGTCTTTTTGTTCTTGGAGCCACAGGGTTGGGCCTATGATGATAACGCACGATCCATCAGGCTGTTAACACTGATCCACTTTTTCATCTCTTGAGAAAAAAAAAAAACAATGTCGAGGAAAAATTCTAAAATATGAATTCGTTTTGATCATAATTGAACCTATAGGCCTTAGTAATAGAAGTAGTTAATTAACATTATCAGGATTTTAAATGCATACGAGGTGATTATCATGATGATGCTATATACAATGTAGGACACTCATAATGCATTTAGATGGGTAATCTTTACCCATCAAATATTATGACAAATATGTTTACAAGTTTACAAGTTTATTTTATTGACGATCCTTCAAGAACGCCCAGAGGGGTGTACAAGGATACAGCAAACAAGACAGTGTAATCATCGCAAGCACATATCGGCTTGTCCCAAGACTAGCCAATGTTATCGGAAGTACGCAATCTGCGCGATTTAACTGGATTACGCTGATTGATGGTCGGACCAATTAGGCAGAAAGAACGGGTCACATGGGGCGGGTTAAACGCACCGATTACGGACTGACGAAAGACGGGACACCGCTGAAGTAGTCCTTGAGAATGATGTTTGGATATGACATGAATGAAGGGGATTTTCCGTTTTCATTTCTGTCGTTATGGGTGGTCAGGATACGTTTTTTTTTTTTTTTTTTTTTTTTTTTTTTTTTTTACGATACCGGAAAAGGAGGGCAGCCACACCCCCTCTTCCCTCCCTCCTTTTTGTCCCCGCGAGGGATGATGGGTTAGAAAGGTGAAGAGGAAGCGGAAGAGGGGGGGGGGGTTAAACTGGAAATATGTCTCTACTGTAATGATGGTTGGTTGTTCTAGGGCAAATCTACCATGCATCTTTCTTTCTTTTTTCTTTTTGCTTGACACCATACTGAAATGGTTAAACAACAACGACAACGTCAGTAACAATAGTAGTATTACTGATGATAACAACAACAATCTTATTGTTATTGTTACGATTATCATTCTTATCATGACGATCATCATTATCATTATCAATATCAATATCATTATAGATACAGCACCTATCACGCGATGTAAACGTGTCTGTATGAAAACTCGTCTTTGTAAATGCATTCGAGCGAGCGAAACAGCAATATACGGTCATTCATACTGCTGCCCGATTTTGTGGATTCATTCCATTTTCCATTCTTAATCCTCTCCACTCCGCACCAGCCGATCGTGTTTGTAAAGAATAGGGCCTACCTCCCAAGAACGGGAAAAACAGCTCAAAGTTCATAGGATGACAAAAAGCTATGACTTATCATAATGCATTTTTTTAAAAGTATTTCGCGAGTTCGTGCATGGTATAACGGCTAGTCAGGTCTTGAACCGAAATACCTAGGGGATCTATCTTTCTGTTTTATGAATCTGAATTGTTTCGTCGGAAAATGTCCTCGGTAGGCACATCCACGCTAACTTGGGGATATGAGAAAGACATTGCGTGTGGAGCAACTTTGCGGTGTTGTTTTAGCTTTGACTTAAATGGTTCTATTGATAAATTGATGTAGAAATTTCGTCCACTAAACTTTCTTAATATTTATAATCTATCTATCTGTCTATCTATCCACCTATCTCTCTATCATATCATATCTATCTATCTATCTATCTATCTATCTATCTTTCTATCTATCTATATAATTCTATAATCTATCTCTCTCTATATCTATCTATCTAATTCTATAATCTATCTCTCTCTAGGATTATCTATCTATCTATCTATCCAATTCTATAATATATCTCTCTATATATATCTATCTATCTAATTCTATAATCTATCTCTCTCTAGAATATCTATCTATCTATCTAATTCTATAAATCTATCTATCTATCTATCTATCTATCTATATGTATCTATGTATCTATGTATCTATGTATCTATCTATCTGTCTATCTATCTATCTATCTATCTATCTATCTATAAAGATATTGGAGGCAAATTTCTAGCTCGTGTTCGATGTTGTACATCTTGTCATGCTTAGTTCACGCTAAGAAATCAAACACTGCTCGTCGTGCCCGGATTAGATCAATCCACGAGTTGGATCGTTTTAGGATGATGTGCAACTCACGATAAAGAGGTTTTCAGCCAACGGAGCTTGAGAACCGCTCGTGACGGCCAGAGCTAGCTCGCTAGCTGCGTTTCGAGGGGTGATGGTGAAATGAAGCGTGCCAAATATCACACATGTTTTACAAATTAGCCACTGTGTGTGTGTGTGTACACCAACCAGGATCAGCCATGATTGGATTGTAGAGGCAGCTTTCCACTACGAGGGCAAGTGATTTTGTTTTCTAGGGGCTCAATCCATCCATGTATTTTTTTTTGCCAACGTCAGAAAACCAGCCATTGTCAAGGCAGTGAAGCATAAATACGAAGCGCCATTGTATTCGCAACGAACCCTACACAATAATAACTGGTCTATATCTATTCTGTAAGCGGTGTATTTTCTACAGTTTAAGAACACGCACACGATGACAGTGCAACATCGTGGTTGGAATATATGATACAGAAAGAGAAGCAAAAACTTGAAAGAAATGCACAGGGAAGATAAACTAATATGTATATAGGCCTATATTTATACACTTTATATACATTATCATATATATTGCATTATACAAACATGCATGCGCTGCCTACATGGAAAGGGGGGGGGGGGGGACCGTACATGGAATTAAGATTAACCTTGGCACTGAGTACACTGTGTAGAAGTCGTCAGTATCATTTCGCACCATTTCGTTGCTAATCAAGGACGCGGTTAAACATGTATCGAACCTGACCAAAGAATTGCCCGTAAGCGCAAAATAGTACCCTCACATCATATGGAGCACTGCTGTAGATCAATCCAACAAAAGACGTTTGTTTTTATACGTAAACAGACAAAAAACTACATGCGTGAACGAAATATAGTCAAGCACACTCACATGAAGAAACGAGGTATAGTTTCTTGACGACTTTAGAAAGTTACGTAATCGAAAAATGAATATATAAATATCCAGTATAATACTTGGAGCTTTATTGTGGACTGGACGTCGTCCATCTTCCAGTGAAAGCTGCTTGATAAATCGATGTAGAAATGGTTTCTTGTCTTACTTTAGGAGGAAGAGTGGTTTAACACCAAGTTCATCCCCTAGTGAATGCTTCTATAAATGAGACTTACCGCCACTTCAGCTCAGTTCCCTTGCGTAAGTGGCTGAAGCTGGAACGACACGAACGGCGCTGTCTTTATCCTCAAATCACAGAAAATCAGTACTGAGCAATCTGCCGCACCAAACCAAATGGGTATATTGCAGGGGGAAAACAAGATGCCCTCGTCTCAGCGGCTCGCTGCAAGGCAGTTATTTCCGAATAATAAAGATCCTTCCGTAGCCAAAGATCTGCAATTACTCCAAGGTGCCCCGGTCGTGCTCTGCGCCAATCCTGTAACTAAATCCAGAGTTGCTGGTGGATACGATTTCCGTGCCTTTTGTTTTCATGTGACCACATTGCGGTCGCCGGATCAGGTTTTGTGCAGGTATATAGCGGAGTAGGCATGAACCGGCGAGAGTTTTGCACCGACGCGTGTAAACAACGTTATGTTGTACACAATAATGCCACGGAGCCGAGTACTCAGTATACCATACGCGGGTTATCGGGAGTACACAGTGTGCGTATGAATGCATGTGTGTGCGTGCGCCGTTTGTAACAGGTACTGATGGATGTAATATCTCGAGCGGGATACAGCGCGCGGGACAAAGCAAAGTCCCTAGATCCCGGGTTGCTGGTGGGAGGGGGGGGGGGGGGGGGGGGTATCAAGAAAGAACATCAAAAGACCGAAATGTGGTTGTGTGGGCGCATCTCCAACTCGTGGGCTTGTATATGGCTGAGAGATTTTGAGGCATGTACTTTTTTGTAGTATTTTTTCTCCATACAATTCTTTTTTTCCTTTAGCGGAAAGTAGGCCTATAGGTCTGTGGTATGACTATTATAGTTACCATAATGAGTTAATGTGCTTAATATTAGATAAACTCTGCTCGGCAAACAAAATGAATGTCAAGAGACATTATACGACAAATCGTAATAAGGATTTTTTTCCCAAGGTTTGCTGCATAAGTCAAATTCTTTCATTGTGATGTGTAGAACCAAGGCTGGACGTTTCAACTAGACACAGAGCACTCACTCTACCAGAGTCATTGTCATTGTAATACAAGTAACACTTATTATCAGATGTGATCTATAGGCAGGATAGTCATGCGATTATAGCGGACATCCGCTACTCAGATTCATTCACGGACCTGGGATTGTGATCGTTAAAGGAGACCACGGCATGATTTTCAGATTTTTACATTTGAACAACTATAAATTAGTTATACTGAGTACAGAGTTTCATAATTCATAGTGACTGGGATGAGGAATATGAATGTTTTCAAAATTCATAACAAATCACAGTGAACAAGGATGATGACCTGGCAACCTCACTATAAGATGCATACGTTGGGTCTCAAGGAAGCAGAACAAAAGAAGAAGGCATGCATAGATTCTATACACAGGTGAACATGTTAAACAAGCGGTATTGCAATGGAATTATGTTTCTACATTATACTGAAATATGTGAGGCTCCCATGTCACCAACGCTGTTTAGAGTAATTTGTATAAGATTGTTTTTTCAGAGAATTAGTTTCATTGCTCAAGGGCCACAATAAATTCCACAATTCTACACATGGAACTGTCGATTTATGTACTACATGATGTGAAATTATGAAAATCGTCTGGAAAAATCCATCCTGATAAGTTGCTTTGTAGAGAACCGAAAAAATTCAGAGAAGTAAATCAGTAAAAGTTGTTGTTGTTGTTGTTGTTGGTTGTTTTTTTTTTTTTTTTTTTTTTTTTTTTGGGGGGGGGGGAGGAGGTAGAATCAGATACGTTATGAACTGTAAACATTTCCGGAGTGAGACAAATCGGCAACTCTGGGTGTAGTAGGTGTATTAAGCAGCTCTAGATTCGGTTTGCATACAAAAATTCACCCCGGTATTCATTTTCTCCCCCCCCCCCCAAAAAAAAAAAAAATAAATAAATAAATAAAAATAATAATAATAATAATAATAATAATAAATAAAATAAAAATAAAATAAAAAAAATAAAAAATAAAAAGAAATAATAATAATGATAATAACAATAATAAATATATATATGGTGTATATATATATATATATACGCTTTTGTGTGTCCTCTCAGCAAACGTGTTTTGTACGTGCCCAAATTTTGAGGTATTAAATTTGTTGGATTGTGTGTACAAAACAAATGGAGACTGAGCTGCTCAACACCTACATCACACATAGAGTTGCCAATTTGTGTCAGTATTCTCTACACTTTAGTTTACAATCCTTAAAGTAGACATTCAAAAAAAATGGTACCAATAAAACTTGCAATATGGGAATTTCATTGGGTAATACAATATTGAAGTCATGTATCAAGAGGGAAAAAATGCTTTGATACAAAATAACAAAACACATAATAAAATGTCAACTTTGTGGAGTTTTCTTTATTGTGTTTCTTCCTCTCATTTGGGAGGGGCTTTGGTATAAACAAGGAGTTACTGATAACTCCTCGGTATAAAGTACTACGCTCACGAGGAACACTCCACACGCAGCTGTAGAACCAAGAGGGCCACCTCGCTGGTATAGAACGGAGTGCCACCACGCCCACGTCACGATGGACACTTCAGTGATTTTATGTGGAAGCGAGCTGGTCCGGCTTACGGATAATCACGGATTATCAACAATGGGCATTATTAACAACGCCGAACTCAGCTCCCTTACCCTCTTTCTTACTTTTTTTTTTCATGCTGTCACGAAATATTCAATAACAACGAGAATAACACCCTCTGTCTTACCCTTAAATGCCGTATAACAAAAAAAATAACAACAACGACATTCATCGGTAAGAACATCGGCAGCAGCAGTAACAACAACAACAATAACAGTGAACACATTTCTGGGGGGGGGGGGGGGTTCGGATCTTCTCAGCTGGTATTATGGTCAAGACAATAAGACCCGGAGGAAGTAAAAGCATTCTATCTTTACATTAATGTCCAGATTAAAGAACCCGTTTTCATTTTCGGATTAACGAACCTCTAGGTATCATCCTAGGGAGACTTTGTGTGTTTTGGATTAACGAACCTTCGGAATAGCAAACCATCGGAATAACGAACAGCACCCATAAACTAAATGTCTGATGTTTCTTTGCTTTTATGTTCGAAAGTAAATTGCAATAACATTCATTATAATCTATAAGCCTATTTGCTAAATCTTAGAACTCAGAATAACAGTAAGATGATTGAATGTTCTATTCATTTATTTTCGACATGACGCACTTCAGTAATATTTGATATTTGTTTTTCTTTGTAGTAGGATCCGATGTAGTTTTTCTTAAGTTTTTCTTGATTTTATTTTTTTCGGGCCACCAGAAAGTTAGTGTGGAGCCCTGATCAAGGTCATTGGCATGTTAGCCCGATCGGACGCCGTGTTTTTACCAAAGAGTATAGAAGCGCACGAATGTGATTTTTACTACGACTGGGCTGTGTATAGTTATGCCACTTGATAAATGTTGATGTACAGCGAGAGTTATCAACATTTAAATTATGTAGGAAGCGTGATCGTTCGTATTTTGTCATGAGGGTATTTAAAATTCAGATAAACATCTCATTTCTCCCATGCCGTGTGGCGGAATCCGAATGACTGTCACAAACTACATTCGAGTAAACCTCTCTCAATGTACCCTACCACGCCACACTACATACATTGTAGCTAACACGAGTCCATGAGAGTAATGCGTTGCCGCCATGCATCCACGTGCGTCCGCACTACCAGTGAGCGGTCAGTGCAGGTGCGCAGAGCACTTGTACAAAGTGATGCGTGCACCTGATACTCTGGCGTGAACCATGCAGGGCCGTATAAAGAGAGTGGCCATCTCGCTTTTTGGCTTATGTGTTTTGAAGCCTGTGATTGGTCAAAAGCTGGTCCCATGATCTACAGGCGCCATGTCGTTACTAAAGTGCGCTCATAATGCAGTGCCCACTGTTTACGACCACAGAACTCTGTGTTTACGACCCCTTTGGCTTGGTTATTTTGTTACGTCTGAGCGTACACGCTAACCCTGTCACGTGTAATACGCGCGGGTAACGACATGGCGTCCAAATTAGCAGTTGGCCAGACTCTCTTTATATACGGCACTGGCGTGAACCTTAAACTCCTTCCACATGGATGAGAAGACCGGACAAGATCGACGCGACGGGTACAAGTGTCGATCACAAATCAATTAAAAGATGACTAGTATTCACACTGATTATGCCTGCATGGATAAGAATTTCAGCACAGCCTTTTTATTCACTTCCAATATGGGGTCTGTAGGCCTATATATTTCCGAAGTATACTTTCTCTCATGAGTCGATGGAATACTAGTACAAACTTACATGTATTCGTTTCTCTTGTCAGGCACAAAGAGAAAGAGGGAGAGAGAGGGGGTGGGAAACAAACAATCAGAATACTGTTAGCGTTCGTTTAATACTTGCACATTGTAGTTTAATACATTCTTAACTTGAAGCTATAATTTCTCGAATATTAATTCATTGCCTTTCCCACGGCCCGCAGAAACTAAAGTTCATGAACTTGCGGTGTGTCTTGTTTATCATGTTTGGCACGTAAGGAATGCGCGCATACTACTAGACAGGGCGTGTATTCTTCTGCCATTTCTTTCTTCGAAGTCTGAAATGTAATAACCGTCGAGTAGGTTTATTTCATGTGCTTCACATGTTAATCATGATGCATGCATGCCTGAGAGCGTTCGTTCGTCGTTAACCTTCGAACTTGCTCTATACTCAGACAATAATTTCGGGAATTTCCAAGGCAACTGAGTAATATTTCTTTTTTAAAACCATTAATAAGAACAAATGTAACCTGCTAATTGCTTATCGATAAATCGATAAAGTTAAAACTATCGTTCTTGTGCCTCACAGTGGTGTGGAGCGTATGCCGTTGAAACGTTCTTTTTAATGATGGAATAAAAAACAAGAACGCAGTTTGGTCGACCGTTCACAAGTCACCGCGGGGCAGCAAGATTTCTTGGGTTTAGCATGCTGTTCGCGCCAATATTTGTGTCTTGTGTCTTTCTTACGTGCGAAAAAGTTTGCTAGCGGATTACAAATCTCCCGAGTTTTGTAACCTGTTAATTTGTATGCGTGTATAAGAAGACATTGTAGGCTTCCTGCCAACCTCTTCAGAATATTAAACATCGTTAGAAAATATTTCAAATATTCCACCAAGTGTCTATACCAGATTGTTGTATTTCATTTCTAAAAATGCAAAAGCTCCCCCGTGTGAGAGGGGGACACCCCCTTCTCCACACATTACTAGTAGATAGACTTCTCTTCACTCACATAAAGTTGGTTATGCAGTGAAAGACGCACACGTCCATCAGAAGATGGTTGTAGCCATTCTCATTGTTCCCCGATCGATCAGTACACATTTTCTTTTTCTTGTTTTTTTTTTGTTGAAAAAGAATAAAAATATTGTAACAAAGTGTGAATTAGATCGTTGAAATTCAGATCTCGATACAAACTTTCCTCGCACCTTTAATCATCATCTATAAAGTTCTTACACAGTGACAGACGCGCACGGGACTCACGAGGTGACAGAAAAGTCACGATTTTATAGCCATGCCCACTGTCCCAGAGTATTAAATTTCTTACATTTTCTTTAAAAAAAATATGTGTACATGATGAATTCCATAAAAATGGTGTTGAATATCATATCTAAAAATACAAATGCACCCGTGATGGTCTGTCACAAGCTCTGTGCTCTCTATTATGCTCCAGCTCTCCCTCGATTACGTGCTCTTCCCCTCCCGCACACGTAAATATGGATATAGTGCCTATACCCGTTACATGTATCTTTGGACACTGTTCCATACGAGGGTATGATTAACCCCCCCCCCCCCCCCAAAAAAAAAAAAAAATGCAATCGTTACATGGAGTTTCCGCCAGATGTTGCTTGCGCTATATGAATAAAAAACCGCGTAGATATAAGAGTAACAATTACAGGTACTCTCTTAAATTAAGCTCTTACCATAGAGGTCACATCAGTCGGGTCACTAATAAAAAGAACTGTTCATAGATAATCTAGGGGCCAACCCCGATTTGTAAAGCCTGATGTTCTTTTTTTCTATTTTGTTTGCATTTAATTTTACAAACGTATACAAACTGTTTCTTGACATAAAAGCCAAGGTGCTCCCTGCCCCATCGTCATAAGGTTATTGTTTAACAATGACCCGGATATTCATTAACTCCTTGCGGCTGGAAGCTTTTGTGCTTGATGATGATATCAAAAGGTGGAACGGCATTGAGTCGCTGAGCTGCGCATGCATGACCAACGATGACCGAGCTGTGCCGATGTAATGGGTCGGTTTGGAGATGGATCTTTTCCACCTCCCTTGTTCGATGTAGAAGGTAACATGGACATTATAGTGCACTTCGTCGTCAGAAAACGACTAACAGTTATTTACTGTTGATCACCAAATCCTCGAAGTAGTATTCAGAGTAATTTCACAGTTCAAAATTTAACTCCCTTTAATCTCGTAAGCAGTTTATTACATGCAATTCGGTAAAACGTGAGATCGTATGGGTTTTGCATTGTCATGATCATGTTGTTTATATTACTCGAAAATATCAATAAATGAAATTCTTGCCTCGTATTGTTTTCATTACAACCGATTGAAAATTTGTTTTATATCGACGTAAACTGTGAATTCGTGAATACAAATGAAAATTACTTGACTGGACATGCATGGGCACTTAAAATCTGATCTATCCACAAAGAATATACGTGAAGATTATCCCGTATTAATTCTATCAAATTTTGTTAAGGACAGAATTGCATTATTGTTGATAACGGAATTCATGATGCCGTAATTACGATAATTTACCTTGCACTGAATCGTAATATTGCTGTTAATGATACGGAATGTTGCTATAATCAGAATACCGAGTGCCGCTTAGTTATTTCCGCGTGCAGATATGTCGTATATGTTGTTTGTAACAATACTCCGTCATATTTTGAACGGGCCAAGACACAATCACTCGCCCTGCGTATTATACTGTACATAATTATGACATAGTTCACGATATCCCGCTCGATAAAATGATTGGATGAAATGAGCGGCAACTTCTTAGCACTTCTGATTCTTGAGCAGATATATAATTTTCTTTAAGAGAATATCCATATCAGCGTTTTAAGCTTCATGATTTAAACTGCGGAAATTGTTCTGTCTGTAGGCTGTGTTATCAACAAGGTTCTATATCTGAAAGAGAAATTGCAAGAGACTTTCAGTTTGCCACTGCTCTGCGTGGAAGTTTCGTCCTTATTTGCACGCTGTCAGGGGCCGAATATATCACTGTCATTATCGTAACACCTCGTCTTCATCATTATCACAAGCGCCCTCGATCCATCATTATCATCATCAAAAGCATTAAAAAAAAATTTCAACGTCATAGGGCTCGACACTAACGGTGGCCCGGGGCCACCAAAAACACACGTCGGGCCCCTAAAATTTCAGAAATTAAGATTTTGGTGGCCCGATCGGGCCACTAAAAAAAGTCGGATGTTTGCCTATACAATTGTACTTTTGAAAATGAACAGCGGTAACAATCAGCTCCGTAAGATGCTAAAAAAAAATGTCAGATGTTTGCTTTTAACTTTGGAAATGAATAACGGGAATATTCGACTCCGTATGATACTAAAACAAATGTTGGATGTTTGCTTATACTTTTTGAAATGAATAACGGTAGGCCCCGTACGGTGCTAGTAACATTAATGTCAGATATTTGATTTTGCGTTCGGAAATGAAAAGGATCGGCTTCGGAAGATGCTGAAATAAATGTCGAATGTTTGCGTTGCCGTTCGGAAATAAATAAGAATGATATTCAACTCCGGATACGATGATGAAATAGATGCCGGATGTTTGCTTTTGTACGTTCGAAAGTAAATAGCAATAACATTCAGCTCCGGAAGAAGCTAAAGTAAATGTCGAATGATCCCTTTGACGTTCGGAAATGAATAACAATAATATTAAACTCCGTATGATGATAAAATAAATGCCGGATGCTTGCTTCTACGTTCGAAAGTATAAATAGCAATAACATTCAGCTCCGGAAGATGCCAGAATAAATATCGAAAGATCCCTTTAACGTTCGGAAATGCATACCAATAATATTCAACTCCGTACAATGATTAAATAAATGTCGGGTGTTTGCTTTTACTTTCGAAAGTAAAGAGCAATAACATTCGCTCCGGAAGATGCCAAAATAAATATCAGATGATTGCTTTTAGGCCTACATTCGTTTGGAAGTGAATAGCAGTAACATTCTGCAACATACGATGCTAAAATAAATGTCAGTATTTTGCTATAGCATTTCGAAATGAATAACAGTAACATTCAGTTGCGTTGCATGGGAAAATAATGTCTGATGTCTGCTTTGACGTTCAAAAATGAAAACAGTAACATTCGGCTCCGTATATACGATGCTAAACAATTGTCAGATTATTAATTTCACTTTCGGAAGTGGACAGCAATAGCATTCGGCTCCATGCGATAATGAAATAAATGTTGGATGTCGACTCTTAAATCTGGAAATGAATAACGGTAATATTCTGCTCCGTACGATGCTAAAATAAATAACACATTGTTGTTTTTACATTTGGCAATGATTATCGGCTCAGTTAGGTGCTAACATAAATAGCGGATGTTTACTTTCACGTTCGGAAATGAATAGGGCCGAAGGATAATATTCAGCTCCGTAAGATGCTAAAATGAATGTCGGTTCTTTGCTTTTACATTTGAAAATGATTAACGGCAACATTCGGCTCCGTAAGGTGCTTAAATAATAGTAAAATTGGATGATTGCTTTTAATACAATTTTGTTTGTTTTAGGCTTTCAATACCGATGTAGAAATAAGGACGATACGATAAAATTAGAAGCTGAATGAATATTAAACGACATGTCTCACGTCCCGCTCAGGCATCTTGCACTTCTTTAATTTGTGGTCTTGGTAAACACGACACGTGGTACGCGCCTGCCGCGATATAACGCATTGAAGAACCTGCATGGTAACGGATGGACATAAACACGCATGCGATTTGTCGTAATTAATGTGGTAGCGAACGCAGGGATTTACGAAGACGAACACAGGGATTTACGAAGACGAATACACATGCTTCGTTGCATGTCTTTTCACGCTATTCTAGGTGCTCGCGTCGATCGACGAAACCATACTATACTGTTACAAACGACATGAACAATGCAAGTGGAGCTTCGTTTGTTGTATCGAAATGGATAAACAAGGTGCTGGAACCAAGATTATCAGCGGATTATCAAACTTTGCAACGCTCCAGAAGCACTGAAACAGCATGATTTGATCGTTCTTCGGCCGTGAACTAGTAGTGAAAAAGTCGTGGTTTTGGAGCCCAAGAGCTGCGGACGAAAGCCGATGTAACAATCGGCGGATTATCACCATGAATAGCATGTGTCTTTTGTTCGATTTTCACGCTGCATAACAAAAGAGTCACTCTAGCCGGCGAGGGGGCGAGGCAGGATGTCGGTGATTGTTCTGCCCGAAAAGCACGACTTTTTCACGACGTAACAACTACTAATCCACGGTAATATCACATCGATTCCAGCACATTTTCACAACTCGTTCACCACCTAATCACAACGCAATCACGGCAAAACCACGGGGACAACATGTAAGTGCAAAAGCACGACTTTTGCACGACTAAATCACAACGAAACCACAAGTAAAGGACGGCGTTTTCACTGTCAAAGCATCGCGAATAGTGTTGGTAGTGGTTGCTGCTGTTACATCCTAGGGGAAAATCATGTGTGTCTCCCTGAATTATTATTGCAACCAAATTTGGGGATGTCTGTACCCAAGTAGTGATCATAATTTATGTCAATCATCGTCAGCAAAGATAATCACTAACTATTGTTACGTGATAGCATATAGATCCCAATCAGTGAAGAAAGTGTTGAGGGTGTGAGATAATTGATACTACACGTACAGGTGTTTAAAACAGGCCAGTGGATTCATACCCTGAAGTCAATGTCACAGCGGCATCAACTGGTGTTATCTCGCTATGCTTGCCATCGATTCTTCACCACATCTCATTTAAAAGCTGTTATGCTGTGGATCCGAGCTCATAAGTGTGAGCTGGTTTCAAGAGGGAGCTAAGCAGTGGCTATGAAGAAGAATAGCTGCAGGGATAGGCTATGGAGCTTTCCTCCTCTTGATGGCCAGAGCTGAAGAGTTCTCAGAGAGGCCGACAGGGGAATGATTCCTGCCATTAGAAACCTATACAGGCTGAATCAGAACACCACCTAAAGCCACTACATTGGCAATTAACAGTTTATGCGAGTGGATGTTGAAAAATATAGAAATATGATATTTTCAAGCATGTAACCAAGGACAGATTTTGCTGGGGAATTTGTTTTCTTGCGTATGTAGCATTCTAGACATTGAGGTGTCATGTCCTAGAGTAAAGACTGGATTAAATGTGATGCCTAGTTCATTGGGTCATGGCACCTCATCAGATCGTAATTCACTGCTACCTAAACTAACGGTTTGTCATGCCGATATATGATATCGAACTCATACTCTCAGACTATTGGTTAAAAAGGAAAAAGATTACAGTTTTAGATATGAAGAAAAACACAAAAGTTGGGAAAATTTACATTTTCCATTTCCAAACTCAAGGTGTTGGGAACTTAACCCATTGAGGACAGACTGATTTTGCTACAACACACATTTTCCATAGACCCCTGCCCGAGTATACTTGAAACTCGTCCTCAACAGGTTAACACTTAGTAACATGTAACAACATAAAATATACAGTGGTGGATTTCATTACCACTGAAATGATTAACTAAGGAAAGCTGTGTCATTTAGGGTCATATTTTGGGCAATATTTTTTTAATATTCCAACGTTGCAACCTTGAGAGAGCATGGAGGGAAATGTAATAGACCACAACATATGCCAACATTTCATACCAGTTTCCAGTTGATATTCTGTTCTAGTACAAAAGGGGAATTCATATACAACTATTTACACCCAGAACAATGTACTTGCTCTCATGGTACTTGGTTTATACAACCCATATAAAAGTGTGTGTTTTTTATTCTTTTTTTTTTTTTGGGGGGGGGGGGTTGTTGTTTATTAATTTGTTTTGCTTTGTTTTATTTGTTTTGTTTTGTTTTTGTTTTTAAGGGGGGGGGGGTGAAATAACTTTGTGTGTTTAAACCTTTTGAATGTGCTCTTTCCGATGCAGCTATAGTATACTGAGGAGCAGCATGAAGATATGAACCAGTACATATACCTGCGGGGGAAGAGTGCAGGGTCAAAGGTTACAAAAAGTAGGCCTACATGAAAATCACCGCTAGCTCTGTCAGTCTCCTCCAGCTGTTTTAAAACCTGTGTCATATTTACTGTATACTCCTCATGAGACTGTTGCATGACGCTGCTATCAGTCATAAAGTGTTAATAAGAAAAAGAAAGAAATACTTTTATTGCTTTTATTCTAACAACATTGAATTGCTGAAAATGTATAATGAGCATCTTTCACATCAAAGGCCTTTGTCTTTGAACTGCTCATGATTATAAACTGAGACAGTTCATTAAGAGCAATATGTTGTCAATCTAGAGAATGAGTAGGATTTGTGGTCCTGGTATGAAATGAGGTCAGAGAGACAAATCTGTATCGAGTACCACAAAAATAGTGCGTAACTACTGTAAAACGAGGAATATTTGCATGCATTTTAATTTTGTGAATTTCACGAGAGCCAAGCTTCACAAAATTAAAATGGATGCGAAGACTCTTGTCTACACTATATGCATTGAATGCCAGAGGCACTTCGCGAAAATTTCATGCCATCCATGAAAAAGGCCGTTGCTTCCAATTCGTGAAAATTTCATGCCACCCCCTAAAATATATCATGTTTTACAGTAAAGGGCTTTTTACACTTGTGTTTCTTAACCCCGGACTTTCTCTGACCCAGGACTATCGTTAGTCCCGTACCAATTTTTTCAGCTTTTTACACTCGCCAATTAGTCCCGTACTATCTCTTGTCCGGGGCTAAGGAGAAAACTGACCTTTTTACACTCGTATTTCTTAGCCCCGGACTTTCCAAACCACATGAATATTCATAATTACGCTGTGTACTGTACACGTACACGCACGCACCGGCAGCACTTGATTACCTCGTTTCTGATTGGTCAGTGAGGGTTGGGCTTCGTCTCCGTCGCTTAGCCCAGGATTATTTTTTCGTTCTGTTTACACTCACTTGCTTGGCACCGCAATTGCGGTGCTAGCACCGCAATTGCGGTGCTAACCCCTGCTATTTTGCAGGGCCAGATAGTACCGTACTGTCAGTGGGGCTAGCCCACTTTGGCAAAAACGAGTGTAAACAGAAAGTGGGCTAAGGATAGTCCCGTACCAACGGTGGGGCTAAGGCCCCCCCTTAGCCCCACCGTTGGTCCAGGGCCAAGCAAAATTTTACAAGTGTAAAAAGCCCTTAAGTTAATTACTAAAACAAACTATTGGTGTGTATGTAAGGTTTGAGGTCACAGATTACATGTATACTTGTGACTTTCACCTTGCAACAGGATTCTTGGTTTCAAGAGATTTTCAACAATGTGAGGTGCCCGCTGAAGTGGAGGTACACATGAAGTTTTCATCAGAATGTACTGTGTGCATGCATGTGTTGAAGGTGGCAGGGGGCAGGGGCATGGATTATCAGCGATATGTCCCACTGGTCCTGGAGTGAGTGGTATAGTAGTCCTCAAGGCAGCAGTCTTGGTGAAGAGTGGTGGCGGTGTATGAAAGGGGTGATGACAGTAGGGCAATGTGTATTTATGTATGCCTGACCAGGAACTGTTCTCCCAGAGGGTGAGGGGCAGAAGTTTGCAGGTGAAGATAGACAGCGAGACTGGCTCCTCTATTCTCCCTATCGCATATATCAGTAAAAACTCCAACAGCGATGGCGCTCTTTAATTTCCATAACAGTGCAATGCACAGCACAAGCACTTCTTGATCATATACTTGGAGCACTATCTCTATCTCCAAATTACCATAGTTTTGCAGATTTTCATACCAATTGATACATGTTGGAAAAAGAAATTTAAAGTTATATGCTCTGAAAATGCATTCCTATTTGTGAAGTGAGGATGTTTTAGTCATGAAAAAGGGAAAATTAGATGAAAGTACTGCATTGTCTACGCTCTGCCCCTGCCTGCTGCACTGTAGGCCCTAACTCTGCATTACTTGAAATGGACAAGTCGCCACCAAACGCATGACCCCACTTGACCTCAGAATTTTGCGCATGGGTGCGTAAGATCACCTCATACATTTGCACATAGCATATTGCCAGAATACATACGGACCCAACTGTCAGTGACGAAATGTGTACATTTATATGCGATAGGGAAGCCCTGTCTGTACCAACAGCCTCCCACATAAACATACCTCACTCATACAATTGTACCAGGCAAAAGTCTGTGTTCTGGAGCTGCTCTGAACCATTATGATGATCCTTTGCCTGGTGTTTCTTATATTTCCAAGCAGCAGTATGAGCCATGTAGGATTATTAATAGTGACTGAGTAACAGTTCGAGTCATGCTGTGTTATGAAATGTGTTAGTGTCCTTCATGTGTAAATTTCTCACACGTTGGAATTTTACTAGCATTCCCAATCAAGCCTAATAGCTCCAACATAATGATTATGGTAGAATTATGCAGTGTGAATAGAATGGTAACTTGCTCTTTGGAATGGCTCTTGAAATGTAGCTATCTGTATATATATCTATCTACATTGTATCTGTATGGAGGGCAGCAGCTTAAGAAACGGTTCAAATCTCCTCCACTTTTGGGCTGCAGCAAGTGACAATCTGCATCCTTGGATGTTTTAGTCACATATGTGCACTCATTCTAGTAATAAGGCACTCAATCCAGTATAAAGCATTCTGCCCAGGATATGTCTCACTCTCAAGCCGGTTTACCTCCCAGTGCCAAAGCAGCTACTGTCTTACAATAGCAGCTAGTGTCACATTCTAAGACCAAGATACACTTTGATTGCTTTAACGCGAGAAATTTCGACACACCTTGACCTTAATGACATCTCTGAATGCAAAATGCCTCACATGAGTTGATTTGATGTAGAAGGGCCAAGGGTATATGGTAAACAATAGATTTTGACAGCATGAATTCATTCATGTCATAGCTTACTTAATGAGCTATTCAAATGCAGATGATCTTTTGTTTGTTTAAAGGTGCTAGATGCCCTCCCCGATGTCCTGAACTCAAAGACTATGACTTATAAAAAGAAGAAAAAGAAAAGATCATCACCACAATCTCACCCTACCATGTTTGGTATGTAATCAAGCCTTGCTCATTTTGACATGGTTTACACGCTGTCACCTCTGAAACAATATAATCTGGTATTACGAGAGTGGGCTTGCTTTCATTTCAATATGATGCATTATTTTCTCCCACATGGTAAACATGCAATCATGTATCAAATTAGTTGATGGATTATTCTGGTATTCAGATGGTTCAGCTACTTAATGTCTTTCTGTGGGAGGGTAATCTACATAAGGAAAGATATTAATCCCTCATAAGTCAAATTTTCTCTAAGTCAAAGCTATTTCTTCAATCCAAATGAATTCGACTTGAAGGCAAAGTTGACTGTTTGTGCATTCTGAAAAAGTAGACAAGAAAACACAAGAATTTTAGATGTTTTTAGTAAAAACCATCGATCTGAATAAGATGCAGGAAAAAATGTGTTGTTTTTAAATAGTTGAGCCAAAAGATATGAAGTGTTATTTTTTTTCTCCAGATTTATCCGTTATCTGACATTGCCGGTCATTTCCCCCCACCCATCCTCCCCTCACCTCCCCCATCCCCCAGCAGTCAACTCCCTCACTTCAAAGATCTTGTCAAAAGTCCCTGGCCACCCTGGTAAGCCACAAGAAAAGTGCACTGCCACCCCTTGAAAAATATTAGTTGGCGGGATGTGTCCAGTGTGGATTCTCTTATCCACACAGTCTCACATATCTGAAAACCTCTGAAGATGATTCGTCGTGCACGGCCTTGTCAATCGGAGGAAACAGTTTCTACAGTCATAAGAACTGGCAGAACCAACTTATCTGATGGATGTACTTACAGACAGACTCTTCACAGCGTCCCTCTCTGACCTGGAATCTTGCTCCTACTGTTGCTGCTGTAGGCACTAAATGTTAATCTTTACACATCAGTAGAGTTATGGATTGAGTTTTCACAGTGCAGCTAACATTGGCACGTGCCTCAGCACTGTTTTCATAGTCTCGAAGCTCAAGCATAGTTTCTGGATAGCATGAGACAAAAATATATGACTTGTTTCTTCCATAGTTTGTATAGAATGGGATATCAAATATATGCATACGAGTCAAAACATGAAACCAAGCATTTTAAAGTAAATATCTTTAAATGAAATGGACATGTAATGTCAGTGCTCCTAGGGGCTTATGTAAGACCCACATGTGTGATTGTACAGAATCAGAAGTGTAACAGTGATGATTGATTGTTTGTAGTTGTGCCTAAACTTAACATTGAAGGATGGGCCAAATGTAGTGTACTGTAAAAATTGTTGAAAATTTTCGCACATTTCATGTTACCAGCAGCTAGTGCAAAAGGAAAAGCATGTGAATACTTTTGCATGCCATATGTCCTAGTATTTAATGTCATGACTTCACAGAATGAAAAACACAAGAAATTCATCTTACCCAACCAAGCGCAAAAATTATTCATGTGAAAATATCCACTTTACAGTATCTAGAGAAAACAGTGAAACAAGGCATCCATGATTTCATGTGTGAATATTTGTGATGTTTTGTATCTGTCGCTGGGCTGTAGTTGAATATTACTCGAAGCTTCTAAGAAAGATGTAGTCCAGCGCTTGTACAGCCCTATATTTTCATTGACTTCAGCACCATGACTATCCTCCATACCAGTGACATGACTGCCACCTTGTATTCACATCAGGAGGTCTAGGGGGTCTGATGTTATAGACTAACAGGTTTCTCGTTCCCATTCTCGGAGGCCTCCCAGAAAATGCACCCGCTATCCTCTTTTCCTACCCCCTAAAGATGACATCACATTCAAAAACTTGTTATCCCACCCTTTCCGCATTCTCTCCCCTTCCCCCTCCTCCATACTTGTATTTTCTTTTGCACGAAGAATCAAACCTTGTAAAAATTTCATCTTGTGAATGACAAGGCATGCGTGCAGGCTTGACAATGTCTTTGTGTGGATTATGCCTCGTCGTACCTCGGGGTCTAGATCGGCGGGCACAGTTTGCCTGATGTGATGAAAAGGATCAAGTGTAAGCCTTTTATTTTAATGTGAAGAATTAGAATGTTTAAAAGTGCAAATGTCCTCAGGATTGCAACGTGTAATGCTGTACGGATATTTTCCTCTATGTGAAATCGATATTGAAAAGGAACTGTTTGCACCCCGTAATTGTGTCAAATTGCCTTAATGTCTTTAAAAATGGGAAATAAAAGTCTTTATTACAACAAGAATATCTCCTCGGTAGATCGTGCGTGATGATTCTCTTTGCTACATTTGCGGGCAAGGTTGACTGATGTAGAGGCCACGTGTAGCAGTCACTGTTTGAACATACAATTTAGCGATGTAATGTAAGATTTAACGACATTAATTTGTCAGGGAAATTTGTAAAAAACACCACAATACAATAATGTCTGGTCTCAATGAGGCCCAAATCTCATAATCAGGAAATTTTTATGGAATTTGTTTGTTTCTTTTTTTTTCCCAAAAGGAGTTCATGAACCCTTTTCAGGGCCATGTGCATTGATTCATGATGAAGGAGCATGTTGTGTAGAGAGCTGTAGGATGGTTGAGAGGCAGTGTTACTGACTATGAGCAGTATGTAGGCAGCCGTAGAGGGAAGGGCCAAAACTGCATAAGGAGATGTGCAAGCAAGGCGAGAGAAATAATTGCCACAATGTGAAACGTCGTCTCTCCACCACAGCGAGCAGCTTTGCTATTAATTTCATGCCATTTTTTGATTTCTCAGAGAAGTACCCCCTTCCACCTGTGATATTAAAGCCTGTTGCTGTACTATGGTAGTGAATGTCTTTCCTTATTAAACAGCCTGCCCTGAAACCTGCTCCCCCTTCCCCCACCCCCACCCCTCCATCCTTTTCTCCATCCATCAAGTGTTTCCCTTTCTTGAGATCGGGTCACACTACTTTCTCCTCAACAGACCTTAACCTTATCCTGCTCTGTCAATAGACAATTTCTTAACTAATTGATGCGCACATAGAGCTCTGATTTTCAAACTTGCTCCCCCTCCCCCCACCATGCATGCTCGCCTCTTACCCCCCTAAACACGCAACCAGTCCCTCTTATTCTCTTGTTTCATTTACATATTTCTGCACCCAAAACACCCATAATGTTAGTTTTGTATCTGCTTTCACGTCCAATCTAGCTAACGCCAATAGGGGCGTGCGCTGGCGACTTGCCTGTAACTCATAGCACAAATATTTGGGCAGTAAATTACATCTCGTCCAGAATTCCCTCTTCTCGGCAGAACAACGCAATGTGTCAACTTGCCCTGAACCAACAACATTCTAAGGAGATTGGTTGAGAAAATGTCAGGCAAAGAGCTTTTTCTTTCTTTTTTTTTTTCTTTTTAGCAGAAGCCCTCTCTTCTCATTCAAATCCCAACTTTTCTGCGGAGGGTATACAGTAGGCCTTGAGCTACCTGTAACCAAAGTAAGATGGCTGAATATCGTCAGTGTTGTCCAGGAACTATCCTTGGCGCTTGGCTTGATATTTGGTAGTATATTTCAAGGCATGTATATTGTCGCAGGGAACTTGCAGAAAGCCTAAATGTGATGTGTCAGCGTCATCCTTGTCCCTCGGTCAAAAGTACCCATCCATATCACAGAATATTACAACCTGTCGTCTTGACTTTTAATTCAATGAGCGCAACGCAGAAATGCCAGGCATGCATGCCTGTGCATGTATTGCGAGAGCTGGATTTAGATAAGGGTCCACGGTACGTGCATTATCTTGATAAATAAGAACATTTCAGTTTGTGGCCCCTCAAATTTATTTTTCATATTTACTGCAGCCCATGTCCGGGAGGTCATGTGTACAGATCATATTTGTGATATAGTTGTTATGCATTCACTTTTGGCAATCAGCATAATGGACAGGTTGAAAGATGCAGGACTGGCTCTGTATCGCTTCCACTCTCGTATCTTTCCTGCATAAGGCAGATAAAAGAAAGAAAAAGACCTGCTGCATATGGGGAGAAGTTTAAACACACATACAGCAACGGCATTCGCGTCCATTAACCTTGACAAATGTAGAAAGCAACATCATCTGTGCGGTCAAGATCCATTTGTTCGACAAACACCAGCAGTGACACTTATCATTGACAGCACACATTTATGGTCATGTTGGCCACCATTTTCATTAAATTCCAATCCATTTGCCCGATCATTGTTGCGCATTTATGGATTAATCCTGGCAGACATCCGTGATTCCTCCATTTAATTTAGCCGCGGAATGGAGGGGAGCTGGTGGAGGTGGGCTGTCTCTTCTCATTCCTCTGCCTTCACACCCTCTGCTCTCTGTCTCTTTTTGACAGCTGAACTTTCTTCGAGTTGCACCACTTCGCTCTACAATCTCTAATAATCCAGTTTGATCAGTAAGGTTAAAACAAGTATATATGCACCACCCATTCCGTTCAGTGGTCGTGTTCACGATTCGCTTTCTGCTCTGATCTGATATCCATGTAGTGAGCAGAACAAAATAGGTACAGACATTTTGTGGATATTTTGTTGATGACGTATATAGGGTCAATATGATTGCATGATTAGAGCAATATGAAGAGTTTGTATGTTAGTGTCTTTGTTACTGTTAGTTCTACATCAAGTCCCCCCCCCCCCCCCCATGGGGGATCTGAACTAAACTTGCACCAACCAGTATCAGCATTGCAAATACAGTTATGTTTACCATTACAGCGGACTCCCATTATAACAAAGTCCTCGTGACCAGCAGTTTTCTTTCGTTATATCGAAATATGGTTATAACCGAACAAATAAACAATAAAAAAGCACTGAGTGGATGACATTGCGGTCGAAGTTTTACTTCATTGTTACAGAAATTTTGTTGTAACTGTGTTCGTTATAATGGGAGGACACTGTATTGTTTGAAATGCAGAAGGCAGATGGATGGGAGTTCATATTTGACCTAAATGGTGCAGCTTGTGGTGTTGTGTGCCATAAGGTAATGTCAAGGCCTCATAATGTGAAGTGGTTAAGATCACATTGGTTATTATTGATGGTGTCTGCTAACCTCCACCCCCACATTCATAAGTGTCAAAATAGGACAGATTCAGAGTTGAGTGTAGGTTAATGCCCTTGAATGTGCCAGCCGGAAAAATGATAGATTTGGAGAACATGTGAGTTGTCCAATATTTCATTTGTCAACTAGAAAAGCACTCAGGAAGAATTCAGACCTCCCCACCAAACAGCTCATTTTCTACCTACACACACATGCTGAAAATCACCCTTATTTCCCAATGATAAAGAAGCCTTTCTGTGGTGTCTCAGAGTCTACCTCATCAACAGCTTACTACTGCATGCTGCGCTTTGAGCGAATGCTCAGTGCGCGTGTGTATGTATGCCTCACATATGTGCAGCTTGAATTCCATGGGATTTGCCTATGATAATCCTTACAACAACAACAACTTAAAAATGTGTCCTGGAACCAGACAGTTATGCGGATCACTACCAAAATGTAATCATCTGTCCCTTGTGTCATCATCGACTTTTCCTGTAAGTTTCATCCAAAGCTGTTTACACCTTTTTGAGTTATTTTGCAAACAGACAGACAGACAAACAAACAGATGAGCAAATGCCACAAAAAACAAAAAAAAAATAACTTCCTTGGCAGAGGTGACTAGACTGTAGTCATAAGAGAATACTGTTGGATAGTGATCTGATCCAAAAGGGGCTGTAGGTCAAATGGTATTACCAAAAGTATTGCCATCAGCACATAGTATCACCTACCAGTGTTTCAGAGAAGTCTTGGGTAAAAAGAGGAACTGATGTAAGTGGAATGGTATTACCAAAAGTATTGCCATCAGCTCTTGGGGCACCTACCAGTGTTTCTGAGAAGTGTTGAGTAACTGTAAGAAGGGTATTTTAAGTTCAGTGTACTAAAGCCACCTTGCTTCTCAGATAGCAAGGTATAAACAAAAGCTGTAAATTCCTTAGACGTAATATACAATGTAGATGCCTTATCTTTCAGTTCAGTTCAGTGGTTATATATTTCCATCCAACAAAAGAGTGAAGCAAAACATGAATGTAAAGCATATGTTACACATTGCTTAATCAATTTGTGAGAAATACATGTACGTAATGCAGTATGAATCATAAAGTATATTGTGAAATATCATGTGCCATTAACCCGATGAGGACGGTTTGATTTTGCTGAAACACGCATTCCCATAGACGTTTGCCCGAGTATACTCGGGACTCATCCTCAACGGGTTAAGGAGAATATATTGATCAAGTGCGAAGATGAAGCTTCTTTGTCTTTGTCCTCATCTATTTGAAAATGATGCAGAGAATGAAGTAGAATCTTTCCCATGTATCATTTCATTTAACCCATTGAGGACGAGTCCCGAGTATACTCGGGCAGGTGTCTACGGGAAATGCATGTTGTAGCAAAATCAAACCGTCCTCAACGGGTTAACAGCCTGTTTTATGGCAGATTCATATGTTCATTGGACTCAATAATCGATTACTAATGTCACTGATGTCACAAAGGGCCCCAGGTATCAGCCACTTATCTTTTGATAGTTTGGTTTCTTCCATGTGTTGCTCAATTTTTGAAAAAGCATATCATTGTCAATTCAAGCCTTAAGCTGTGTTTAGAACTAGTAGACAAAGCCTAACATTTACCTGTCCTATTTTGATTTATCCTTTTTACCATCTTGGAATGACTAGTAGCATTTTATACTGTAGCATGCATAATTCTTGTTTAATTCTTTTCACTACAGCAGAAGGCAGCTTCTTTTGTAATGTTTTGTGGAGATTTGTGCTTAGCTGAACTCTGTCTAGAAATTAAATGGATTCACAAACAATTTTGCTGAGTCCAGTGTGTTGACAAGTTGACACGTAATTAGTGCTCAAATTCCCAGCTGGGCTCAGTGCAGTGGGGTCCGTACTAATTAGCTTTGTGGTTTCCTGATTGTTTGATGGCCGTATGAATGGGAAATTTCTCGGATGTACGGTCTTAGAAATGGCGTAAATCATTATCAGGCCGGAAGATGAATGAATCAAGTAGTTTGTGGTCTCATTAAAGGACAAGTTCACCTTCATAGACATGTGGGTTGAGTGAATGCAGCAATATTTGTAGAACACATCAATGAGAGTTTGAGGAAAATCGGACAATCCGTTCAAAAGTTATGAATTTTTAAAGTTTCTGCTCGGTCACGGCTGGATGAGAAGACTACTATAGCTTGTGATGTCATATGAGTACAACTATATAAAGAAAGTATAAAGAAAATTCAAGATATTCTCACTTTTCTCACATAATAAAAGGACACTCGACTTCTCTCTTTCAGATGTCAGGGGAAATAATATTACCCCTAACATAGGTCAGTAACATGTCGAAGAAATGTGCACTTTATTCAAAAAGTCAAGTTTTGTGGAATTCTCTTTATATTTTCCTTATATTGTTGTACGCATGTGACATCATACACTGTAGTAGTCTTCTCCTCCAGCAGTGATTGCACAGATACTTTAAAAATTCATAACTTTTGAACGGATTGTCGGATTTTCCCCAAACTTTCACTGATGTGTTCTACTAATATTGTTGCCTTCACTCAATCCACATGTATATGAAGGTGAACTTGTCCTTTAAGTGAGAGTCTGAGGATGAAGCACTTATGGTGAATCTTCAGGTTGGGTGGGGATGTATCTGGGACTGTAAATCAAATCATATCAGATCAAGCTGCAGAGGTTGAGTGTGTCCTTTGCCGCCTGTAAAATGGAGTCTGGCTAGCTTGGATGGAAAGTGGAAAAAATTAGGAAAAATTTGGGTCAAGTGCCAGTATAAAATCAGGCAGACAGATCAGAGCTTTGTGCAGCTCTGACCATAAATCTTGTGATATCCAGAGAGATAGTGAGGTGGTCGATGGGATTCTAAGGTCCAGTGTGCACCACGCTGTGATTTCATATTCTGTATATGATGTCAGATCAATTTTGTACGACTTGCATCTTATTAAGAGAATAGGAATACAAGAGGCTGCCATACAACAATATCACATGCATTGAATCTTCCAGATGAATTTGTGCTCTTGTGTGCATATGAGGAATACATTAGGGGAAAATTATAAGTTAGTTTTTTTATTAAACGAGTACAGATGATTAAAGACTCTCTGCTCAACTTTCTTCTTTTTATGCCTCCGCCACGAAGTGTCGCCAGAGGCATTATTTCTTTTAATTTCATTTTACTCAGTATGCTATTGAAGTCATGTTCAGAATTTCTGGATGAAGTTTAGAAATATATGCTAGAGGCAGAGAAACCAATTGTCTGCTGTGGATATTTTCCTTTCAGAAATACCTCAATGTGTTGAGTGAAGTGTGACAGCCCCCCCCCCCCCCCCTGTAAATCTACAGACTAGTAAGACATCACGAATGGAAGCAGAGGAGGAGGAGAAAAAAAGATTGAATTAGATGAAGACAAAAGTGACTGCTGATGCTATGTTCTTTTCTTGAAATTTCCTACTTGCCAAAATTGATTACACTGGTAATGTGTTCATAAATGAATATACATAGGTTTAGTGTGTGACAGACACTCCATTCATGTACAGAACATTCACTTCCCGTGCCTGTGAAAAAAAAAATCTAATATGGCATCATATAATATAGTTATGGTGTGCCTTGTTTATGTACTTTCATTTGATTTCCCACCTATTGTTCATATTCTCTCATATGCAGTACATATCATAAGAGATAAATATGGACTTTAGTTTGTGTTGATAGCATGACCACTTGCCATATCTGTTTAAAACCAGTTCTTCTCAGGCAGAATAGATCAACTGCTTTGCTGAATCCAGGTTTTGAATTTCCCTGGGTACGCAGGAGTCCTCTTTTGGACGGTGCCGCAGCCTTTTGTTTTGATAAATGTACAGTTTGTATTTGCACGATTTTACACTATTACCGCCTGGTAGTTAAATGCTGAATGTGACATAGACCCGATAAATCTCTTGATCAGAAAGTATCAAAAGAGATCTCTTCTGCTTCAGATTGTCATTAGGCTGTCTACCTCTGATTGATGACCACTTGTCGGCAGTAAGCTATCTGCTCCCGGGAGTTCAAGGGCTTTTCGTTTATGGAGTGAAAAGAGAAACATATTACTGCCTGGCTCGTAAATAGTCAGAAGTCAGCTAGCTGTGGCTCTCCTTTCCCGATTTACCCCCCTCCCCCTCCCCCATAAAAAAAGGAGTAAAATACCAAATGAAAGAAGAAAAAATGGATGCAGTAAGGTCATTGGAAGCGTCATGTGTACAGCTTGTATGTTGCGCTCTAGCCTGACTCACAGACTGTGAGCTAGTAATCCATGAGCAATATTCTGCCAAACGCAAGAAATGTGCTAGTCTTGGAAGAGACTATCCTCTGCTGTATTCCCAACTGATCATGGAATCTTTATATGCGCGTGTCAGTTTCATTCACTAGAGAAAATCATAAATTAATGAAATATATATCAAAAGAAAGATAGGAAAAGTGGGCTTACGAAGAAACAACCAGAAGATGCTGCATGAAACCAAAGCAAAAAGCAACAACTTTTATCAAGGCATTTCAAATTTTATTTTCCTTTTGCAAAGTGATATGAGATGGGATTCAAATTTCTGTGAGATGCTAGAGAGTTAGAATTCATGTTTTTTACTTCCTTCATATCCTGGCGAAACTTATGTCATATTACTCGTTATAAAGGTATGAGGAATTTGATTCTTGTTTCCAGACAGTAGAGGGATTTTAAAGTATTTATAGATCATCTTTGTTATTTGGGTTTTTTCAATATATTCATAGGTTATGCATGAATTTATCACCATTATCAATAAAGATTGATTTTTGGCAAGTATGATTCAAAGGGTTGTTCAAGGGAGTAAGCATTCATCAATCGTTACATGTCTTGTCAGAAATGAAGATAATTTGTTGGCTGTGGTGTATGGTGTCTCTTTAGACTTTAAGATTTGATTTTACCTTTTGATTGTCACAGCTCAACTTTTAAGATCAGTAATTATGTGAATTGAAAACAAAAATAAGTATGATGCATGGATGAAGATCCATTGTCACTGCTGTTTGACTAATGGGTCAGCAAATATTCTCAATTTGTTAATGGTCATCAAATGGTAGTCTAGATGACCACCTGTGGAATGGTTCATCTTGGGTTTGTCTGATGAGAGCATCAAGATAATTCTCCCTTGCCATGATTACAACATACAAACCAGCAAGTAAAATCTTTGTAGGTTTTTTTGTCTGGCTTCTACCTTGCTAATTACAATATATTGCAAGTACTTTGAACTTTATTCTGTGTCATTTGGAAGCATAACTTTTGTACATAACAAACAGAGGACAGTAAACAAGTAAACAAACATGTAATACATAAAATTTGATAATTATGAATGAAGTATGGAAAGTACAAAAGACCAGGGGTCATGCAAGCCTTGAAAGTATTGCAATTCTTCCATGAAGCATGTCCCTGGAAGTAAGAAACCTGATGTTCTTGCTGTAAGGGAAAAACAACACGCTGGACTGCGATTCATGATGAACTGGTCTTCCCTCATCCCCCTCCCCCTCCCCCCCCCCCCCTCCCTCCCCCACCTCTGTGGAAGAAACAGAATGTACCTGCCCAGTAGAGGGTGAAGAGTGTTTAGGGATGAGCTATTATCTTGACATGTTGGGAGTCTTGCGAGAATTGTATCCCGTCCTCCCATCCTTCCAGAGCAGAGTCCACTGAGCGATAGAGCATGGGTAACTCTGTACTTTTTGCTCATGATCTATGGAAGATATGTACATGTTTGTGCAGGCTTCGCTGATAGTGACCTTTCCAATAAGTACAATAAGATAAGACTCCTATCACCTCGTCCGCCCCACCTTCCTCCAAGAAAATGACAGATGAACTATCTCATTCCCTGCTAGAAAGACAGAGAGAACGTGAGAGCAGTGACGATATCAAATAAAGTTAATCTCTGGCTTTCAGTATCTTAAAGTCTTCTGGTGGCTTGCAAGTTGATTCAGGTATAAATGCTAGGACTACGCTTTTTCAGTATGATTTTGATGTAGCAATAATATGTTATATTGTGTAGATATGTCATTAATGCACAATACCATTCTGAATCCTGAAATAGATCTGTGATGTAGTAATCAATATGCCCTTTAGTGGGTTGTATTTCTATATGCATGTAAAGCATTTGGTTACAGAAGTGACTTCTAGTTTTTCCTTCACTCTTATGATATTGATCTAAGGAAAATGTCATATCATCATGTGTGTAACATATGCTGGTTAAGTATTAAATGTTTTCTTATATCAAATATATGTCACAGTATTAAATCAAAGTGTCATCAAATCAGAAGAGTGCATAGACAGATTTCTTGTCCCAATTTCAATGGCTCACATCGAGCTTTCATAGATTTGGTCGCATCAAATCCATATTCACCATACTGAGTTGGCCAGATGTTACTGCAACAGTAAACATACCATTGAATTTACACGGCTGTCGTTTTCTGCCACTGAATAAGTGCAGCGATTAACAGGGCATTCCCATGCAATGAGTGCGAGATGGGTAATTGGTTTGAATCACATCAACCAGTATATAGAAAGACAATGAATTGGAATGTGAAAACAGTCAATCCTGAAGCGTGTGATGCTTTTTAGCTCCTTTCACAATGGTATGCCCATTCAAGCAACTGTAAAGCAAACTTAAATGTCTGCTTCTACCACTTTCACCATGGTAGAAGTGCGTTGACCCATGATTAGCCATTGGTTTGATGGACAATCAGTCAAATGGAATGTTATGCCTGAAAAGGTGAGTGACAAGGAGTATTTTAAGTATGTATTTCAACTGCTGCATAATATTGATTTAATGCCTATTATTAAACAATGAACCGAAACTTGCATCATAAGCTCTGTCACAACTTTTCACATGTCATAATCATTGACACGGAGATCCACAGAGTGAAGATATCCATGAAGTTCTCACAGATGAATGACAAATTGGCAAAAGTCCACATATTCACCTAATGTACTCTACCCCAGCTTTTCTGCAGACCGCTGAATGAGATATTTTGCCCAATGCAGCAAGAAACCAAATTGTAGAGTTGTCTGGCTCCCACACAAGGACACGAAATAACAAGTGCAACAACCCAGCAATGTCAAGCCCGTCCGTGCTGCCTATGAAAGACAAATGTGATAACACACGCCGCGTGAAGCCTAAACGCAACTGCCCAAGTGTGTATGTGTTTGTATGTGTGTGTGTGTGTGTGTGTGTGTGTGTCTGGTCGTAGGTTCTCCACTGACTGCACGTTTCTCCATCATCGCTTCTGTCTCTCTATCTCTCCATCTCTCCCTTTTTCTCTCCTTCTCTCTTCTGGCTTCTCTCTCTCGCTCTCCCTCTCCGTCTTCCTTCCATTCACTCTCATCACTTTTGTACTGACGGAAGGGTTTTAAAATTCTCCGGCAGGCTAAACTAGTGTGTTAACATTAGTCCAGCAGGGTTCGTGACCGCAATGGATTTGTCCTCGATTCTCGCTCGCATGGTGACGGCGTGTTAGCAGGCTTGGACATTCACCACGTTCGGCTCATCCTTATGCACATATATCCAGATTTCTTGTCAATGGATATATAGCGGCGATATCTCAGCAACGACGCAAATTGATTTCTCCTCAGTCTGTTGTGTGCCTTTGAGTTATGCTCTCCTCTATCTCCTCGGCCAAAGGATATCATTTCAATGCTGCCAGCGCATTCTATGCATTTGTCCACTGAATGCTTTTCTTCGTCGGGCTAATCGCCGGAGCCACGAGCTCAGTGTTTGTTGCTCCACAAAGACCTGGCCATGTGTGCATGACATTTTGTGAATGATTGGAAATAGTCTTTTCATCCCGCCAAAGAGCATTTACCTACCCAAGGACTTTGAGAACCAAGGAGGATACAAAGTCTACTCAGTCGTGTGCCATCTCTCTATACTGTCTGCATCTTTAAAGATGACATACAGCCCGTTGACTACTCACTCACAACATTAGGAAGAAAACCAGCATTCTTTACACTTGCCCTCGTCTGATCACAATCCCCTGTAAAGAAATTAAGGAAGAAAAGGGGGAAAAAAAGGGGGACAAATCTTCGCTTATGCCTATCCCCCGCCCCACCTCCGACCACCGGCCCCACTATAACCAAATATCTGGATTGCCCTATTACTACCGTGCCGACCGTACCTACACACAACTGGATGAATGAAGAGGGAGATCAGAGAAGGCCCCGGGGGATTTTGGCACACGTGTGAGTCTGAGTAAGGCATTGTGAGCTGCGGAGCCGCCTCTACGGCCATTCATCGCTCGCTGCCGCTGCCTGCCGCCTTGGCCGGGCTGCTCACCACGAGGGGGCTGACATGTTAGTGGCCAGGATGAAGTCGTACTTGCCAGCAGGTAATGTCAGATCTGTGTGTCACCTCTGCCTTGCGTTGTGTTGTGCCAGGCAGTGCAGAGCGGGCCCTGCTTGTCGGTGCAGTGAACAGCACTTGCCTGTATACTTCCATTGCCAATTAGGAATGTGAAAAGTATTGTAGTGTGCAGAGTGTTTGGTAATCAACACTCATTAATGTGCCCGTTGCATTTACCTTTATGAGTGTCCTATGGTGATATGATGCATTATCTGTATTCTTCACCAAATTAATCCATTAACAAATGTCATGCTGAGATTGTGAAATTGTTCACTTAGCACCAATTACACAGGTTATCGTGATTGCTAAAACACATACAGGTAGAGACTTGCAGTATTAGTGGTGCCTTCCTATTCAAGTTCATCTCCACAAATCATTGTTATCATGACATCTATATCCTTCGAATTTGTAATTAAAACACAGAAGGTGATGACATTAGTCAAGCTTGAAGAAAGTATAATGGTACCATAAACTGTTTAATTGTTTTTCAGATAATTGTATTGTAAAGCTGAAGTGCAGAAATCACATTCCATAGACTCCTGATGAACTAGTATGTTTGTCTTTTGTATGTCACATCAGTAGGCATTTAAGATTTCAGATTTTTTTCTCTTTTCTGCTGGAGAGAGCATCAATTTTTTTTTTTTTTTTTTTTGGGGGGGGGGTTCAAAATTTTCCAGAAGAGGCTCATTGGCACCAGATGATGTAAGGAACAGAAGGTCTTTCCAAGTAAGTTACAAGGTGTATAATGTCATGTGTAAAATCATTTAAATTTATACCATAATGACAGGTGAATATATTATCATTACAATGAAATATATCCAGGAAAATCTTTGTAATGCTAGAGGTATCAAACCTGTCAGTAATAAAAAGTGATCATTTTCATCAATTGTACCTCTGTTTTGTTTTGATTTTTGATAATATATTAATTTTTATGAGTTCTTTTTGTTTCTAAGTTTGTAATTGTTTTTGGCATGTATAATTCAAACAGAAATTAAGCAGACATAATTATACACATATCACTGCACTATAGATTATGATATGATATAGAGTACTTTGAAACAACTTATAGCATTTACGTGCACTACATTGTATATAAATCCATTTTTTGTATTGTTGTCTTTAAAGCCACAAGTCTTTTAGCTTCTGGTGACCTAAAGGTTAGCATCCATCTCAATATCTTAATACAACATCCTTGAGCACTTTGGGAGAAAAAGAGTAACATACTGTTTTGTGCTTTCTTTCTTTTTTCATAGATATGAATGTATTAAAGAAATTTGTGTTAGTTGTCTTTAATAGATTAATCTATGTGAGTGAAGTATTATTTCTGGAAGAGCCCATCTACAACTCATATCACCTATTTTCAGCATTTGGTGACCGAGTAAGAGTAGATTGTTAGATCGATCACCATCTTGTATGTGCTAGACTAGACCTGTCTCATTATTTCTCTTGCCTAAGGGGCACAAGGAATATAATTCCAGCAGCAAAGTCATTTGCAGTATTCATGACATTCTATAAAAGAAGTGAGTGGTATCTACTAACAAAGGTTATACAAGATTTATGGCACCCTCGGAAAAAAAAAAGCAAGAGAGCAAGATAAAACTGAATAAAACATATAATGTAAAGGTAGTCAAAAAATATTGAAAATCTTGGATCATTTCTATTTGTGGCTGTGGCTTTCTCATCTTGCTTATTAATGTATGAATCGTTCCATGTGCCTCTATATACAACCTTTGCAATCAACCTTCTCTCAACCTTCTTGACTTGTAACTGAGGTAATTTAAAACTGAATAGGTCCTCATGAAAATATGATGTGAATATTCAGGTATGAGCTACATATAGGTGCATATTGAAATGTGGAGGTCTTTTCGTATTCCTTTCAACGAAATTAAAGGTCCTGTTTACCTTTGGGAGCAGTGATTTAAGATATTTTCAAGATATGACATATAATGCATATGTGTAGGTCTGTTGTACCACAAAACATCCTATCATATAAAGTTTTGGTGATGAAGCCTGAAATATAAGGAGATATCTGTGTTTTTCTCAATAAACCGTAACTGTAGACGGTTAAGTATGGAAACATTTTTATTATAATATTATTCAAATTGTGTATATTTAACAATACTTAACATCGATTTTACCGATTCAAATTTTGACAGTGGTTGTTTCTATCCCAAACTCACATTTTAGAACTATTTTAAAGCACTAATGCTGGGTTTTTGTTACATCTGCAAATGGTAAATTATGCCTTTAATAAAGGCCTTTACTTTCATGAAAATTACAACTTTCTGTTTGGCTGTTTTCAACTGCTCTTCAATCGAAAAATTATGTCATGTTTTGAAAAGTTTATGATTCAGAGATCATTGAAGACCATTGCTGGCAGTTAACTGGTTGTGTAAGCAAGACCATGTCCCTCTAGACACATCCAGTATTTTTGTTTGTTTGTTGTTGTTTTTTTTGGGGGGGGGGAGGTGGGTAGGGGGGTTGAATGGCACTTAAAAAAGATTCAAGAGAATGTAAGACTGTCATAATCATTGCTTGATTGAATGATACATTTCATACCTGGATTGAGTGGGGTGAGAACATTTTGCCCCTATGACTCCTTAGGGACAGATTGAACAAGTTGTGTTCCTCATGTTCATGTCAAGTGGTAAGTGAGCTAATAGCATGCTTGGCTCACCAGGATTTTTTCTTGTGATGAATGCCAATAGCTGGACTACAAAATAGAGGAGCATGCTCCATTCCTGAAACGTGCTGTTATTAGCTCATATGAATAAATTAGTTGTCTGTATCAGCAGTATAGTCATTGATGCTGAACATACTTGAAAAGACCACTGCAAACTTGGGAAAAAGAAAGATCCCTTAGGAAGTAGCATTAGAATGGACCAGATCGTACTGGAAGTGGAACATTGCTTCAATTGTCATCAGTGTTTTTATGACAACATTTTGCAAAGGCAATTTATTCATGCTCACTGGGCGCAGCTGCACACGGGCTTTGGTCGAATACGTGCAATGTGTGTAAGAGACCTTCAGTTCCCTGTTCATTGTCAAGGTCACTGTACTATTTCCGCTGTGCCTAGATAAAGGACAAAAGTATCAAAGCTGGACAAGCCTTGACATTGACCGTGAACATTGTTTCATATTACAGCATTATGTCAGGACAGTCATGTGAATATCTGTGATGAAACAGTCAACATTTTACTTGTGTTTTAGTACGTGCTAAAAGTGCATAATAATTGTGACAAGAATGCACAATGTGTCGGTTTCAATGTCAATGTGCTAGAGGTGTAGGGCCTAATGTTTATATTCAAGAAGATTAAACCAGATGATCTACATCTATAATCTCTCTTCACTTCATGTGCAAAATTTTTGCTCTATGTCAAGTTTTACAGAGATGTGCAGAACGTAATTTTGTAGCCTTGCAATGTTTATCTATGATTTTATGATTTTATGGGTGCATTTATCTAAAAATTGTCTGAGGCAGAATCACGACCCTAGATGCGTTTCAGGCAATGGTTAAATAAAGGCAACCGTGTTTTCAAACACATTTAGAAATGCCAATTTGAAATGCCATTCAAAGGGCGTTTCAAATGCATTTGAGACCACGATCGCCTTTCTGTGAGTAGATAAACGCAGTGCTATTTTGAAACACGTTTATATCTCAAGGTCAGCTCTCAGCTGTTTCCGGTTGTGTTTTCTACCCATTATTTGTGTGTGAATGATGAGGCATGTTTGATGGTACGCAGTTAACCTTACTTCCAGGTCGAACAGTGCAAAGCAGCTGCACAGTGACAACACACAAATAGCAATTGCATAGTGGTGTGATAAACGCAGCACTCCAAGAATTGCGTTTCAAACCATGTTCATAAATGCCATTTGAAATGCGTTTTAACACATGATTCTTTCTCTCTCACGTAAGATAGATGCAGCCTATTATGACTGACTCAGTACTCATTGTTTCTGTTCTGTAAACCAACGCTTGTCCGTACGACGAATTATGTAAACACGATTGCGTGGAGAATGTTATGATTGCACTTTTTTCACCTCGTTCGCAAAACATATCCGTTCCATTTTTTTTTTTTTCATTTTAATTTGGATCTGACCGGTAATGTACTTTTCATTATTTCCTCCAGTGCAAAAACTTTGTGAGAAGAGAGAGAGAAAAAAAAAAACCTCCTGCAATTTGCTTTCCTTTCTTCCATGTCCAACTACTAGAAAAGGAAATAATCTATGTTTTCTGCCCCTCCCTCCCATCCTGCCCCCCCCCCCATTTTCACGAAAAACTTACACGTAGTGGAATTACACACCAGCAGGAGAACAACAAATGTACACCTAATCTATTGATTCAAAGAATGTACGTGGTAACAGCTATGAGTGCATCCGTATCATTACACAGAGAAAGTGCTGGTATAATGTGGTCAGTAATGAGAGATCAGAATACTCCCTCATAGTATGTAGTTTCCTACAGTGCACTTCCTGCTGTAGATATCCTGGTCTGAAGGTGACACGTTGGTAGATGAGTTAGAACTCAAAGAATGGCAACATGATTTATTTGTCCGTCACTTTGCGTCCGGGTCTTTAATCATTTGTAAGTTTTTCTCCCAGTATATATCTGGATTAGCACGCATTTCTATTCTAACTAGATACTTTGAATTTAAAGACAAAACTGTATCAATCAGTATGTCATAGATTATCAGCGGTTTCATTTGTGATGTGTTCAGTGCAGAAAACTTCATACATTTAAATTTGATTGCAGTGAAAATTAACAGTTCAGGGGGAAAAAAATCATCTTCTTTTTAGTGGCTTAGAAACATATGAGCAGTTAAACCCTATATGGATTTCATGATGTCATATTATTGTCATTATCACACATTGACCCCATAACAAAATGATCAAATACTCTAGTAATGCTCTACAAAAGGGACAAAATATGATGTGTCTGTGTGTAGGCAAAATAGATGAGGGCATTTTAATGATGATAATAGTAATAACAGTTCATATTTTATAGCGACTTTCCACTGGAAACAAAGCGCTGTGAAATGTCATGTTATACACATAGGAAACAGTATTTATGATTCTGTTTTCAGGTACAGAAAATCATGTCTGATCAAAAGAGGCATTAGATTTCAAACAAAAGTGCTTGTGCCCTGTGCAGTAGTAGTGAAGATAGTAGTTGTAAGAAGTTTAAGCAGGGATGTTTGGAATCTGGAGGCAAGTGTGAAACCAGTACAGTGTCCTCAAAAAGCAGAGCTTTTCAAGAAAGCCGCTACAGTAGCACCACCATATGGGGGGAGATGGTGGGAGGTGAACTTGGTGCCCACTCTTTCTGTCTGTCTGGGGGCAAAACAGACTAATCCACATTTCATCTGGAGTACCAGGAGGGAGAGAAGAAAGGGGCTGTTTGCCTTGGTGCCCAAACCTTATTGCAGGCATTCAGTGGGCTGTGAAAATCAACACTTCGTGGTGACCCTCTGATCTTTTCACATACATACAGCGTGACAGTGCAAGAGGAATGACCTCTGCAGAGGGCATGGTGGAAGAATATAGACTCAACATCGTGGAGAAGAGTAGAGCTTATGTGCTCTCTTTTTTTTTTTTTGTCTGGAATCCCTGAGGTGTACTCTGGAGAAAAATGATTTCAGTTTTGCCATACCCGGCCTCTCTGGGATCTCTTTGCCTTGACTGCTAGAGAGTGATGGTATGGCATCAGCATACAGGTGGTCTGTAGGTTCAGTGGGTCCCAACCCATTAAAGTCCCATCATTCAGTCATCAAGCCGCACACTGATGAGGATTACACCACTCTAGGTTAATCACACCCTGGCATTAACAGTGGACCGTGGTTTGGTGATGAATTACCAGTTGGGATCATTTATTTTCTTTTAAAGACATAAGAGTATGACCATCCATTAATTTTGCAAGTTCATCTTCAGCCCACATCCACAATGTTCCTTTGTAGCAGTGTAAAATATGATGTCTGCACCAAATGTTGGAATATGTATATTTTCCAAGAGGATGAATTCATTTATTTTGATATGACAGAAGTTTGCTTACAATGTGAATAAACTGATATTTGGGCTCATTATTTTTTTTTTCCTATCATTTCTTGTGTTTTGTGGTCATGGGTGTACACTGTGCTCAACTGTGTTCTTGTGAAGGAGTGAATGTCATTGATGTCTATCACCATGCAGTGAAGAAGTATTGATAGGGTATATGAAGAGAGGCATCGTAGGTGTTACAAATGCTGATCACTTAATGACATATTGCTGTGGAGGAGACAGCTAGTATTCCATGGAAATACACGATTTGATGTTTGGGGCGTGATTTTCCACCTAAATGTGTCACCTCAAATGTTTGGGAAACATTGTGACCATTCAGGATGAACCTGCTGATTTTCACTAGCCTGATGTATTCTAAATGCTGAATGTTTCCACAGATGTAGATATATAGAGCTAAAGATAGTTTGGAGGGATGAATACAAGGCATATTCTGCCCTGGCACATAAAGCTGTGTATGCCACATGTTGGCTTGCATTGTAGATTTTCTTTTTAAACTCACTTGACTGCTCTTTGTTTTTGTGTTTTTATATCTTATATGAAAGTCTGTGGTATGTGATTGGTTGTCAAGCTGGATGCAATATGTTATGTACACTGTATGCGTTTTCGTCGTGGGATCTGAGTCCGGTATTTTTTTTTCCTCAGAGTTATCTAACTGCGAGAGTGATCCACTTTCAGCTGCACTCTATCCCAAAACACCTGTTGAGTACATACAGGGGTAGGGACTAATGGAGCAGTGGCAATGCCCTTCATGCTGAGCAAAAGGAGTTCAAAATGAAAATACAGATTGCAAGGAGAATGGCCTCTACACACAAGGGTCTGGAAAATTCATTGAGGAGAGTGGCATGCTAACATAATCCGATTGGGGTGGGACTATGGAGGGCAAGCATTCTCATGTAGTATGATAACCACAATACTAATGGCAAGCATCATGATTCTCACATGCTGTCGGAGTATAAAGCTGTGTAGAAAAATTCAGACAAAATGGTGATCGTAGTGAGTAGGTACATGCAACAAACATAGCAGACAAGTTGACCTCGCAGGAAAAGTTGAGTGGTTTTTGCGGTCTCTTTTGATTTACCTGTGCTCCAGTCATTGAGACCTTGCATGTAGAAATATTAACTCTATCATACCCACATATGCCTTGTTGTGTGATGTCTTAAAGAGAGAGAGAGAGAGAGAGCCTTATATTTCATTCTTGGCAGGTCATGACTTGATAGAATTAAATGATGCAGCTACTCACTGTCTGTCCAAAGGATAAAATGATAGTAATATTTTGACTTCTTCACTCTTATGATCCCTATAGAGATCTGCAGAACTAGTCGTCTCCCCTGTCCTCTTCTCTCCCTCAGCATGTCACACTGCACTGGTCAGTGCAGACAGGAGCAAAATTCAGACCACTCGGTTTTGCCTGGAGGGTTCTCATGTATCTGCGTGGAAGGAAACAAAATACCATGAATGAAGTGCCAAAGAAAAAATATGTTGTACAATTTACATGTAGAAAGAGAGAGAGGGGAGAGATATAAAAGGATATATTATATATACATGTATCTGTGTATATATGTATATAGATAGATAGATAGATAGATAGATAGATAGATAGATAGATAGATAGATAGATAGATGATAGATATGCACTGTGGTTTTGTTTATTTCAATATCTATAGGTTTGTGAAGAACTTATGAGTACTATCTATGTATTTTATAGGTTTTGCCTATTTCTCATTGCAGAATATTTATTTTGATTTTGAGTCATCTAAAGTTATAACAGGATTTCTCATATTACTAGATGCTAAAACAGTGTACATGCTAAAAATTTCCATGTAAGTAGATATGAGTTGTGTCATTCAAAATGGAGACATATTTGTATTTTGATCTGAGAAACAGAAATATGTAAACTCTGGAGATGAAACACTGAGTAACATGGCATGTTTCTGTTTACTTTTATCAAATATCTCTGTATCTGCACATAAAATTAAGCTCAACTTTCCATGCACTGAAAATGAACCTTGTATCGTAACATCAGGTTTGATAAGCAAAATAACTGTATAATGGTGGGTACAGATTAGCGCCATCTGTCTTTGTTACTAAGTGTTTCTGTACTTGATTTGAAACATGAAATGTATATTATATACATGTGCATATTGGCTGGACAAACCCTGTATTAATCAATTACTGGCCTCTAGATGGCAGCAGATACATTACTATGACAGTTCTAGAAAAAAAAAATTGCTCTGCACTGGGCAAGGACATTTCTGTTCTTGAGAATTTCATCGAAAGTGATGAAACCCAGAGAGAAGGCATACAGTAGTGAAGTTGTTTTATTTTGTTTTGTTTTGTTTTTGACATGGGACTAGTATTCTTTGTTACATGATGTGATAGGTTGTTGTTCTGTCTTTGTTGGATGTTGATATGTATTCCTTTCCTGTGTATGACATTCACCGAAGTCATCGGTCAGTAATAGTCACACAGTAGTTATCGTAATGCCTGCATTTCTGACAACTGATAGGGTTTGATACATTGCAGCGCCCAGGATATGTTTTATCAGCAATTTTGTGATAACCATGGCATAGAAGAGATTCCCAAACTGTTGTGTGTCGACAAGTTTGATGTTTAAATCTCATCAATTCAGGATCTGATACTACTAGGCCTGTTTTGGTGAGGTAATGTCTGCAGCTATGTATAATTGATGAATACATCAGCACATTTCAGACAGCTCTGTGTTGGTTTGATGAACCCTTTTTCTCTCTCACACACAAATGTCAATTGCTTCTCTGAAGTCATGATACCTGAAGGTTACTATAGATACTCTTTAGGCCAAAATGTCTGTTTTAGTGATTATGAGAGCTTTCTGTCACCATGTTCTCTCTGTTAAATATACATTGAATTACTTGTACATAATTGCAGATGCACTGATGACAAATGCCATATTTGCTCATTAACATATGTATGGTGATCTGTTATACATATCAGTCCCCCCCCCCCAAAAAAAAAAAAAAAAAGTAGAAGAAGATTGTACATCTCACATGTTGCTCTTTATGTAGGAGTTTGTTATTCAGTTCAAATGTCCATGAACTGGAAAGTTTGTTTT